>NC_071300.1:7472500-7785423 GCF_027563975.2 Plodia interpunctella
TAGACATAACAGTATGAGAGGAAAATCAAACAAAGTCACATACATCTAATAACTACCTACTTATGATACTTAATCTATCGTGTCTACAGAATAAACTCATTATTATGAGGACACAAAAAGTTGAATTTGTTTTCATTTGTACCCGAAAAATTACCAGTCCTTAGTTACCTATCAAAAAAATAATAAATTATTTTTAATGAACGCTGAAAATTGTATGCTACGTTTGCGGAAATAAATACATTTGATTTGATTTTGCCAACTTGGTTCGCTTTTTTTTTAAACAATACAGGCATATTCTTCACGGACAGTTATTTCTGGTACGTTCAGAGACGTTTCTCGTTGCGTTACATGCGGGACTCCGGCTTCGGGAGACGAGACGAGACCCTCGAGACCGTCGTGGAGTTTGAGATCAAAGCCATGCTGGACATGCGCCTTAGCGGACCGCTATATCCAGCTGAAAAGGTAAATCGGGTGGGGAAAAAAAAAGTCAGTGGTGGTTAAAAAGGCAATAGTCGAATTGGAATGTCGAAGACCATGCGAAGTGACCCAGGTGAAGATGACCCAGGGCTCAGGTGTTGCCGCGAAAGCAATCGGAAATATGCGCAGATGAAAGAGAGAGAGGTCGGGTAGGGAAAAACAAGTATTGGAGTCAGATGAGACGTCAATACGTACGTCGTCGGATAAATATGAAACAAAACAACCCATATTACTATACTTATTAGCCTATATTCTCTATAGTCAAAACCACATTTAACCTTTTGTTTTAGGAAATAGTGAATGGAGAATTAGTGAACATTCCTTACTTCCTCGCGATCCCGTTCATCAACGGAATGCTACACGTGTACAGCAGGGCCACGCTGCCTCGCAGCGAGTACGCTGTAAGCTGTTTTGATTTATTGTATTTACATGACA
The DNA here is from genome assembly GCF_027563975.2 of Plodia interpunctella. Taxonomy (NCBI): domain Eukaryota; kingdom Metazoa; phylum Arthropoda; class Insecta; order Lepidoptera; family Pyralidae; genus Plodia; species Plodia interpunctella. The sequence continues at coordinate 7,473,413 of NC_071300.1, forward strand.
GTTGACCATGCTAAAATTAATGAAATTTTAACATGGTTAACTGTCATGTTGATGATATATAAGATGTACCTATGATTCCTGATGATGAACCATTCGCGAATAATAATAATAGTGATAGTGATGAATTTTACACAAAATGTATGTATCTTTTGAAGACTCTTCTTGACATTTTTATTACAGTACTATTTTTACTACTTCTTCGCCCGGGTAAAACACAATAAATTATACACCCAAACCTTCCTCAGGAATCACACTATCTATTGGCGAAGACCGCATGAAAATCCGTGCAGTAGTTTGTGTTTATCGCGAACAAACAGACAGACGCGGCAGAGGACTTGTGTTATAATATGTAAGGATACTATAGGTACTACACCTTTATTTGAAAATAAAATTATATAGTTAGTTTAGTTGACAATAGATAGAATCCTATTTCGTATTCTCGATGGCTGTATGTTACGATTACGACCTTGCTTTTACCAGCCCATTTCGTAAACCTATGTGGACCATTCTGTAAGCACTTGGCTAATAGTCTACGAAGTATAATCGTTGAAACTTGAGAAAGTTTAGAGGATTGGATAAATGTTTGTTATTATTCTTTCACGCATGATCGTATGACGTAATTTTGATGTCGTTGTTGTCCTTTGAGATGTTTTTAGACTTTGAATGGGCAGATCCATGAAGCTACCGGAAGATGAGAAGCTATGCTACATATATATTCCTTCGGGGTTTAGCCGTAACATAGAATATGAGTAGGTAGGTATAATACTCTAAAGTATATTTTCTCCTCTTCCTCCAGGTGTTATGGAAAATGTCCAAGGCTGCGTTGTTATTCCAGAGGAGTTCTGATGATGTGGGTCGGGCCCTGGCCCTGACACCTTGGTTGAAAGACGTGGCTCCAAACTGGAGTGGTTTTAACGGGCTGCGAAAGGGAAATCAGTACTTTTTGGATTTTTTTACGGTGAGATAGTCATGTACGTCATTTTGTCTAGACCTCAGCTGCGCGGCGCGGCGGTTAAAAACTACTTACGTTGAATTTGGCAGTGCAACTCACCTAGAAACCTAAATTTAGATTACGATGTCGTTAGAATTAATAATACTCAGGTACTCTGGTCATATTCTGCATACAAAAACCTATGTTATTCTCCAGTTGTCCAACTATCGCTATACCAAAAATTCTCTTTTTCTTCACAATCTTACACATACACTAAGTACATTGGTATTTGCAGAAAAATAAATTACTAGAAGCAAATAGATAAATGTTGCCTACTTGCAGAATCTAATAGAGCAAGAGATAAGGACATACGACGCGTCACATCAGCGTCACTTCCTGGACGTCTATATCAGGAAGATGATGGAGGAGACACATCTCGGCAAGTCAACGTTCTCTGGTGAGATAAATTACTAGCTTGTAGTTCATTGACCTAGATATACCTATTTATTATTTCTATTGTTGTTTCTCAAACAAACTTATACGGTTTTGACGCTTTGTCACGTTTAAGACAAACATACTATAAAGGTGTCATAAAATGTTAATTTTTAATTTCAGTGTCACTAACATTTCTTTCCTCCATCGAGTGTAATATTGTCAGATTTTTTCAAGTCTCCTATATAAAGGCAGTCAGCCTTTATTTTTACAACCAACCTACTAACATAAAAAAAATAAACTGACAAATATCTAGGAGTTAAATCCTCCCCATGGATTTAGTAAGTACTACGGAGTACCGCAAACATTAGTGATCATAATAATTAATACAATTTATATAAGATTTTGCTAAACTAATGTTGTTTAAATCTGTTTAGATTTTCTTTCAGTTTGTGTGAAAAATACTTGGGTTTATTTTAAAAACAAACTTAAACGGTCAAGGTATTAGAAATGTATATAATTGGGCAACCACTTAACAACTAAACCATGGTAAACAAACATACACATAACGGTATCACTGGTAGGCAGTGACAACACAACACATTATGTAGCAGAGAAACCATTGAAAGTTTGTAAAAACCTTGCTTATGGTGTATAGACGATAGCGTCTTGAAGTAATATTTAGTTTTAGTGACAACCTAGTATCTGACGACCTTGGTGGCGCAGTGGCAAAGTTCTTGCCACTGAACCGAGTGGTCCCGGGTTCGATCTCTGGTCGGGTCATGATGGAAAATGATCTTTTTCTGATTGGCCCGGGTCTTGGATGTTTATCTATATATGTATTTGTTATAAAATATAGTATCGTTGAGTTAGTATCCTATAACACAAGTCTCGAACTTGGGGCTAACTCAATATGAGTGATTCTTCCTAATATATTTATTTATTTTAGTATTATGAGTCTACATTTACTTCATGTTACTATTGCGTTATTACTTATAAGTTATCAACTAGGTATTCTTCGTAATGTCTATAGAATCTTTGTGATACTTTTAAAAGTACAAGCTTTTAGTAATAGAACGTCTCAGAAGATAATTATTTGAGATAAAGTATTGTCTTTTTTGCTACAGGAAGAAAGACCGCATATCTTTTATTTGCCGATTGATATCTTTTCAAGCCGTATTACGATTTCGATAGTATTTTGTTCGAAAGTGTTGTTAGGAAATTAGTGAGTTCAATAAACCCAAAATTTTTAGGTGGATTTGGCATTTTTGTCCAAATAAAACGCAATCAAAATTAGCATATAATTTTTTACTATTTCTGTAAGTCAGGTGAAAAAAACTTATAGGGTACTTATAAGGACTTATATACGACACAGATGAAGGAAAACCTCGAAAACCGTAAATTTTAAAATAGAATTCTACGCAGTTATTTTTTATCTTGTTTGTAGTTATTTTGTTGTGTCTAACTATGCTTGCTGGGCAAAGTCGACTTTCGTTTTTTTTACTTCCAAAAAAGGTATTCCATTCCACACAGACAGTGCATAGATAGACAAATAATAACTATACCAAAAAAGGTATTCCATTACACATAAACAGTGTATTGATAGACAAATAATAACTAGAGTCCTGTCCGAAGCCCAAGACATAGATCAACAAAAAGAAAAAAATACACAGGTTACAATAGAAAAGAATGTCATTGTCCAACCCAACTACAAATACACAAATGGTTGTAGTTAACATACCTACTTATACGGTAGGAAACACAGAGAAAGAAGTACACATGTGAGTAACAGTCTACATAGGTTAAGGTACTTATACTTGGTCATAAACCAAATTATATTTTATTTTTCTATTGCTTGTTAGTGGAGCAGCTAGTGCTGATCTGCACGGACTACATGTTTCCCGCGGCGTCGGCCGTGCAGGAAGTGCTGGCCATGCTGCTGGAGAGACTGCTGGTCCAGCCTGAACTGCAGGACCGTCTCCATGAAGAGGTGGACCGCGTGGTCGGCAGCGGTAGGCTGCCCAACCTCGACGATAGAAAAAAGTGTGTAATCTGTATCTTCATCCTAATATTGTAAATGCGAAAGTCTTTCTGTCTGCCTGTCACGCGAAATGCTTTGCCTTGAGAGTAATTGCCATGTAATGAGTTGGCGAGACATTTTGCCCTCATGTCTATAAAATCCTAGAGAAGGGGTCATAGGATCAGAATAAATAACATACAACATGAAATGAGGAAAACGATGTTTAGTTATTATCATTAAACTCTTATCTAAATAGACCAAGTAACAAGCTGTTACATTAACTAATGATACATCTTTGAATGCTACGCTATATAAATATACACAGTTCAAAGTTTTATTACGAGCGGGTTAAAATAATATATTTACATATTATCTATTTATTTCTTTATATTTTTTCACTTGTATTTTTTTCGTTGTACTCAGTTGTACAGATCAATTGTTTTCTCGATTAGTACCTACTATTATGAAAACAATTACCTGCGAATAAAATGTTAATGTTTTATTTGATAGCTAGCTATGCTGTGACCGCAACTTTGTTTGCGTACGCAGTTCGAAATAAGTACCTATGCAGGTAACATTTCTATTATTTGAAATGCTTAAAATAGCAGAAGAGTTTATGTGAACTTTATCTCTAAAAGACTTATCACTGATCTCATTAAAATATGTTTGTTTATTATGTTACATACACTCACTGAGTGTAGAACTTTTACCTTATTGATATAAGGAGAAAGTTATATGTTCGGGTGTTACTACATATTTTTATGTACTTATTTGTTCAAATATTTTATACAACATTATATGGTTATGTTTGTATGTTCATAATTACACCGTTAAATGTAGAACCATTTAAAAATGTATTTATTTTGTAGCGGGAGCTAGGTTATCATGCTCGACCGCCACAAAGAGAAAGATCTTCCCGCCAGGCTATGTGTTGAGCCTGGGGAACCGCACGGCTCTAACGGTGTCATGTTGGAGTTGTATATATGCTTCCAATCGAAAACGCGCTGTCTGCGCGGTCTAGGCTTGTTAGCTATCTATAGTGAGTCGACCGTCGTGCCATCTGTCCGTAGTGTCGTGGATCACTTGTGTGGCTTGTTATTCGTTGCGTTTGGTCGGCTTTTACGTCTGCGGCGTTGTGCATGTGGCGTGGTAGATGTCGCCACAGTATCATCAAGTACACATAACACGTGTTAAATAAGTAATTATGTAACCCACAATGTCATTCACAGCTTCATAACTTTCTTAAAGAACAAGAAGTTGCGCACTTCAAGTATGTACTTCAAGCCAAAGTATGCGATATGACTATGATATTTGAAATTGACAGAAAGAAACAAAACATATTGCTCAAAGCACGTTCTGACTCCTATACTAATAACAGGGACGGACTGTGGGGTGACCACAGAACTCGATCGAAAGTTCTGTGGGGGTGATGTACATGTCAAAACTTGCAGAAAACAACGGAGGAAAAAGTAGCTGTATATCGCAACGCAGCAATTGGGCCCGACTCTTATTGGAACACTTATTGTTGTCTAGGAGCACGGATCCATTGCTCCGTATTGACGTGCCTCAACATGTAAACAACGAAGCATGATGGAGCGGTTACGCGCTGCGTCGACGCTATGATGCATTGGGACCGGGTCCTAATACATAATTATTATGAATCCTTCCAATATTACAAAAATATATCACATGTTAACCCGGCATATAAGGTATCATCGTATTCAATTTTAAGTAAATCGGTCAATTAAAATAATCATTTTACTTTACTACGGTACGGGACTCGCACAATTTTTTCGGGACAACAAGTATATGAGCTGTTATGCCGGGGTGTCATTGCCGGTACTTAGAGGTACGTTCATACCAAATTGGTTCATACCAAAGGAGATTGGCGGTGTACTTAGTTCATAATTTGACTTTTCTACGGGTATCCCAGATTTTATCAGGATAAAATATATTGAAGATATGGCTTAATACCAAATTTCAAGTGAATCGGTCCGATAGCTCATTATTTGATTTTCCTATGGGAATCCCTAATTTTTTCGGTATATAATAAGATGTTAATCCGGCATATAAGGTACCTGCATACCAAATTTCGAGTAAATATATATTATAATAGATATCGCGTGATGCGCGTACAGCAAACTTTCAAAAATATGCTATCTAGGTATATCGTTACAAATTTGACCCTTCTTCAATTTTATTACATTTTTATTTATTTACATTACATTAATAAATGCAGTTAGAAGTAATAGTGATGAGTACTAAGTTACTAACTTGAAACCTGAAATTACCTGGTTTCAAGTTCAAAAATACTGTACCTATCACAGTCAGGTGGTGTGATTATTACCTACCTAATATCTAAGTGATTGGTGTCATTGAGTAAAAAAAAAGAAGGGAGGAAGTGGCGCAAATACCAGCAGAGGGTTGATTTATCCATGGGGTTGATGAATAATGATGATGATTATTTATAAAACTTTTAAATGTATGATAATGATTATAAGTGTTCATCAATACATATAATAAAACAGTAGAAACAAAATCCTGTACATTGAATAAATTTACAAATAAAATTAGGCGATAGAGTCACAGCAACAGAGTAAGAATCTGAAAAAAAATGTCTGTCTGTATGTCCGTTTGTACACGCTAATCTTCGGAACTACTGGACGGATTTGAATAACACTTTTTTTGTTATACCTATAGCTATTAAGCCTGGGCAACATACAGGGTGTAAATGTTTTTGAAAACTGGAAGACCCGATGGAGAACAATGACTAAACGATAGGAAATATAGAAATAATGCCTTAACAAAAGTTGTTGAGCCTGATGAGATATAAAAATCGAAGATCTGGAACACCTGAAGAAGATTGATAATGGTCCAACTAAACTATAGGAAATATAGTTTTTTAGTCTGATGAGAATCTTCTGTATGTATAGGTATCATTACGCTTTGTCTGTACAATTAAATTTCACTAATAATGTTGACTCCTCACCAAAAATTGTTCTGCCACGCGAACGAAGTCGCGGGCATCAGCATAATTATGCCATACAAAATTAAAACTAACAGTTTTTTATAAATGAAAATTGTGCACAAGACATAAAATGGAATATACCCAACTTTATCTGAAATACGTATTTTAATAAGTTTTTTATACTAGTAACGTGGTTTATAAGTAAACCTTGATTAACAGTTGAGATGATATTGTGATGAAAGGTCTATGTCGTGTGATGATAACCCCTGAGACCATAATATATAAGTTATTTTATGAACTTTTCTCATAACATTATGATTAGAGTTAGGATAGGTCTGGTTGATGTTAATGATTAGGTATAAAATAAGGTCTGTCCATACAACAAAGAACGATTTATCTCCAACTTGCATCTCTGGTACATTTATAATAATATTTTCTTATTCGATTCACTTTATCTTGAGCTGAGAAATCTGGATTAAAGCAGATTGACAACATCTGTTCACGTGATATAAAAGTTTAATACCTAGTAGAAATAAAGAATCTGTTCGTGTTTGATCTCATACATTTTAAGCTTAACTATATTTTTAGAGACATAAACTTTACTTATCCTAACGTTTTTAATTGATGGTACGTATCACCATAAATCCATATGATTATACCTCAGATCCATAAGAATTATACCTCATTGCTCAGTCGCACTCCGTTGCGACGGCGCAGCACAGATGGGCTTCTTTATTTCTATAGGTTTTGACACTAACGTAGGTCTAAACTCCATACCATGTCGGCGAAGGAGGAGGAAGATGAAGTGCAACGGATCAATTAGACATAGCTTTTAGTGGGAACATATAATAACTAATGTTGTTTGATCACTCTTTTAAATTTTTCCTCCAGTATGCCTTACACGGAGGCCACTATTCGGGAAATGATGCGATACGAGACTCTAGTCCCTCTGGGCGTCCCTCACCGGGCCACCGACGACACTGTCTTCAATGGCTACAATATACCACAGGTAACGGTTATCCTACATCGAGACAAGCAGCGGCGACGTATTGCGATGACGAAAATATCAAATATATGGATTTAGGTCCATAATTTAGTTTTGGGCAAATGTTATATAGTGCAGTACATTTATTTACATACTAGAAATGTTTTTTTCCTATTTTGTCTATACAGGACAAGTTCATATACGTCCATATCATACCAAAATTTGATATAATATAGATATTTAGGTTACGGGGTAAGGTTACCATTTGCGACGCACAAGTCGGTAACTTCGTGTCACGGTTGCCCTAGATGTGACGTTCTGTTGGAAAGATAGAGATGTCATGCAGATTGGGACAATAATGTCTTAATAACAATAATGTTAATCTTTTCGTTGATGAAGCATAATCTTAATATAATAATGTACTTATATATATAATCTTAATAATTGGAATGTTCTATAATTTCAAGGGTACCATGGTGTCTGCGAACCTGGTGATGCTGCACATGGACCAGAAGCTCTGGAGTGACCCTGAGACCTTCCGACCGGAACGTTTCATCGTCGATGGGAAGCTGAACGTAGCCCTCGACAAGTCCTTACCTTTTGGCGCTGGTACCTAAATTAATTATTTAATTTACATTTGTTAATTATTTATGGAATACTTTAAATGTATCAATAGCTTATAGTAGCTCGCAATATAGTAGCGTGAGGACCATTTTAACACGATACTTATTAGGTAAGTTACTGGATAGGCTATTTTGATACATGAAAGATTTAATGTGATCTTGCGATTAGTTGGTGTGTATGTTTAGTCCTTGCCAGCGGAACAATTATGCTCGTTCTCTCCCAGTTTATAAGGAGTCCTTATTAGAATTTGTTAATATCATTAAAAATGTAGGAATAGGTAACCTTATTTAAAATTATAGGTCGACGACTATGCGCAGGAGAGACGTACGCGCGTCAGACGATGTTCCAAGTGTTTGCTGCAATCATGCAGAGATTCCGAGTGGAGAAAGCCCCAGGCTCCGCTCGCATGCCCGCCCCTCGCATTCAAGGCATCATCACCACCATACCCGACTTTTGGGTCAAACTCACGCCAAGAATATAAGAGTAGAACGAACAGAGAAGAGATATCTTCATATTTTTAAAAGTTGAATAATTTTGTTTACAATCATTTTTTATTGTTAAGAATATTTTTTTTAGTTTAAACCCGTTTGTTTCGATTCTGTAAGTGACGTCAAAAACTCACGTCGGATTCCGCGCGGATATGGCGAATTTGCATTCTGTAAAACTCACTCGAACACTAGCGCTACACTTGCGTCGGCGAGTTGAATCAAACTCACTCCGGAATTTTGACAAATATGTATAGATGACGTGCAAATTTGCATTATGTAAGAAAAACGTCAAAAAACTCACGTCGAATTCCGCGTGGGATCCGACGGATCCGAAAGATCCACTAGCGCTAGCTTGACAATGTCGAAATTCCGCTAAGTGAGTTTTAAGACTAGAGTCTAGCGATTCCATTAAAAAAATATTAGTACCTATATAGCTAATGCTAATGCTAATAAATACATGCAGAATCTCAAAGCTGGGCCATTATGATTTGGTAGTCTCAGTAATGTTATAAAGTTTATAAGTATTGTTTCTTACTTCATCACACAAACGGTTGGGCAAAATTTTTTGAAATTTGGTATTGAGGGAACTGATGTATTAACAGATAAGGTATTTATCCCGAAAGAATGCGATTCCAGTAAGGTTGGGTCAAAAAGTTTGATAGTCAACGGTACCTTATAAAGTAGATGGCGCTACTGTTTATGTAGGGCAGTTAAGTATTTTTAAAAAATAAATACACGGGCAACATCACGGGGTTTAGCTAGTAAAAACATAATCACGCGACTGAAACGTTTTATTTATCAAATTATGGAACAAAATATGGTTGCCCGTATGTAGATATCTGCGAATAAAGGTCAGCCATTTAAATACACTAACCATCACTGAACACTGCACACTAATGACATAAATTAAATTAAATACAACCTGGCAATGAGGCAAAGCGCTTTCAGTTGGTACGATCAATCACACCGTTCTGAAAACAAACGCGGGGATCAGATCTACGTGCGTGACTGCCCAGAGATGGGATACTCGTACGAGCTTAGCATAGCATACAAGATCAAGTGCTATACCAATGTTATACCAATGTTATACCAATTTCAGTGTTATACCAATGTTCCGTAATCGAATTCAACTAATGTATAATACATTTTTTTCATTCTACTGACAAAAACATAGCTCACATTAAATAATTGTAAAAAGAACACGAGAACTATTTTACATACCTACTTTGTGTTTTCGAAAAATTTCAAGTTAACGTACAAGAAATTAATTTTTGAACCTACTTAGTTATTTTGATTATTTTTTGTTAGAACATGGGCACTCGGTAGATTATTTTTGTTTCAAACATGATAAACTTTAAGAGTGAATTGCATAATTAAGTATATGATACGAAATAATCAAAACATATTGTGGATTAGGGTTATTCTACATATAGGTAATAAAACCACCAGTCCTTTTACGTCTCTTGAGGTTTATTTCAGTCTTGAGACTTAAAAAAGGACTATAGAATAAGAATGGATACATTAGTTTTATTTTTCATATTAGACAATTGCGCCTTTATTGGAAGAAATGCTTACAATTTGATTTAAGAAAGTGGATAAAAATCTTCTTTCACAAAGAAAGAAAAGTCTTCTCTTGTAACTGGTTAGGTAAGTATAATTACCAAAGTGGACGAATGTAATTTATTTTACAAATACGTAGGTAAGTACCCTAGGTATTTCGTTCGATGGGATACCATACAGTAACATGGTGCGCTTGGGTGAGTAACAGTGCCAGTAACCACTGCATTTCACTGAGCAAATCATTATTGTTCCAACTAAGAATGATAGTGATACTCGTACATAATGCAGGTTTGTGTTCACTAAATTTAGGTACTCATAACTTATAGTATATTTAACTGTTGTGTTGTAACATAACTCGAGCATAACTAAACACCCACGGTGCAAGTCAATGATACTTTTCATTTCTCGCTGCACAACTCGCTCTATTGGATGAGTCGTTGGTTCTGAAACTACAAAATACTCAATTTCCAATACATATGAAGCGGTGGTGGCCTAGTGATAAAGGCCGTCCATCTGTGATCGAAATATCCCAGGTTCGAATCCTACTCGTGCCACATGAGTTTGTATACCGATCTGACTAATGTATCTATAATAGTTTTCAGAGACCACCACTTGGTGATATGAAGATAGATGGATCTATAAATAGTTTTCACCAAGTGGTGGTCTCTGAAAACTATTATAGATACATTCCTATTATAGATTGCTTCCGGTTAAGGAAAACATCGTGAGGAAACCTGCACTCAGATTGAAAGTTCAGTTCACTAGTGTATGCGACTACTTGCTACTAAATCGCGGTGTGTCAAGTCAGGTCTTTAGGCGACTTGAGTAAAATCTGACTATGTTAGCAATAACACACTCGATATGAATAAATGAATACCTATTTAACTCAACTATTCACACTTTGATAGTAGTAAAAATGCGCTGTAATGATAGGAAAAGGAGGCTTAAGGATGGACCAATTACGTAATGATAAAAATGCAGCGCAGTTCAATTTTGAAACTTGAAATTCATTAATCGTATTAGTATTAAAAACTAATTTGATGGTGCGAATTTGCCATAGCTATATATATAGTTCAGTAGTAAGCCCCAGAAACTATAAACACAACAAACCTATCAAATATTAATTCTTAAACTCTTCGTCTAAATGAAAATACACGGACTTCACAATGACCCTTTTTAATCACCATAATATTATTCTTATGTTTTTTTTGTTTTATCTGAGCCACATTGTTAAGATTGTGAGTGTATTATAAACATGCACTAATTGAGGTTGACACTCATTTGGGTCCCAGTATCACTGAAAATTGGCATAATGTTGGGTGCTCTAATATCAATCGGCCTAGTTGGTTGTTTTGTACTGACTTGCTGCAAAAATGCTTTTAAGAGACCTCCAAACTTCCCTCCAGGTAAAGACATATTTGTTTTATGTTTTTTTCTTATTCAGTAGTGAAAACTTTATAAGTGCAATCTAGAATCACTTATTAAATGAATGGTAATGTTTATTTTTAAGTACTTTAACTTACAAAACTCAAATTAATCATAAACTCAAATCAAAGTATCTTGAATTAAAGTAGTAAATTAAAGTGAATTCTTTAAATTTGCAATAATGAATGTAAGTTAGTTGTTTATATAAGTACTTAGTTACCCTTACAGTGACATTGCTTTCTTATTCAAACAGTACTAGTTCGGTACCTACTTGGGTATAGTTTGTGATTGAGACAAAAACATTTTTGAATAAAAATACCGAAGATTTTCAATTTTTCAACAATTGTTTATAGAACAACAATTATTTAGTAGTTAATCAAAATACCTACCTCAAAGTACTTACATTCTACTTAAGTTATTAAATTTAATGTTAACTGTAATTAAAAATACTAGCTGAAATTTTAGAAAATATCATTCTCGTTTCCTTTGGCCCTATGTTTTTTTTCGTTAAAAAGTGATTGAGACTTTTTTATTTTCTTGTAAACGGTGTTATCTAAAATTAAATCTACGGTGATTATACCATGATGAATATATGTTAAACAAAACGAACAACTACAAGTGTAAATATGACTTAGGAGTACATTACCATGTGAATTTAAATACCTACCTATGTAATTCATTTACAGGTTTAATAATGTTCGCGGTTTCCCAATGATGAATATTTCGCAATTATGACTAACTAGTTAGATACTAATTTATTCTTTTGTTTTTCGAGCGGTTTTGTGACTCGAGTGACACCAAGTTACAAATCTCTTTGACTAGGAGATTTATGGAAATTCCATATTTTAGTTGTATGAAAGCACGCCACAAATTTTTTTGAGGAGGAAGAGCCATGAGGCTGATTTTCAGTGATACCAAACAAGATGGCACTACCAGAAAAGAATTTGCAAGACAAATCTGCGAAACATACAAGTACATACAATTATATTATCAAAATAGCAATGTCAAGATGGATGAACTTTATTATTGACTGGGAGGAAAATACAATACAAAGAACTATAACAACTTAAAAATATGAAAGATGAAACGAATAGAAAAAAAAATCTATTTTGGTATTATCATAGTACAGCACGACTATGTATCTGATTGAGTATTCAATAAAAACAATATAAGATTAGACTTATAAATGAAGTGACAGATTTAGAGTTTCTAATAGGAGGCGGCAAATTGTTCCAACATTTTGTGACCGCATAACGAAAGTTGCCACAAAATGCAACCGTACGTACTGTGCAGAGGTACTAATAATAAAAATAATAATCGTGTTTATAAATCAAAAGTTTTATTCTTTAATTATGTATTTGAATTATTTATTCGTGTGACTGTACTATTTATACTTAACAATAGATTTCTTTATAAATTTACGGGTAGTTCCAGAAGCATTTTTTTTTATTTTTGTTCGATCGATTCAGCGATTGGGACCGCAGTTCTAGTCAATAGAGGTCCCTCTTGAGTTGAGTTGATGGAATCCTCAATTTTTACATGACGACACGGGAAAAAAGTCATCGAATAATAATTGTACTTATGTAAACCTGCTTAATAAAATTCCCATCATGATACGAGGTTCATCTCACTAAGTGGTTATTATTTTTTTGTGGTTATTGAAACGTATTGTCTGCACTAATAATTGTAACTATAATCATTTTGTAATTATGTAAGTAGTTAATCTACTTGTAGGAAAAAACTGTAATTACAGGTAAAATCTCTGCTCATCGCGTCGACTTATTAAATCGTATAAATTACATAAATTTTCTTCAATGAAAAATTCTGGTTGTAAGTTGCCATCATTCGGAAATTTATTATCGGAATTTGAGATATTTTCTCATTAAAATTTGTAACAAATTAAAAAATACACTCGGTCTGCGAACAATTTCGTGACATTGATATTATTTCAATTGTGAATATACTATTCCCCAGGCCCTCCCAGCCTCCCGGTGTATGGGAGTTACTGGATAATCTTAGCCGCAGCCTACAACAACCTGGCCTTGGCCTTCAAGAGGATTGGTAGTTGGTACAACACGAAGCTCGTAGGGTCTGTGATGGGGAAGATACCGTCAGTGATCGTCAATGACCCTGGCATGATTAAGGATATGCTGCTCAAACCAGAGTTGGATGGACGCATGGATATCATTCTGGGGCGGCTCAGAGCCTTTTGGAAGAGACGAGGTAATTCGGAATTAGTATATTCATATTATAGAATTAGTATATTCATATTATAGAATTAGTATATTCATATAGTTTTCTTGACGTTAATGTTTTGAAAATGTACATAAAAAACGTATTAAAATTTAAATGTATCTGTCGTCTTTTAGGTATTTTCTTCACTGATGGTTATTTTTGGCACGTGCAAAGAAGATTTTCTCTAAGATATATGAGGGACTACGGCTTCGGGAGAAGAAGCGCGACCTTAGAACAAGTCGTTGAAAGCGAAATTAAAGAGTTAATCGACATTAGGCTCAATGGACCCAAAAGTGATGCTGAGCGGGTAAGCTTTTTGTGATAATTTATTTACGTGTAAAAAATCTGATGTGTGTGTACACATGAATCTGTTCCGAATTATTTTGTATTACAATAAAATACTTAGCTATTACAAATTATAATGTAGTTACAAAAACTAAATAGATACCTAAAAAAACTAAGTAAAATCAATTTGTAGGAAATGGTCAAAGGCGACTTGGTGTTCCTGCCCCACTTCTTGGCTCCGCCCTTCATCAACGGAGTGCTACATGTATGCTCTCGCATGAGCTTGCCCAGGGAGAAGTACGGAACCGTGTGGGAATTGGCCAAGGGCGCGCTGCTCTTCCAACAGAACTCCAATGACCTTGGGGGCGCAATTACCTACACACCATGGCTTAAGGATGTGTTGCCGAATTACAGTGGGTACAGCGGACTGAGGAAGGGCAATCAAGTTTTGATAGATTTCTTCACGGTAAGATTCCATAATTTATACTTAAATGCGAACGTTTGTGAGGATGGGTGGTGCGAACTGCGACATATTGCAGGGTGTATGCATAAAACTCGAAACTGACGGCGGTAGCGTACCTACTTTGGGAAAGGTACCCAGCAGTGGACTAATATGGGCTGATGGTTTGAAGATGGATGGATATATTTTTATACACGTATGTCTATTATTCTTTCTTTAAGAGGAAGCTGGTAGTGACCACATTGGAGTGACCAGCGGTTTAAACAGCGGTTTTCTTAAACAGTGGTTTATCTCGAAATTCCTACGGAAGCAAAGCCCCGAGGCGCCGCTAGTATTTCATATTTATAAGATAAAGTTTTCTATTAGAATGTGGGGTTTCTTACAAAAATGTTGTTGTGATTTTATCGGTGTCATTACGTGGATACACACGCAAATGATTTCTAGGTAATGTTATATTCTATAGTTTTGCTACAGGTTAATAGAGAGATACGTACATCTGGCACTAGGTAGGTACTAGTTGACAAATCATCAACTAGAACCCCGATTTCTTTACTATAGTATGGTATTTTACTTGGAAAGATTAATATTAAATACTATATTTTCAGGGTCTTGTGGAAGAAGTGATCGCCACGTTTGACCCGTCTCATTCTCGTCACTTTCTGGACGAATACGTCCGCCAAATGTACAAAGACAACGGTGAAAAGGGTGAAAAGGGAGAAAAGGGAAAATCTACTTATTCAAGTAATTTTTAAATTATTGTAAAACTCATTAAAATATTTAAATTATTTGAAACTTTTGAAATTTCAACACAAGAAATCAGTTTCATGTAACTTTGTTGTTACGACTGGTATGTTGCCCTTTAGCGTATGCGAGGATTTTAAATGTTATACAGTCTATACATTTAGCCTATAAAAAATGTAAACTTAAAACCTTTCATAAAGAGGTAGAACTATTCGTCCCGATAATAAATTTGCATTAATACTTATGAAAAAATAAGATAACGTATTTCTTATGGAATGTTTTAGAGGAACAACTAATACTGACATGTACGGACTACATGTTCCCGGCTGCATCGGCCACGGAGGCTGTCCTATCCATGTTGCTGGAGATACTGCTGGTGCATCCGGAGCTGCAGGACCGGATCCATGAGGAGATCGACCGCGTGGTCGGCAGCGGCAGACTGCCCAACCTCGATGACAGGAACAAGTAAGTTCTGACATACTATGCAAAATTTGTTTATTTCTCAATTTTACATATAAATGTATTGCTTTGCAGATAATTGACAAGATTGTGAGAGACCAGAATAGAGGAATTTCTGTATCCTGCTAATTTATTTTTATCATCCATCCACCTATGTCAAATAAATCTCTAAAAAAAAATAGTTGAGTTGGGTGTCAATTTAGTTGCAAAAAGTTAAAAATCTGAATGAGTGAAATATAAAATTTCCACAGGATGCCGTTCACAGAGGCCTGCATCCGCGAGGCGATGAGGGTCGACACGCTGGTGCCGTTGGGAGTACCGCACCGCGCCACCCAGCCCACCACCTTCCACGGCTATGACATACCTGAGGTAGGAGCATTAGTAAAGGAACTAGCTTGTCCCTTCCCTAGTATGCCATACAGGCCTTCCGTAAGGTTTGATAGCCCGGCGAACCAACAAACCTCTACCTTTTATACGAAGGAAATAGGTAAACTCAAACTCAAATATCTTTATTACCTACTAAATATTATTATTTGGGGCGACATCGCATTAAAAACACCTATGCTTCTTTGTCACCCCAACCTGAACTAAATGGTCTTCTGGCTAGTTCATGGCCAAAGCCACCTAGTTATAGTTTGTCCAAATGTAAAAGAATAAAGTGTGTCTAAATCTGTTGGTCTAAATGGAAAAATAAAAGACAATTTTGCTAAAACAGCTACTCAAATTTAGCTTAGTTAGGAATAGAGACCTAGGAAGGAAGAAGTCGTGGCTAAGATATATTGGACGGGGATAGAGAGCTAGGGCAGCCGAACTGCCGAAATAGGTATATAATGTGTCAAATCACATTGTCGAAAAAATGCAGCAAGTAAGTAGATGAATGCTTTTCAATCTATTTCCAATTACCATAGTAGGTATTATTACTACTTCATAACTATCCACTCCTGTGCCGCGAGTGATGTGTCACATCTAAATAACCGAGACCAATTCACCTAAATATGTGAAGTCTATAAATTAAATTGTTAACTAATCAAAACACTTAATACTGTATTATTATGACCCAGTTCAATTAGAGCTGAGGAGTCAGACTATCTCATCTGATGATAAAAACAGTGGTTGCGCCAATTTTCACGTCGTTATAATTATAGGGCACTATGTTCCACGCCAACTACCTGATGTTGCACAAAGACAAAGACATTTGGGGAGACCCGGACACCTTCCGTCCAGACCGGTTTATCGTGGACGGAAAGCTGGACGTCTCCAAGGATAGATCACTGCCTTTTGGTGCTGGTAAGTATTTGCAAACCAATTTATTCTAGACCTCTATTTTGTGATTAGCAGTGGCCAGAAAAGAGGTTAAGATGACAATGAATCCTACTTGATACCTTGATACTAAAATTACAAAGGATTTGTGTAAGGAGGGTGGTTGATTCTGATATATATATAATAGGTAGGTAGTTAATATTGGTACACGAGTAGAAAATTACCTACCTGGAACACTAGGGAGTTATTAATTAAGAATCCATACTAATGCATGTTAAGAATCTACCAGGCAGGTTTGAAAAATGATTTGAGGTATTTTGTATGTATAATTATAACTTTACGTGAATATAGATGAAAACGAAGCCGCGGGGATTTCTAGAGTAAAATATGTCTATTAGTAGACATAGTTAGAATTATGCAAAACGAAAAAGAAGTTCATTACCCATGTCAAAGCCGCGATAAATAAGTATGACGTGATCAGTCAGTCCCTGTTGCCAGTTTATTGAAAATGTGATTTGAATTTTAAATTATTATGAAAATTTTTTCTGGTGAAATACACAAACATATCAATAAGATAGCTAGAAAAAAGATAACTGACACACAAAGGAAAGGCTTTTCCCAATTATCAGAGAAGTAACAAATATATGGTTCATACTTAACTTACCTACCACCCAATTTTACAGCGGGAAATCAATGCGGCGGTGCAAAGCAGCTCACGCCGGCTCCAAACTATCGCGTTGCATGCATGAACATTGCGTAGTTTGCATAAGTGCTTTTATTTTGATGCAATGAAAAATCAGCAATGAATCCGTCAAAGTTCGGCGAACTTTTTCACTATAGTGTGAAGCCGGCATCATAACCTATGCACTATAGGTATTATAAAGGCGAAATGTGTCTAGGTCAACTTAATTAAAATTTAGTATTGATTTAGCTGATACCTCTGATTTACCGTAGAATTTGGTCAAAAAGTCTGATAGGCAACGCTTTTTAAAGTAGACTGACTACTGTGTGTCAAATTATTAAGTTTTTTAATAATTACAACGAATAATATTCTCACCGCGGGATATCATGCACCTAGCACCACATATAATTTAAACTCTGTTTCAGGGCGCCGACTATGCGCCGGAGAGACTTTCGCACGTCAGACCATGTTCCAAGTGTTTGCGGGTATTATGCAGAGCTTCCGAGTGGAGAAGGCCCCGGGCTGTGCCCCCATTCCTGCCACACGTCTGCAGGGCATCATCACAACCATTCCTGACTACTGGATCAAACTCACACCTAGACGATACGATTAGTTATTAGACTAATGACTGAATTATAGGTAGCACTTAAATCTGTAAATTCATTCGTTGGTGATGGCCATAGATAAAAGAAATACGGTGATGGCATAACTCGTTTGGCATAATCGGTGCCATAGGCGTATTTTCTTTCGCATTGCAACATGGAATGACATATAAACACGTAGCGCGTTATTAATGTCCCCATGCTCTTTTTTTCTCACATCGTGTACACAATAGTGTCATAATTTTAGTAAAATAAATATTTATTTCCAAACTGATGTTACATTTTTTGGTGCTGTTGCAAAATACCATCAAAATCGGATACCCAAAGGCCACAATAGGGACAATATTCAGCCTTCCATGCTCATTAATGACTTTTCTCTGAACTCTATACGAAATAGACTGTTATAATTCTCCCTCTCTCTCATCTGAGCATTTTCCCGATTTTTTAAAGAAAAATAAATTGTTGCATGCAACTCTTTAGATAAGATATGTGTTGTGTAACCTTGCAGTGACCGACTAGTGTAGTTATGTGCAAACATGTCATAAATACCTATCTATTCTAATTTAACCCGCCAAACCGTTATGACCCGAAGGACTGTTGTTCGAATGAACCACATATCATTTACTTACAATTAAACAAACGTTCTTTACAACGCGATGTTCGAGTGCGATAATCCTAAGAAAAGTTGTAGGTTTATACAACAAGTCAAGAAAGTATAGAAAACAAATGAGAGCGCTGTCTTATGTTGGCCGGCAACACTGGAATGGTCAAGTCATCAACCAATGACTTGACCATTCTATTTGGTGCAATGGAAAGAAATATTGTTCTTTAAAATCCGTTTTCTTGACAGACGACACCGGAATAATTAGATACCATTTAGATTTGAATCACGAGTCATCAAGAAAATACCCATGCTTGTATGTTTGTACAATGGAATGGACCTATGTACCTAATTCAGTCCTACAACAATGAAATTATATTATTTTCAGTTATGTGCATTCGGGCCATTACAAAACATATGTCAGACAGCTGGCTGCGTTTATCTTATCATTCATAACTGCGTATCGCAAGTCACAACAACTTATTTATCTACATACATATAAACGCCTACCTATACTAGGTAATATGTATTTTGAAGAGTTACTTTACCAAAGGTGTGAGATTTTTCTGTATAGACCATATTAATGAGGTATATTTATTTATTTAATGTAGGATTAAATAAATAAATAAATTCATGAGGTTATCCTGAAATTCCCATGAGAGGAATCGCGTCGAGCAGCTAGTTTTATTATTGTTTACCCGATTGAATATGTTTTATCTTTATTCTCAAAATGTATCTGGCATTTGTATTGTGAGATTGCATTACTTGGAACATTACTAATAAAAACGTATTGTTTTCGCGACATAAGTACCTAATGAGGCTTCTGTATCCAAACTGAAGCCCTATTCCGTACCACCTATATCCGTTGGATTAAAATGTATAATTCGAAGCTATGTCATTCGAATATATGTTGCAGCAATTGGACACTAAAAGCCAAATTATTGGTCTACTAATAAGGAACTCAGTCATTTGGATTAGAAAAAATTACTGTTCATTACGCGTAGCTACGTGTAGGGTGCACATGTACTTTTTCACTAACAACTCGGCCCGACTTCGTACAGAGAGGCATTTTATATCTAACTGTATGTAAAAACCGCATTCGCATTCAATTTCGGAGGAACTATACACATAACTGATAAAAAGGAGCTCTGGATTGGTATCTGCTGAGGGTTTTTACGACTCTTTTGATTTTTTTTCAAGGCGAAATAGACCTTAAACCATTTACTATTAATCTACTCTAGGTAAGTAATATATTAATTTGACACAGGTATATTCGGGGTGGGTAATGAAGGATCAGCATCCTTAATTAGTAAATTTATCTACTTGTTCAAGGTTTCAAAATTGTAGATATCTAACGGCGAATTGTATTAAAGACCGATGTCTTTAATAATAAATCAATATTAATAAAAAATCAATCAATCAATCAAAATCAATGTCCGTAATAGTTAATCAATATTAACTTGATTGATTCTGCCTATCGTAGGTGTATGCAGATGTATGCCTGTGAAGTTTACGTTTCAACTATAAATATTAGTAGGAAATTAATTATTTAAACTACCGTTGATTATGTATACCTTACCTAAAGCTGATTAAGAATTCTGACCACGATAAAAAAATTGAAAATTTAATTGTAGGATTTCCTCAATCTACCTTTTTTTCTATTATAATGTCTAATGCCGTCTACAAACTATAGCAGAACTCGAAGACGCGAATGAGTGAATATTGCATAGTTTGTAAGAGAGCTTTTATTTATCGCAGTGAAAAAGCAGTAACGTATACCGAATACAGAAAGTTCAAACTGCACAGCGATAACTAGCCGACATACGGCAGATAACATACTTATATGGCTGTACGGTAGGTATATGCCATTGAATGCTGTCCATTTTATTAATTGTTACATTGTGTAGGTATTTCCAGTGTTAAATCTAAGTACAAGCGGTATTTATTTTATAAGGCTATGTTTATAAATACCTGGCCACAATGTGTAGTTTTTAATGACGTTCATACCATGCTATTAGCCGTAACACATACACTGGCAGAAGTATTTAAAAATTATTATTCGTATATTACACAAAATGAATATTAAATTAATGTTAAGTGTTATCGTACAATTTTGCTATTAATAATAATTAAGTGCCGACCTACATACTTCACAGATTGCATTAATTGGATGCCTCGGAGGCTAGAGCAGATACTTTCGACTTCTCATAAATAATACAATGTGTTAAAATACAAATTGGTTACTTTATTGCTGGTTTTATATAAAACTAGATAGGTATAACGTTATGAAAACATAGTTTGGCAATCTACATACATAATATTAGAAGCGAAGCGAATAGCGAAGATTTGGTATGCTGGCTCCACACTATCGGCATACAGTTCCCCATGTTTTGCGTGTTACATGTACATAGTTACAAACTCCGCAATGTTCGTGCATTCGCTTCGGCATCTGTTTGAGTTCAACGACAGTGTGTTGCCGTCATTAGAAACGACTCTAATTCGACGTTCATTGCTAGCGTTTGCTTTGCGTTGATGCTATGCTCACATTAGTAGCCAGTGATGTACGTTGAATGGCCGAAACTGTATCGCAGCCATTAGAATTAAATCGATCGATTGAGAATATGGTTATAACTTTTTAAAATAGAAATCGAATTAAAATCAATCCAATTTCAAACTTAAATCATTTAGACGATTATAAAACAAATGTAGGTCTAGACCATATAAACAATTCAGACTTATTTGATATTACTTCAAGTTTTATAGTATACACAGCATTTGTTCATACAAGTACCTTACATAACTATTGACAAATTTTGCCTTAATACAAATATCATAATCTTAATTTCACAACCAAACATATTCAGCTTACTTTTATTGCAATTCGTACTTAGGTATCTCATGGTCCCAATACGTCCAAAAGAAAAGCAAAGGTTCCCCGACAGTCTTCAAATTCCAGGAAATAATATGATTAAGTAACTATTACTAAAAAAATTTGAAGAAATATTATTATATTATTTATTGGAACTCAATTTAAAATTGAATTAATGAAAGAAAAGGGTAGATGATAAGGTCAGAAAATTGAAGAAAATATGAATACTCTCGATAAAACACATATTTAATTACTATATTTTATATAACATTCATTGTGATAATACTACTTATTACAATACCACTGGATCTGGATAACTTTCCAACTGGAAAGTCCGATTAAAAAGTAAAAAAATATAAAAATAAACTCAACCATCGTGAAAAACAAAAATTTTGAAACGAATTTTTTTAAGAAGTTATCCCCATAAACGCAATATTTAAGGTTAGCTGTACGGTAGCTTCGAATAGTCATCAAGATATAAATGTATCATCTACCCTATTATCAAATTGTCTCTATTAGCTCTCCCTAATAGGTACCAAGGTAAAAAGTAAGTTGGAATCTAAATTAAATAGTAGTAAGTAATCAGATCATAAACGAACGCGATTTACACAATAGTTACAAACATATACTTACAATATATAATATATATTGTAAGTATATGTTTGTATAATTGATGGTAATTGTGTTTTTATAATTATTGCTACACACCGCTACCCTAAAAATGTAACTGTTACAGTTCATAAACAAGCGCAGTAATTATGAGCTCTTACTGCTTAACTGTTACTAGAACTTAAGTACAGTTAACATGCGGTTTTTTCTAACGTTACATGCTATGGTACATAAAATTTAAATTCAAATACCAATAAATGGAAGATTTTAACAATGACACAAAATGTATAACATTTATCCATTACTTATAAATCACTACGGGCTTACACCTACTGCTTTAGTGCTAACTTATGCCTAAATAAGGCTATACTATACATAACAAATTTATACATATAATAAAACTGGATGGAATTTGAATTTCCGAAATCATTCATTTTGAATTTTAGAAAGGAAGTGACCGGATGTTTATCCATTCGCTTCGTAATAAACAAGTGATTTGTCTGTAATTTATATACATACAATCACCCATTCTTTGGCAAAAAATACAAACGTCGACGTTGAAATACAATTTAATATTCGTTGCCAAACATTAAAATGAATGTAAACTGGGTATTTCTCTACGTACCTATTTCCTTTTAATAATGCGCCATGTCGTTTTTGTATAGATACTTCGAGATTCAGGTTGAATACAAATTCTTAATTGTTACAAATGCATACTTATAAATCATATAGTATAGTTATAAATTTATCAGATTTTATAAGATAAGCATAGTCAATTAACTTGTTCCAACCAAAGGCAAATACTAAAATGCATGCGTTTTATCATAATCTTATCATTCAATCTTTGTTTCACTTTTACTATAGCTATACAATCGAACCTAAAACATACATTTCTTTCAATGGAATGACAAAAACCATTTTGTTAATTTATAAGTCATTACTTATAAATTAACAAAATGGTATAAGTCATTACTTATAAATTAACAAAATGGTTTTTGTCATTCGCGTGATACAAATTTAAGAAAGCCTCACCGAAATGTTATCTCTTCATCGTTTTTATACTTAATTACTTACTTATAACATTTGGATTTTGAACGTAAGAATAATAGCTAGTTTATGTCACATTAATGTCGTTAATTACAACGGATGTCAAGGTAATTAAACGTGCACTAATAAATTATTAATCATGTGTAATCCCTTTGATATCAGACCAGTGATATACAATACTTGGACTACTTCTACTTGGTGACATTTATCTTTAAATTTATCATTAAGGTAGGTTGCAACAAATACAACATTTTGCAAACGTTTCTTTCTTTTCTACTGGAATTTGCCATTCAGTTCTTGTGTTTCTTCATCATCAGGTTTTACATTGAGTTCGATTTCTGCAGTTTCGTGTGTATCCCTCAACGGCCTGTACGCACTTGGTCCTATTAGGGACAGCACGACTGGCAAGAAAAGTAGTCCATTGAAAAGACCAAACAGTATCACTAAAAGGAATATTTTAAAAAATGACTGAAACGTGTAAGCTTTGGACATGCTAAGGAGAGAAAGAGATAGAAGCGTTGAACCTCCTCCTAACAAGACTGCTGTGCCGATAGACGTCACAGTCTTCAGCGCACGGGCAGACCTACGGCCTTCAGACACCGTCAAGAACGTGTGACCGATATGAGCCGCGTAATCCACGCACAAACCTATAGCCAACTCGAGACCAATGCAACAAACTATATCCACCGTCATTCCCCACCTTTGCATCCAGCCTAAAACATTAACTATCGTCAATAAAACACATAAGAATATCCAGAAGCACATCTGCAGATTAGTAATCAACACAATCGTACAAGCTATTACGCACAACAAAGCCAACTCTACATTTCTCTCGACCTCTACGGCTATTATCTCATCAGTCACCCAATTTCCAAACTCTTTAGACCACACGCTTCGGTACCCGTCCCCGGAAGACACTGGGGTCGACTTAACTATATGTTTAACGTTGTTCATGGCCGGTAAATATTCCTCAGGCCCCTTAAATGTCTTAAATCTGAAAGCCACGGAAGATGCTCTTATGTCTGTAGTCGGATGACCACATTCAATAGGTTTTTGAAACTTGAAATTCAGTTGAAACCTTCCGCCGATCGAACTAAATAAAAACTTGGACAAATATTCTCTAAACTCGTCCTTTGTTACTTCAGATTTATTTCTTAAATCGTGGCCATAGTTCTCTAGTACATACCCATGGAAATTCTCTACCCACGAGGATATTTCATTAACATAAGGTTCTTTGGCCAATGTTTGTGTTAAATTGAGTAAGTTGGCAAATTCATCATGATAATTCATTTCACCTAAAAATATCATCGACGGGTAGCCTTCCTCGGGGAAATAATATTCATGTGTGTTAAGAAAGTCCTTATAGTAAGTATCGTCAGGAATGAACCACTTGGGGTCGAACCTTTGTTCTAAACGAAGCATCGCTGCTATGCTGAAACCCGTCATTATTAAAGTGAATAAGATAATTATGGTTTTGCCAGGAATAGAAAACACAATATTTTTATAAAATCTCTCAAAAGCCCTTTGAAACAGCGTTTGATTTTGCGATATTTTAATAGGCTTCGAATGTTTATAACAAAAGAAAACGCCGTTTCTATTATCTTCTATTCGGCGTATGTCTAATGTGAAAACGGCTACGTAAAAAGTAACAGTGAAGCAAAATATAAAAAATACCCCTACGGCTGCATACAGACAGAACGATTTTAGAGACGGTAAGATTGTGATGGCACCGATTAACAAGGCTACAATATCAGTAAAAGACGTAATGACAATAGATACACCCGCATGCTCCAGCATGAGACCTACTTTGTCTGGAAGGCTTTTCTTCTGTTCTGCTTCTGTTAAATTCCTCCAACACGCACTTATTACGAACATGTCATCTACACCAAGGCCCATTAATAGAAATGGTAAAGAAGAATGAACTGGCCCAAAAGATATGCCCATAAGTGAGCACCAGCTAACTGCAGAGATATATGCCATGCCAACACTTAGCAGACCTACACTTCCCAATGTCAGCCTTATCTCTAGCCAATTAAATCGTGACAGTGCAAATTGTATATAGAAAAACATCAAAATTATACCCAAAAACAACTTATCTATTTCATTTAATATTGCTTGTCCACTGATGTCACCAAAACTTCTACCAGCCTCATAAAATATGCCAAGATCAGTCAAATTAGTGGAGACCAACTCCATTAAATTTATGAACTCTTTTTCCCACAAGGCTAATGGCACTGAAACCCAGTCTTCAGTGCCAACTAGATTGCCCACAGTATTAAGATCTACAGCAGACATATTGACTGAAGTAAACCATGTCAATATAATAGCATTAGCAGATACTATGTCTCCATTTTCATCATGTTTAACACCACCTAATAACTTTGTGTAGTCCATAGGGTGCCCAGTTACTGGATTGTTTTTTACATTATTTAATCTATTAACAATATCATACTTTGTTGTACTGTTGATATCATTTTCAAATAGATCTAAAATATTGTACTGATGACAAACTAATGGAAAATTATTTAAAAATCCACAGTAGAAATCATAGCCCATCCAGAGATTGGTATCTAAAAATTCATGAGAACTGTTTGCTTTAACTGCACTATTATTTACACTGTGTTGGTCTACATATCTTGTTTTACGACTTGACCCAAAAATTTTCACCACAGGCACTTTGAAGCACAAGTCCTTGATTGAATAAGCTTTATTCTCATATAACACTTGAATAGAACTTATTTTTTCTGAAATATCACTAATGGCACTTAACACTTTTGGTTGCAGAACATCATCTGCTGTGATAATAATTTTTTGTAGTCTAAAATTGGTTTCAAATTTATTCATATACCAATGTGTATCATAGAAGAAATCAGAGTCTGGTGGAACCCATAGATTCATAGGGTTTTTCTCTATATGAAATTTAATCAATCCAATGGAACTGAGCAAAATAAACAACCATGACAATGCTATAGTTCTCCAAGGGTGTCTTGCCACTGAGACACCTAGTGTGAAAAATATTCTTTCTATGATATGCACCAATGTTGAAGAGGCAGTTTCCCACATCTGCTGTAATGTTCCTAATTTCTTTTTCATAGGCATTATGAGATATTTTCTGATTTAGAATGTTATTAAACACACATCACTGGTTGATGAATAAAATGAATGTAATGTTAACATTGGAAACTTAATAGAACAAATCACAAAACTATATAATTACGATAACAGATAAAAATAGAATGGGTGCGATAACAGAGCGGACGTGCCGCATCGTTCAGCCGCCAATTGCAACTGGATTGTCTTGGCCGGCCAATACTTGAGTATCTACAAATCGTATGAAAACTTATGTAATGTTTTCCAGATTAACATTTAATTACATATGTTACGAACCTGTAAATTATTATCTAAATTCACAGATATAGAAAATTAATAAGTAAATATGTATATATATATAATGAAGGTTATAAATATGAAGGTTATGCTGTTAAGCAGTTATTCATTATACATGAACATACAGTAGTCGTACTTATATGGCCGCTAGTAAATGAAACTTATTACATATAAACAACGATAAAGTCACGTACTGTGTCTTGATAATATATTAGTATATAAACAATAAATTAAATAATTACATCACTTCATTATTGTTTACAAATCAAAATAATACATACATACAACAAAAAAGTTCAAGGTCGACTCGACTGACGGTATGAAATTATTGACAAACCTAATGTCAATGAATTTTTTTTTATATCGTTCGCCTAAAAGATGATTTTGCCAACGTCAAGGTTGAGATTGACACGGAATATATTATGTTATAATGATATATGAAACCCGATTCAGTGTGTAACCTAAAATATAAGAGTATATAAATATATTATACATACGGATATAGGGACCTACCTAGTTAATTTGTTTATCAAAATGTCGGGTTCGTATTGCGGACAGCTGTCAATTTCAAATTCATTCACCAGTGACAAGCAATGCAAGCAAGATCAACAAGAACCACAAGTTGTGTTTTTTTGTAGTTCATTACAATTTTGTAATTTAATTCTGAGATAAATAATAATTCATACGTTATGTACGCATGAACATAGCTTTTCTCATTACTCGATATGCTAAATATATTTCATGATGTGGACTACAAAGACCTTTTTGACCAAAACAAAACGCGGTAATATTTTGAAAGTAAGGTTATGTTTGAGTTTGGATAAAAATACATATTTAATTGAATTTTAGTAGTAAGATATTATAAACTCTTGTTTTCCACATTGCAGATTGTTAGAGAACATTACCTCCGCGACGATTTACTTTGTGGCTCAGCTGCGTGTAATATTTGCCCTCATAAGGATGATGAGTTTGTATTGGAGTGCAAACCAGAGAGCATTTGCGCTTTGTTCGATTACCCGCACTACTTGATCCTCGACACCAATGTGGTTCTTCATCAAATTGACGTTCTTGAAGAAGATGCCCTGACTAACGTGATAATCTTACAAACCGTTCTAGAGGAAGTAAAACATCAAAATACTGCAATTTTCCAAAGACTTCTAGAAATAATTGGAAACAAAAAAAGGAAGTTTTATTCGTTTGTTAATGAGCATCATAAGTAAGTGGCCCAGTATTGTGTAATTTAAGAGTCATGTGTTTATCATCATCTTTCTCCCCATTTCCCATTATTTGTGGTTGATGCTATATGCCTTTTCTTTCCACAAGTCTCTGTTTCCTGTTTGTACAACAGGAAACAGAGACTTGTGGAAAGAAAAGGCATCACTCCTTTGCATCTCCCTCACACAGTCCATACATTTCTTGACCTTGCAAATTTTGTAACTAGGTATTTAAAATGCAATTTCACATTAAAGAGATACTTATGTGGAGAGGAAGCCTGGTGAAAAAGCAAACGACCGAAATGACAGAGCTATACGTAAAGCTGCCCAGTGGTATGCATCACACATATCGGCTAACAATGTCAGCGGGCAGTTCCCCAGGATTGTAATGCTGACTGATGATGAGAGTAACAGAAAGATAGCTCAAGAAGAGGGGACAGTATGTTGTTCTGGTGAGCATCAAAATTTATTCAAATCATTACCTGAAAATTTACAAAAGCCACAAGCTGATTTAAGGAATTCTTCTTAAGAGATGTAATATTTTATTAGGAGAAAAAGGCCCGCAACTTTATCTATGATTAATAAAATGTAGCCTATGTTTCCTATGGTAGTTATACTCTATTTCTGTGGTAAATATTTTAAAATTGGTTTATTGGTAATAAACAAAAATACAAATCTTTCCTCTTTTTAATATTAGTAAGGATTATAAAGCACTATTTTATTGTCTACCCATACTCAAGAGATTATTTATCTATTGTATCTCAATTAATTATGTGCGATCATGGTTGTTGCTTTTAGAGGTTTATAAATATAAAAGATAATTTCTTTCAGTAAAAGACTACATTGAAAATGTATCCGGATTTCCTGGCCTTGTCGACAAACTGTCAAAAAATGTGATACCAGAAAGCTGTTCCAAGGATGCCTTGTATCCAGCCCACCTGACACCGGCACTGATCCACGAAGGCATCAGGGGAGGCAAGTTATACCAGGGCACATTTCATGCCTCTCGGGACAACTTTCTTGAGGGCACTGTAAATGTCAATGGCTTCGAAAAACCTGTAAGTTGTTGTATTTTCGAAATTACTTTATATTGAACACAAAAATACAAATCGTATGGATGACTTTATAAAATATATTTTCTCTAAAAATTCACCAATTTACTAATTTGATTTTTTATGAAAAAAATCCTGTTTTGGAGATAAAAACCTATAGTTATGGAGTAAGCAAATTGAATCTTGGAAACAGTATCAAAAGTAATTAGTTAATGATAAAAATAAATGTAAATTTATATCCTAAATTCATACATTATAATGTTTCAGATTTTACTACAAGGTCATATTGGCATCAACCGTGCAGTGGATGGAGATGTGGTAGCCATTGAGGTGTTGCCAGAAGAAGAATGGAGAAGGCCCAGTGACATAGTCCTAGAGGACAAGGCTGAGGATCCTGGAGATCTTTTAGAAGAGGAGGCCGTTCTCCTGAATGCTATTAAGCCTGTGGATAACAAGGATGATGATATAACTCCTACTGGGAAGGTGGTCGGTATTATAAGGAGGAAGTGGCGGCAGTATTGTGGAATACTGATGCCCAGCAAGTTTCCAGGTTCGTATTCTTGAGTGGAGTATAGCTATGTCATTGTTTCATATAAATTCATAGTAAGTGGATAATAAAAATCTGTGACTTTTTTAAGATTTTCCTGTAAATTTAATAAGTTTTGCAGCATATTTTATATTATATTTCTTAAAGTTACAAACTATACTAGCTACTAGGTTGGAAACAACTTCGATAAAAGTTAAAATACTTTCATAATAAATACTATGTTAGTGACTTCAATAAATGAACCTGGATCCAGTGTTTAAGGAAATTAGTATTTGCTCAAGGAAAGATATTGACAACAAAAAAATGTTATTCAAGCAGATGACATTTTAAAATAAGAGGATATGTTTGAAAAAATTATTTTACTTTAGACAATGTTTAATACCTTTAAAAGTAAAGCCAGGTTCATATTTTGAATAATGTAAGTGTAGAATTGCACTGATTAGGATATATCTGAATGTGACCCGGGCTTGAGGTGGTGTTTGTATAACACGGCAGGGGCCACCCGCCACCTGTTCGCTCCGGCCGAGAAGCGAATCCCGCGCGTGCGGCTGGAGACGCGCCAGAGCGCGCTGCTGGCGCCGCAGCGGATCCTGGTCGCGCTGGACTCGTGGCCGCGGAACAGCCGCTACCCGCTCGGACACTTCGTGCGGGCCTTGGGCCCTATTGGTGAGGAACGCTAATGTCACCGTCGATATATTTACTTGTTTCCTACAGTGTAATATCCCTACCCGGGCAATCGTTGGAGGGAGAACCGCATACCAGGATATTTGACTAAATCGATAAGTTTTATTTTCTTGACAAATTTATGCAGCAGTTACTATACAGCTGTATAAATTTGGCAATGGTCAATTTTGATCGGGTACCTGGACTCTCGTCGTTCATATTGTGCAATTTAATTCACAATAATATTCAGCATGGACCTAAGTTTATACAACAAGTTTGTGAAAAAAAATCCTTTGAAAAAGCCTATTTATTTTTAATAGGTATAAGTTGCGCCTATAAATGATAATATTAGAGGTGTGATGAAGAGAGAAGAGAATCATTTACTGAGGAAAGCTTTTAGGAAGGTATATGGATATAGAGGACGAGGAAGGCCTAGGAAGAGATGGATGGATTATGTCAGGGGAGGTTGCTGGGGGTGGATCCAAATATGGCAGAAGATAGAGAATTGTGGAGGTTAACAGACATTTTGCGCCGACCCCAGATGATGGGACGAGGTAAGGTATTTAATACCTAGATTATCTGCCAGGAAAACCACGCCATACAAACCTTGCTTATCAGCTTGTCTAAATTTGCGAATCGACTTTTGACAGGCGACAAAGATGCAGAAAACGAGGTGATATTGCTGGAGCACGACGTCCCGCACGCTCGGTTCAGTGAGGCCGTGCTGGCGTGTCTGCCGCCCGACGACTGGACCATACCGCCTGAGGTTTGTCTGCTTGATTATCTATATCACTGCAACAATACTGTAAAAAAGATATTGTAAAAAATCGTCATCATATCATCCTAAAATAATAAAAGAAATATCAAAAATTAAAAAAAAAATCAGACTGAATTCATATCTCGACGATGACGACCATAATTTGCAAACAATTTGGTTTGAAAATTATTTTGTTTTCAAACTCAGTAGCGACTGCGACGCTGCGGATGGCGTGATTGTGATTTCAAAATCATAATTTCAATTCAACCTTATTTTTGTCTAGGAGATAAAGAAGCGCGTAGACCTGCGCTCATTAACTATATGTTCCGTGGATCCTCCCGGCTGTACGGATATAGACGACGCACTGCACGCGCGGCCGCTACCATCGGTCACGGCCGACGGACTCAAGAAGTTCGAAGTGGGCGTCCACATAGCCGACGTCACGTACTTCGTGCGCCCCGACACTGCGCTCGACAAGGAAGCCGCGGCTAGGGGTACTACCGTCTATTTAGTGGACAGAAGGATCGATATGGTGCCTGGTAAGTTGTTTTATCTCTTTGATAACGCTTTATTCCTTAGTACTACTAGTAGTTCAACTTGAGAATAACAGTCCCTGTATTTTGGTTCAAAAATCGAAATAAATAAAATACTTAGATATACCATACTGTACCAGACGCAAAGTATGTTTTTTTTACATAACTGCATCCTAATCCTAACTAATATTATAAATGAGAAAGTAAGTTTGTTTTTTGTTACCTCTTCACGTTCGATCTACTCAACTAATCTTCATGAAATTTGGCATAGATGTATTTATTACCTATTATTTATGGAGAAGGACATAGAAAAATAACTGTTCCCGTGGAAAATGTGTGTGTTCACGGCGCGAAAGTTCAAAAAACACTAATGTTTTTATGTCAATTTTTTTACGATATTTAAATTTTTTGGTGAGTGATCTCGGGCCGGAGGAAAACTCTATTTTCTCCTTCGATGTTGTACGAGGTCACTATGTGATACGTAAAGATGTTTTTTGAAGAATTAATAATTTTTTAATAGCTTGTCTAAGTGTGCAACTGTGCAAAGGCCTTTTGTCTTTAAAATAAATACTGTAACAAAAATAATTAATTTTAATTTAAATAATTTCAGAATTGCTGAGTTCGAACCTGTGTTCGCTGCGCGGCGGCGAGGAGCGGCTGGCGTTCTCGTGCGTGTGGGAGATGGACGAGAATGCTAACGTGCTGGCCACAAAGTTCCACAAAAGCGTCATAAAGGTCTCTACACTTCTATTATTAGTTTACTCGACAAACAGATACACAGACAACAATGTGGCACGAGTAGAATTCGAATCTGGGACCTTTCGGTTCACAGGTTCTGTCTACGCGCATGCGCTGTGACGACGAGCTCGCGCCTGCGCGATGTTTCTTTTCTTTAAAAAACAAATGAATTTGATGGTGCTTATCAGAATTGGCTCGAATTTAGAGATACGTTTAGTTCTTTAATACACACTAATAAAGATTTGGATGATATTAGTAAATTTCATTATTTGCGAGCTTCTTTAGTAGGAAGCGCCGCTATAATTATACGAAATATTGACTTCACAAGTGAGAATTATATAACCGCTTGGGAGTTATTGTGTGCGCGCTATGATAATTCTAGGCTATTGGTGAATAACCATGTACAAGCATTATTTAATATGGGGTCAATAACGAAAGAGTCGAGCAAGTCACTGCGTTATTTGATTGATGTTACTAATAAAAATATTAGGGCTCTCACTATTTTGAAGCAACCTACCCAGCACTGGGATACTCTTATAGTTCACATGATGGTTACGAAACTAGATTCCACCACTCTTAGGAAATGGGAGGAATACCTTGTCTGAACCGCCTACACTCGAAATATTTTGTACATTTGTACGAAACAGGGCAGACCTGCTAGAATCCTTGGAGGAAAATAATAAAATGCACAAAGGACAATGCCCTGACACGTCGAAAAACAAATCTTTCTTAAATGTATCCAGTGGTTCAGATAAAGTTAATACACGCAAAGAGAACTTATGTCCTATGTGTAAATCTGGTCATTTATTATATCATTGTGATAAGTTTAGGGAGTTGTCCATAGAAAACCGTATTTCGAAGGCAAGAGATTTGAAGGTTTGTTTAAATTGTTTACGCCCAGGCCATTCTCATGTAAAATGCAGACTTTCACACTGCCGTTATTGTAGGTACAAACATAGTACATTATTACATTTACACAAGCATGATGAAACTTCAACTTCATCTATGCCTATGCAAGAGACTGTCGCGTTGACAACGGACATTGCTCAGTCAGGTTCTGACAAATTGACAGACTCTATCGTTCTGTCGGCTAACACTACATATAATACTTCTCCGCATGTACTTTTATCAACAGCACTCGTGCGGGTGCGAAATAACAAGGGCGACGTACACACTGTTCGCCTCCTCTTAGATAACGGGAGTACAGCAAATTTTGTCACCAGCGAATTATGCGGTAAGCTGGGATTGTCGAGGCGAGGTGTACGCTCCACGGTATCAGGTATCTGTAATCAAACGTGTAAAACTACATACTCGTGTCAGCTTACTATTGAGTCCTTACATAGTGATTATAAAACCGATATAAATTGTCTTATTTTGCCCGAAATTACAAAAGCACTGCCGTCCAAACTTGTAAACATAGATAGCATTCTCATACCTTCAGGTGTACAGTTGGCTGACCCTTCATTTAATATTCCCGCCGCTGTAGACATACTGGTAGGTGCAGAGGTATTCTGGAACGTCATGTGCAACAATTCTATTGATTTGGGTAAAAATATGCCAAAGTTATACGAAACAAAATTAGGTTGGTTAGTTTCAGGTTATGTAGCACGTGCCAAAACTAAATCATACCAGTGTAATTTCATAAATCAAGATGAAAGTATAACTCAATTTTGGGAATTAGATTCGATTTCGCCTAAATATGCATTTACGACTGAAGAACGTGCCTGTGAAAATAAATTTAAGTTAGATACTTACCGTAATGAAGAAGGCCGTTTCGTTGTGACTATGCCCTTAAAAAAGGATCCTCACGAATTAGGAGATTCTTACGTGATGGCTAAGATCCGTTTCCTTTCTCTCGAAAGAAAGTTCAGTAGAGATCCTGGTTTTAAAAATAAATACTTGGAGTTCTTGCGTGAATACGAAGAACTCGGTCATATGACTGAAAATACATTGTCTTTACGTGATAGTAGTATTGTAAATTATTACCTACCGCATCACGGTGTAATTAGGGAATCAAGTACCACTACTAAACTACGTACGGTATTTGACGCTTCTGCAGTTACTACAACAGGGCTGTCTCTCAATGACATCCAAATGATAGGGCCTACTGTCCAAGACGACCTTGTGTCTATACTTATAAGGTTTCGTCAACATAAATATGTGATTTCGGGTGATATTGAGAAAATGTATAGGGCTATAGATGTTAACCCTTCTCAGCGCTCGTTACAACAAATAATATTTAGATCAGACACGTCCCAACCTCTTAAGACATATACTTTAAATACTGTTACATACGGAGTTGCTTCCTCCCCGTATTTAGCGACCAAGTGCCTTTCTTCTCTGTCTGAAACTGTTGATGATGTACTTGTAAAACTCTCTATAAAAAGGGATTTTTACGTTGACGATTATCTCAGTGGAGGGTTTACTGAAGAGGGCGTCGTAAAACAGACGAAGGCAGTAATTAATGTATTATCGTCAGCAAAATTTAATTTAAGAAAATTTAAATCAAATAGTCAAGAAATATTAAACCAATTGTTGTCAGAGGAAACAAGTTCAAATAATTTTTTAGATATATCTGAATATTCTAATACTCCATCAAAAACCTTAGGTTTAATTTGGAGCCCTAAGTGTGATACGTTGTCGTTTTCAATAAATATTGAAGATAAATATAAAATCACTAAAAGAAATATTCTTTCAGTAATAAGTCAAATTTTTGATCCCCTAGGGCTCGTGGGCCTAGCAGTGGTAGAAGCAAAAATAATATTGCAACAAATATGGTCATTAAAGTTAGGTTGGGATGATGAAGTACCAGAAAATATAAAAGGACAATGGACTTCATTCTCGAGACAGTTAACTTTTTTAAATAATATTAAAATTCCTAGATGGGTACTGCAAGATGATTTCTGTAAGGTAGAATTACACATTTTTTCTGACGCCTCTGAGCGTGCTTACGGGTCGTGTATTTACGCTCGTTCTATAACTAAAGATGGTGTTGTATATGTTAACTTGATTGTATCCAAAAATAAAGTAGCACCAATGAAACCAACAACGATGCCACGCCTTGAGCTTTGTGCAGCTCTCTTAGCATCAAGGTTATGCGCTAAAGTTAGGAATTCTATAACGTTAGAGGTTAGTTGCAGATACTGGTGTGATTCCACCATCGTATTAGGGTGGCTAAAAACCCCTGTACATCGTTTAAAACCTTTTGTTCGCAATCGCGTGAACGAAATTAATGAAAATAGTGTGAACTGCACCTGGAGCTACGTGCCTTCCCTCGATAATCCCGCGGATCTCGTTTCTCGCGGGGTGAAGGCTGATCTTGTCAGCAATTTGTCACTGTGGTGGTTTGGCCCCCAGTTTTTAACCTGTAATGAGGAGTTATGGCCAAAAATACCTAACTCAAGTGAGACACGAGATCTACCAGACGTAGTCTGTCATCTAAGTCAGGAGTCCAATTCTGATATAGAGAATACGAATATTGTGTCTTCACTTATACACAAACATTCAAATCTCACTCGTCTTATTCATACTCTCGCTTACATACAGCGGTTTATAAAAAATTGTAAAAATAAAAATAACAAATGCAAAGAGTGTTTAACTTCAGATGAAATACGTGAATCTTTATTTATTATTCTTAGGCAGGGTCAGGTTGAAATGTTTCCTGAAGAATATAAAATCTTAAAAAATAACGGCAAGTTACCATCTAAAAATAGACTATTGTCTTTGACCCCGTTTATTCATTCAGACAATTTAATTAGAGTAGGAGGAAGGCTTGACAAATCTCCTTACTCATATGACCAAAAGCATCCGATTCTTGTATGCTGTAAACATTATTTAACTAAATTAATCTTTCGTAGACAACATTTAAAGCTCTTACATGCAGGTCCGCAACTTTTACTTTCGGACATAAGGCAGTCATACTGGGCTCTAGGTGGTAGGAATCTGGCTAGGTTTATCGTTAAAAAATGCGTCACATGTTTTAGGCACAAAAGTCAAACTTTACAGCCCATCATGGGCCAATTACCTGTCTCTAGAACCAAATTAGAATTTCCTTTTCTTCACTGTGCAGTTGACTATGCCGAGCCAATTTTGATAGCCGATCGAAAAGGTCGTGGTTGCAAGTTAATTAAATCATACCTGTGTATTTTTGTATGCTTAGCAGTGAAGGCAGTTCACTTGGAGCTCGTCACGGACCTGACTAAAGATTCTTATTTAGCTGCTTTGCGCCGTTTTATTAGTCGTCGCGGCAAACCCAAAACGATAACCTCAGATAATGGGACCAATTTCGTAGGCGCATGCAATGAACTAGAAAGTTTTCTTTCTCAACGTAACCTTACTGAGGATTTAGCCGATGAAGGTATTACTTTCTTTTTTACACCTGCATATTCCCCTCATTTCAATGGGATGGCTGAAGCTGCTGTCCGATCGACGAAGCATCATTTACGTCGAATACTGAATTTAACTCATTTAACCTATGAAGAAATGTCAACTTGTCTCACTCAAGTCGAAGCGATATTAAACTCGCGGCCTTTAATCCCTCTTTCCTCAGAAACTAATGACTTTTCTGTCCTGACTCCTTCACATTTTTTGATTGGACGAACTCTGACTTCCGTGCCATATCCACAAATCGCCGACAACGTGAATATCACATTGCTGCAGCGTCATAAGCGAGTCGAAGCTATAAAACAACATTTTTTGAATAGATTTACCAATGAATATATCTGCACTCTTCAACAGAAGACAAAATGGAAACAAACTAAGAATGATATCGAGATGAACTCGCTTGTTTTGATCAAAGACAAGTCAACGCCGCCTCTGCTCTGGTCTCTCGGTCGTGTCATTCAAGTCTATCCTGGAGCGGATGGTATTAACCGTGTCGCCGAAGTAAAAACCATGAAAGGGACTATAAGAAGAGGCTGGAATAACCTATGTGCTCTTCCTCTAGATGATGACCTGATGTAACTTTGAAGCTTCATATGCTTATCAGGTCCTTGAGACCTTCATTCAGATGATCTTCAACCCGGGGAGTGCTGTCTACGCGCATGCGCTGTGACGACGAGCTCGCGCCTGCGCGATGTTTCTTTTCTTTAAAAAACAAATGCTGTCATGGACGATTCTTGGCTGTTGGATTTTAAAATGTATTGCTCGTGATTTACCAGCCCTTAAATAAATAATCTTTGTCAAATACCGAGTATAATTATTTATAAATATATACTCAGACAAGATCCTACAGGTTCAATTTCACCATTCGAGTTTATTACACCATTATGAACAACGATCGGGCCGCGTGAGTACTGAGGGGTCAAATGAAAGATTTTGATATTTGTTTACAATTTGTGTCCACAGTCAGCAGCGGCCATGACGTACGCCGAGGCGCAGCTGGCGATCGACGACAGCAGCCGTGAGGACGCGGTGGCGCGCGCGCTGCGCTCGCTGCGTGCGCTCGCGCGCGCGCTGCGGCGGCGGCGCGCGGCTCGCGGCGCGCTGCTGCTCGCCTCGCCGGAGATACGGTTCCAGGTCATTTTTAAAGTTCAAGATTCGTCATAGTATGATTTGACGACCTCGGTGGCGCAGTGGTAAAGTGCTTGCCTCTGAACTGAGAGGTCACCTCACCTAAAACAAACTCTCAGTAACGCGCTCAGTAATAAATAAAAAAGTATATATTCTCAGGTGGACTCGGAGACCCACGACCCCATAGAAGTGCAAGCGAAGAAGATAATGGACACGAACTCCATGGTGGAGGAGTTCATGTTGCTGGCCAACGTGAGTGTGGCCGAGAAGCTGTGCGCGGAGTTCCCGCAGTGCGCGCTGCTGCGGCGCCACCCCCCGCCCCCGCCCGCCAACTTCCACAACTTCCTCAAGGCTGCCAGGCAACAGGTACAGTAACTAGGCATAACTAACCTATTATGTTTTTTTTTCGTTTATATACATTATCTCTTTCTGCCAAGAGGTAACTATTTACATCTTGGCAAAAAGAGATAATGTATATAAATAAAAGTGATAATATACGCTATGGAAAGCGCTATAACTGGCCATAGCGGAGTGCAAAAAAAAATTACCGATATGACTTTTTGAAAAAACTAAGACCGGCTACACACGCTCCGATTAAAGGGACTATAGAAATGAATGCTGGTATTTAAAAGAAAGAGATGTAGGACTACCTTCCTATTCTATTAAATACATGCATTCCCTTCCTTAGACCCTAGATTGCCCGTGTGGCAGGTGTGCCTGCCTACGAGTGATGCGATACCTATTTAGAATTCGGCTCATCAAAAAAAAAAAAAATTTGCTTTTCAGAATGATATAAATTGCAATCCAATATAGAAATATTCAGTGAACATATGTTATTGACCGATTAGCTAGTTTAGCTATCCAATAATTTTTGCTCACCAAAATACGAATACTTTGCTGACCTGTACAATACTTACAGGGTTTCGAGCTAGACGTGTCGACCAACAAATCGTTCTCCAAATCTCTCGACTCAGCCGTCATCCCCGACCGGCCGTTCTTCAATACATTGCTTCGTATAATGGCCACCCGATGTATGCAACAAGCGGTCTATTTTTCCAGCGGAACAAAGAGCCAAGAGGAATATTACCATTATGGTCTCGCCTGCCCAATTTATACGCATTTTACGTCACCTATTAGAAGGTTAGTGTATAGATATATATTATCACACACGTCACTAGTACGACGTCGATAGTACAGTCACACACTCACTCTCAAATCCAACTAATATTATAAACGCAAAAGTAAGTTTGTTTGCGCTTTTCACGCTTTATCTACTCAACAAATATTCTTTAATTTTCTGTATGTAGTTTTAAGTATGGAGAAGGACATAGGGTACTTTTTTCACGGAATAATAACTGCCCGTGGGAAATTCGCGCGGGCAAAAGCTTTTATTAATATAATACACACATACACACGGGCGTGTCGTGGCATACAATACACACACGTGCACACAATATCCAGTTATGCTAGTAATGCCATAGAATAGCCTATTCCTTTCCACTTTGCGACGTCTATCCGCCATCCGCCTATTTTTTCTTTTAACAGGTTGATTTGTTATATACACCATGGAGCATTAGTCCATGGTGTATATAACATGGTGTATTTCTCTGAACAAAAAGTCAATAGGAATATTACAACCTCGCGTGCTCAATTTGTACGCATTTTACTACACCCATTGGTACCACCACCCACGTGGTAATTTGTGTAACTGTTCAGTTTGTATAGTTCGTTTTTCCGGTGTTCCGGTCCCTTTGTCCCTAGAATTTCAGTATTGACAACTCTATAAATTATATTAAATCTATAGACGTTGCATAAAATTAATAATATTGTCATACAGAACAAACTGACTTGGCTTCATGCTTCATCACACCTGCCTTTGTCTATATTTTCAACTTATCAACTAGATGGCGCTAATTCATATTAAAACGCGCTATGGTTTCTTTTGGCGAAATAATGATATTGTGTAGTATAAGTTAGTTAAGTAAATGGTAAGTCTACAATACTACTTCGTTAATAAAAAGCTTAGAAGTCGACTGGTAAAATTTTTGGAACCTCCTCTCTAGAGGAGGATATTATACTGCGTGGAATTGTGCGTGTAGTGTGATACAAAAACATATTGTGGATTATTATTACTTTATCTATGTTGTAAGTAACTTGCGACATAAATATTTTTTTACCTGATCTAAAGATGCGGATAGATAGAAATGTTTATTTTTAACTGTTACACAAGATTTACAGGAATGCACAAAAAAACAATATATATGAAATTTATAATATGTGTAAAATAAAAAAAACTAATTGCATGCAATATGTGTGTCACAGTAACACAAATTCGTCACAACTCAGCACGATTTTGTCCTAATAAAGCTAGGCAACCGCTGGTTTTCAGCTGTTACCAGGTGGTGGCGACGCGTATGAGCAATAAGATAATAAATAAATAAATATTAGGACAAATCACACAGATTGAACTAGCCCCAAAGTAAGTTCGAGACTTGTGTTATGGGACACTAACTCAACGATACAATATTTTATAACAAATACATATAGAAACAATACAAATATATATAGATAAACATCCAAGACCCGGGCCAATCAGAAAAATATTATTTTCCATCATGACCCGACCGGGGATTGAACCCGGGACCTCTCGGTTCAGGGGCACTCACTTTACCACTGCTCCACCCAGGTCGTCGGTTAATAGATACTGATGCCCAACAAGAGTTATGTATCTCTTGTTGTCTCTATATCTTTGCAGGAGAAAAACCAGCAGGAGAACTGGTTGACAATCGTCGTTCGTTTATTATGTTCTCTTTTTCCAACAGTTCTTGACTAACGAAATGTGTTTCGAACTTCAGCTGTCCGTCTATAGCCAAACCCAGATTTTTGGCTTCTTGAACCCTCTCAAGGGACTGATCGTTGATCATCACTGCAAAATCAGCACCCACTATTAGGTGCTCATTTTGCAGTGATGATTTTTGTGACACTGTGGTGTGGAGACCAATTCCCATCAGGTGGTAGTTCACTAGATCTACACAGCAACGTTTACAGATACGCGGACGTGATCGTGCACCGCCTGCTGGCGGCGAGCGCGGGCGCGGACGCGACGCACGCGGCGCTGCTGGACGGCAAGCGCTGCGACCTCACGTGCGACAGCCTCAACTACCGCCACCGACAGGCGCAGTATGCCGGACGAGCCTCTGTCGCTCTCAACACTCATGTATGTTGGTACTCGGCAAGCTGTAGTATGACTACAGACTATAGGGGTTTTATTCCCAGTAGTTGTTCCATGTACAGTTTATCTATAAAAAGAAAAAAAGGGCTGTGTCTTCTTGCCTGGCAACACTAGGAGTTTATCAATCAGTCTTAACCTTTGAGATTTGTTTTTCTTCTTAAACAGTTCTTCATAAACAGCTTGTCGCTAGTATATAAATCTTTTTAATTCAGATATGTGAACTCACTATGTGAACCACGCGAATCTTGATATCTAGGCGTGAGGCATAGAATGAGATCATTATATATCCTTCCGTGCTTCGATAGGCACGTAAAGCCGGTAGTCCCGCTTGTATTTGCAGTTGTTAAAACCCGCCCATCCGCAATGGGCCCGCCCATGGGTCATGGCCCATTTTCCTTATCATGAGGAAGGCCAGTACCCCAGCAGTGGGGACGTTCAATGGCTGTTGATAATGATGATGATATCCTTCTCTGGATGACGTACTAACGAGGCGACACACAGCCTTTATAGTGGATAGACAATAATGACATTCCCAAAAAGAATGTCGTGACAGGTCAGTCAGATAACAGCCGAATCTTCGAAATTAAAAAGGTTTATTTTTTAGATAATGCTCTTAGCTCATTAGGTCAAGTGCAATAAAATTTTAATATATATTCGTGTATTTTACAGATCTTATTCAAGAACCGCGTGGAGATAGAATCTGCGGTGGTGCTGGCGGTGAAACGGAACGCATTACAGGTTCTCATTCCCAAGTACGGGCTCGAAGGACCGCTGTTCTTGCCATCAGACATGTTCACTTATAACGAGGAGGTTAGTAGAATAAAAATTGTATGGGCTTTACTGCAAAGCTATTACCTATATGTTGGTTGAAGTATAATTTATAGAGTAGCTTTTTAGACTCAATATATTTGTTACAAATTTCTAGTAAAATGAAAAACGTAAAATTAAAATCTGTGATATCTTATATTAATCAGAGGGAGTACAAGAGCCATCAGAATTAATGGAAAAATCCTTCTAGAAAATAATTTTCTGGGACCATACAAAGACTAAAATAAAATGTAATTTGTTTATTTTTTTTACGACCTCGGTGGCGCAGTGGTAAAGTTCTTGCCACTGCACCCAGAGGTCCTGGGTTCAATCCCCGGTCAGGTCATGATGGAAAATGATCTTTTTCTGATTGGCCCGGGTCTTGGATGTTGTATTTGTTATAAAATATAGTATCGTTGAGTTAGTATCTTTGTCCTAATATATTTATTTATTTATATTTAATGTATTTATTTCTCTAAGAGATATTTTAGCACCATCATATACTTTTACAGGACAACCTGCAAAAATGCGGCGACGT
Organism: Plodia interpunctella; assembly: GCF_027563975.2. Lineage (NCBI taxonomy): Eukaryota > Metazoa > Arthropoda > Insecta > Lepidoptera > Pyralidae > Plodia > Plodia interpunctella. The sequence goes on from NC_071300.1 coordinate 7,515,675, forward strand.
CACCCTGAAAACTTTTGACGAGCTAACGGTTCGTCTTAGCCTCGACAGTTCCAACCTACAACACCGCAAACTTGTCTTCCAACTAGTCGAGCCACATATCCCAGGTTTTAGCTACGTTCCTGAAGAGAAAGATGATAAATCAGGGGAAAAGGAGGAACAAATGGAAGTAGATGATGGTCCGGAGAAGAAGAAGAGGAAAGAAAAGGAGGCGCATAGGAGTAAGAAAAAGTCCAAGAAGAAATAGTACAGTGTACTAATAAAGGTTTGATATCAATTATGACTTTTATTTTGACGCATATGTAACTTACAATATAAAGCTTTTATATTGTGTATGGAGATGCCTATACCCAAATTTAATTATATATTATCAGTCTAGAAAAAAACCGTCTAAACAGTTGTATAGAAGGATTTTTATTATATATTTTTTTTATTGATTGCCTAGTGAGGCTGAGGCTCAAGTTGTCCTTTAATGGGACAACTGAGACTATTTTGTTCCAGTAATTCCATGGGATAAGTGGTACTAATACATGAGACCAAAAAGTCCCACACCATCTCAGAATAGTTCAAAAAGTTAGTTAGACCATCGTTTCGTTATTATTCGTAGAAAAGTTAAGTGTTGGTCCATGGAAAATTACATTTCTTATACGTGAAATAGCATCTGTTCATTCGGATAATTAACTATAAAAAAACATATGAAAAAATATTTTAAATATTGAATAACACTAAATAATAGGCACATTCTTTCATCACACGTCACACTAATATTCTTAAGAATTATATTCGATCTTTTATTCTAAGACATATTGCTAAGAATGATTAATATTTTTTCCTAGGGATTTATAAAAAGAATAACGAAACAAGATTAAATATTGTGTCAACATTGATTGTTAACACAGTATTTTAAGCCTGTAACCGCACATTACATTAATTACTAAATCTCATCTTTGGTTAAATAACATCAAATAAAATCTTACGAGCTTACATCTCCATGAAGTATTCCTTATTAACTACTTTTTCATAACAAAACTAATGTCGATTGTAGTTTCAAAAAGCTACCTAAAATTTCTAGACGCATAATTGACGGGAATTCCTACGCTCTCTGGCGTGGATATAATAGCATTCGCATTATTGACGCGAATTCCTACGCGCTCTGGCGTGGATATAATAGCATTGGCAGAACGCTGAGCACCCAATGGTCGGAATAGACACCGATAGTCCAGGGCTAGATGACATTTTCGGTAACTATTTCAAGGACCACACACTATTAAATATATCTGTAAAACACTTAATGTTGATAATGGCAATGCTGGCAAAAATATGACCAAAGTTACCAAAATTAAATTATCATCTCGCCATCTCGATCCCCTTTGAGTTCGTTCCGCATAAATGTTCTATACTTGTGATCATTTAAATCTAAAACCATTAACCTATATCAATTAGCTCTAGTGATGAGTGACGCGCCTTCTGAATGGCGGTGGACTAGACATGGTGGGGGGAGGGGGGCGGAGAGAGTGGGAGGATTGAGTATCTTCTTCTCTTTCTTGCGTTTCTTCTCTTGGCGGCTGTTCTTGGGGCGTAATTATCTGTAACAAGTGAGACACGGAGGTCAATGACAGATGTGGCTGGCTATTTATTGCTTTACTTAATACAACTTGTCTGTTATTTAGACTCCAAAAGAAGAAAGGTGTACATTTATATCCTAATTGACTAAATTTATACGTTCGTTCATTTTTCTTATTCTTATGAAAAAGACGATGAGGGTCGTGAGGAAACACACACATCATGGGATCATGTTTTCTCCATTTCCCACACTAGCTGATAAATCATCGAGTAGAGTGCGGAATTCCTTACGATGTATCTACTCTTATTTCCGAATCCAAAACAACCATAAAAACAAATTACACAATCATACAGTTTCTGAAAGATAGACCAAACGGTGTCGAGTATTATTACAATAAAATACTTAATTCTTCATTGCCGATGTTACCTGCGGGATATTGATATTAGGGTTGGCCTGCGCGGCGATCCTCGCGATCTCCTGGTCGACCTTGGCTATGAGCTGCTCAATGGCGAGCGGCCATCTTGTGGCCGGCACGGTGTGCGCGGGCGACAGCCGCGCGTCCGTCATCACGGCCAATCGCACCGTGTCTGCGTACTGGATTACTGTTAGCGACATACCTGCGAAACATGTTCAAAGTCAATAATCTTACGCCTTGTCTTTTAAGGCATAAGGTTTTATGGCGAACCTAGAGCAGAACAGACGATTAAAGCGCTTTCTCATTTCGGAGACCAAGATCCATTTCGGAGTCACTGAGTCACCATAGGAGTAAGTATGCCGCCTTCACACTATAAGCAGTTTACCAAATTTTAGCGGTTTTGGACGTACATTACTGGTTTTTGCTTACTGTAAAAAAGCTCATACATCTCACACCAACTACATCTGATGTTTAGGGCAGACCGAAACTAGACAGGACCTAAAAAATTGTTGGTTCTTCTATGGAGGCATGAGTGGGGACTTGAGGCCTACAATGTACTTTGATACTAAAGAACTTTAATTAATGTCCAGAAAAGGATTAAGTATTTGCGAAAGTATGAAAGAAAACCAAGTAGGTACTCACTAATATTTGCTTGCGGCGGGCGCCAGTATACCACGCAGTCCACGGCCTGTCCCCATAGCGTCTTTCTCTCCCTTGAACCCAACGGCGCATCTATCTCGGCATACGATACTGCAAAACTGAAAATGCAAAGCACTCATTAATAAACTAGCAGTTTGTCCCGGCTTCGGTCGGGGAAAAATATAATAAATTATACACCTAAACCTTTCTCAGGAATCACACTATCTATTGGCAAACACCGCATGAAAATCCGTAGGTATAGTAGTTTATCGGGAACAGACAAGACGGACAGATGGACAGACAAGATGGACTTTTTATAATAAGTAAGCAGGTATAATCTTTTTTCTGAATTAAATTCTTACCGCCTCGAGAGCATGTTGAGCGTTAATTTAGCGAAAGGCGAAGGCACGGCGCGGGTCAGGGCCCCGCAGCGCGCCTGCGCGGCCCACGCGCCCGCCAGCGCGCGCTGGCGGCCGCACGCGCGCTCCACCACCGCCGCGATGCGTCGCGGCGTCGCGCCCACCGGCAGCGACAGGCAGATCATACCTGGGAAATGTCAGCCTAAGAAATCATTCTGATATTTCATATTCACATTTTTTTCCATGATATAGTCTAAGTCCTAAGTTGAATAATATTTCTCGAAGCTACACGTATCAATATAACATAGATATGTCTGTAGTGGACTGTGTAGAGTGACTTGCCGAATTATCGAAAGTTTGACTATCGATAGTTGCAGTCGAAAAAGGCTATACTAGCTATTTTTGAGCAATATTATTAAGTACTATTAATAACAAAAACAATACTCGTAGCTGTCTTTGGCTGCACCGCTGCCGCAATCGAATAACGGCTATGACAGCCGATGACCTAATACCACAATTTTATCATTCCATCCATATAATATCAAAGTTCTATGACGTTGTCTGTATGAAGACCAGATTGTATCTGGAACTCAATGCATCCAAGCATGGACAAAATTTTTGATTTTCACGTCAGTGTCGCGTAGACTAATAAAAATGTTGTATTAGTAAATCTTAGCTCGTAATAAATAAAAAATACCTCCGGTCTGGGACTTTTTAATTCTCTTCCCGTGGCCCTCGGCGAAAGTGAACAAGAAATCTTCGGACGCTGCTCTGGCCGTGGTCAGTACAGTTTCCGGTGGTTCAGCGTGAGCTTGTTCGAAAAAGGCGCGAATCCCATCCGTGGCCGCGAATAGAGCCACATCTGTAGATGACACGCCCAGGGCACGTGCCGCACGCTCGATGCCCGCGCGCGGCACGGGACGCGACCATGCTGCCACCTGGAATGTCGTGCGAAACTTTTTAATCTTATTGATCTCTCTTATATTTTCGAGGTATATATACAAACTAGCTATTATGTTAGAAAGAAAAACTATAAAATATCAATCGTCTATACGTCCGTAAATAGACTTTTATATAGACATTTGTTTATTTAAGTTATATAAGTATTTTCAAAACAATTTTGTGTCTTTACTACTTAAGTCACAGAAACTTGAATAATTTAAACCACCACAGTTACCCACCTTTCGCCCGCAAAGCGATACAGTTTGCAGCAAATGTCTCTGTCCGTCGTCTGCACCAATCGTGTCTTCCCACAACTTGGCAGGTGCTCTGTACGTCTCCACCACTCCCCTCCATGCCTCCACAGTGGCTCTCGCACACAACTGCCCGAGTTCTCCATACTTCCACGCCAATGTATGGGCCTGCCGCGTCTGCCCCGTACATCGGATCTCATTGAGAGCTACTAATTCGTCTTTCAATCTTACTGGAAGTCTCAAAAACTCTTTTGTGGTAGTTACAGCGCTACTGAACAGTCTTTGAGGCCACTTTCTAGGATCAACTGTTACTAGAGGCGATATTAAGACCTGGAAATTAAAGAATGTTAGGTCAATAAAAGTAGAAGGAAAAGGAAACAACCATATAGACTTCTTCATTACTTCAAATATTTAAACTTATTTTTTATTTACTATACAGAAAAAAATTACCTTGGGTATCGTCAAATTTCTTCTTTTGCATTCCCTCTGAATAGCAGCTAGAAGGGTAGTGGCAGTGATCGGTGGAACTGTCCTCTCTCTTCCAATAGATCTTCTTTTATTAAGTTCTCTTAACGCACTGACGCTTGAAATAAGGACCAATCCAGCGACATGAAATACTCCAGGTAAAGTTTTAAGCGCTCGGGGGCTTTCCACGGGATCATATTCTGACACAAATTCATTCCATGTATTTGAAAGATTCTCATTAAGTTTTTCCCATAATTCGGGAATAGCGGATGGATTAGGGAAGAGTTTTGTCAATGGGCTCGCTTGCGAGTACTCCGTCTGTATGCGTTGATTCGCTGACTGCTCTAGAAGCAATAGGTCGCCAATGTTGAGGGATCTTCGCCCGGTAAGAAGTAAGTGGTGAACTCTTATCAGTATGTAGTATTTGGGCTCCGGAGACATGCACGGTATGATTATGTACTGCCAAGGCGATTGCTCACTCGGAAAGTATTTCGATACTGTCTCGCTTACGAAATCCTGAAATGTTAGTACAAAACAAATAAATGTATCCTATTCTTTTGAATAATTCGCCGACCAGTTATCTCTTGGTACCCAGTTTCTTATCTGACCTCAAAAATAATTAACGAGAGATTTCTATGAAAAGAAATATATAATTAACAGTTTCTGATAAATAAATCAGCTTTTATTTTAATTTTGCCAATCTCGATGTTTAGCTATAAACAAATATTGCAATTTAAATTTCACCTGCTTCCAATCGGAAGCAGGTGAAACAGCAAGCAACAATCGTTCTACAGAGTTGCATATTCCATTCGCTTCAGTTTCAATGAATGCAACAATGGATAAGCTCGACCTGATGGTACACAGAAGAAAAGCTCCTAACGTGGGCCGTCGGGAGTTCTTGAATGCTGATAAGTAACGTATTGTGACATTTAATTTTCAATCTTTTAATCTCTCGTTAATTATTTTTGAGGTCAGATAAAGGAAACTGGGTACCAAGAGATAACAGGCCGGCACCATCTGGTCATGCTTACCATAACATTGTATTCATGGAAACACCATCACACTTCAGTGGTTTACTGCATGGACATTATTATGTCACGCGTTGAATGCAACAACATCTCTCTGACGACATTAAAAGCTTGTGGCGAAAATTACATCTTTGTAAAAAGTCTTGATTAATCTGAATCACAACAAACATTTAATATCAACTTACCTGTATATTATTATCCGTGACCGGCCTGCCCCTATACACTCCGCTGGCCACAATGAAGTGGTTATCTGGCCTGAACACGACATACTCGTCCCAGGCGTAGTTGCCCCAGCAGGAGACCAGCTGGTGCCGCAGCCGGGGGAACATCAGCTCGCCGTCCGCGTCGCGACGGTCCATCAGGTGCTCGGTCACGTGGCGACGGATTTCTTCCACGTTGGGCACTTCTGGAATTTTGTTAATTTTTTATTTTCAGGTTTCCGTGCCTAAAGGCTATTACTAAATCCGTCTGTCTATCTATCATGAATGTGACTGTTTCTCCTCTACATAGATTAAATTGAAATATTTTTTAGAGATGGTAATGACAAATAAGGTCGATAAAGAGGGCCTGTGAAGGTCAATACGGAAAATATTTAGATTTTTGAGTTTTTATAACAATCGCAGTCGAATTTGTGCGGTTTCGATTTGTCATTTGTTTTCGTAATTTTGATATCGGGTTCAAACTTAACGGTTAATTTTCGGCGGAAAATCTTTGTCATGGCATTCGTCATTTTAACTATATATTTACAAATGCACTCCTGCACTCATGGGAATCATCTTGACACTTTCCAATTAGAAAATAGACGTTCTTGATGCGTCATCTTTCGATGATTATAAGCAAATAATATAATACTTTTAACCTTTGACACATAGGAGTACGTTGATAATCCCCTGATTGCGATGAGTGTCGAGTAGTGACCTCACTGTGTCTGTACGTATAAACTCCAATCCAGGGTAGCGGCTTGATAGCAGTTTCAGCCATAAGTGTTTGCTAACTCGAACAACTGCAAATATATAATAAACAGGGAATTGGGGAAATGGGAACAATCAAGATTCTACGCGGAATACAATTATTAGCCTTTGTATTGGCATAATGTAGGCAAAAAATTAAGATTATAATATACCATTGTTTTAAGAAAATTATTATGATTATTTTCATAAATTATCCTTATACATGCGCATTTCATTTCTGGGTTTACAGTGATGGTGTAGCGGCTACGACGTTTCAATTGCAAAAACCTACAGTATAAGCTACGCCATAGTCGATCTCGTAGCTGATGGGCTACGACACAATTACAAGCTACGGTGTAGTAGTATGGCAATGTTTGCTACGAGTGTATCCTGCTACGATTGGCTACAAAACTCTACGCAGCTATGGCGTAGTAAAATAGCCCTTATATTTTATGTTATCATACGACAATCCCATTCCTAAGTCCTGCATACTTTCGCAATGAGTTGTGTTATCAAAATGGGTTCCACTAGGAGAAAGCCCAGTGACTCAGCATAAAGGAAATAAAGCCGGCCTAGAGTAGTATCATTTCATATCCTTCTGTGGATGTTGTACGAGGCGACTAATGGAAGAGTCTTAACAGCTATGAGGCAAAAAAAGCATTACCAATGCTGTTGTATGTAGCCAGTCGTAAAACCACAGCTGAATCTTCATAATTTGCGGTCGTCCAAATCAAAAGGGACCTTATGGCGCCTGGGACTTATGCCTTATTGCCGTTGTTTTGTATTGGAACAACGGCAATAATGAGCTAAGTGCTAGCCGCCATAAGTTCCCTTTTGATTTGGACGACCACATTTTATGGGGTTTTTAGCGCACCGAACATGCTCAGAAGAGAGAAAGAGTAAATATATCTCACCGATATAAGATAAAGCCAAGGCCGGCAGCGCAGACAGCACGATCCAGAAAGCACAGTATGTGTAGAGTTCCTCTGCCAAGCGCGATCGCGCCTTTCTCGGAGGAGCCCTCATGCTCACTTATCACTTTGTCTGGTCACGCATTTATGGCGTCAAAAATGATGAAATCTTCTGAAAATGATAAGTTTCATTAATTTATATGACAGAACATTTGAAATAATAAAATAAGTATGGCAAATTTCAAAAAGTATTTAATTCGTTGCAAGTTAAAAAAAAAAGAGATATGACTTATTTGTTTGTCACGAAATTGTAATAAACATCGTGCGGGACTGTTGAAACTAAACAAAAGCTTGTAAAATTATACCCCATCTTAACCTTTTTTAGTGAATCGGCAAAGATAGAAGAATAACAAACCTATTAATATTATGAATGCGAAAGTTTCTGATGATGTTGACGTATTATTTGTTACTCTTTCACACAAAATATACGGACAGATGGTTATGAAATTTGGTATACGGGCAGAATATGACCTAGAATAAGATATAGGGTAATTTTTATCCCGAAATTCTCACGGGAGCGAAGACCCGGGGCGCAGCTTGTAAATCATATCTAGTAGTTTTTGTTTTAGACAGACAAAAATTAAAAAAAGTTTAATATCATCTATGTATAGATATAGCCCATTTACGGTTTTATTATATGTATAGATTGTTTACGGGAAAATAGAGATGATATGTGTAAAGCGAGGGAAATTACACTCTGTATTCATGACGTCATTGGATCCTTTTGTATTAGAATTTATCTTGTTTATTGATCTCTCGCCATGACCCCGTCATTCCAAACGCTAATAGGTACCTACTTGTTGATTGTAGTTATGAACAATAAGGCAATGCAATTTTCCGGTTTACTTAATCATTGTGAAATCGAAGAATTGATGGAAATTTTTCACTCAAATTTTTAATAATTTAAATAAAAGTACAATTTTATCTCTTACTAACATCTAACAAGCCTTTTTAAAGCTCAGTAATCGGTCAAATATTACAGTTTAATCCGATAGCATATTTAGCGCGCGAAGAAATCTTTTACATTTGGTTTGGTCTAAACATAAAGAACAATATCTAAATATTGCTCTTTATGTTTAGACTATTTTTGTAGTTTCGTAGGTAAGTTTTTCATTCTTTCACTGAACCAACGGGAACAAAAAATCAGTAGTAGTAGTATGTATCATATTTAAATTATTAATGTATACTAGTTCGTGACTCGAAAAATGCCTCGCGGTAATCGTGGAAATGTCAGTAATGCATCGGCCACGTTGTTGTTATTAGCGAGTGTGCCATATGAAGCCTTCCGCGTCGTGAACTCTATTTTCTTCTTCTTTCCTTATAAACACTGGTTTATAAAATGACAAAAAAAGTTAGGCCGAAATTTTAATTATCCTAATATTATAAATGCAAATAAAGTTTGTTCATTTGCTACCTCTTCACGCTTTAACCACTCAACCAACCTTCTTGAAATTTTTCATATATGTATATTGAAGTACGGAGAAGGCTTGAAGTACCTTTCATCACGGAAAAATAACTGCTCCCGTGGGAAATACACGCGGAAGCCGTGGTTAAAAACTAATTTGAAAAGTGTGTGAGAAAACGAAGTGGAAATTTTAATTTTATGATAGATAAATCTTTATTTGTAGCAGCAACAAGACATACAAATAAAAAACAATATAGACAATGAAATAAATAGGTTGCAGCAACACAAATAGGACACAACTTAGCTGTACTACCTAATACCCGAAGAGCAATACACTGATTTTCAGTTGTGACTAAGGCAGGTGCATGCACAGGTCTTGCATTAGCAAGATATAAAAACGATGTTATGTTAGAATGAAAATATAACCAATATCAAATTAAGTAGAAATTGGGAAGAAAACCTAAATAATTTTCTATTTCTATTCAAAACAAGTAAATTCGAATGTTAGTCGGGGGAAAAAGGTTTTATTCGGCTTCACATACAATTTGGCTGTTAACATCGTCACTGGAAACCTTGATCAGTGGGTCAGCCAGTTAAGCATACAATAAAATCACTGTAACAATGATTTGATTAAATGTTGTTTATTTGTCTGTCGAACTGTGATAAGGACTGACACGTTTAAATCTCAAACTATTATGTTTTGCTTAGATACACGTGGTAGGTATATGATGGGTAGGTATCTAAGTACATTTAATATTTTAATAGTTTTATTTACCACGTTTTATATATAGGTAGGTATCTTATGTTTGGTATGGTTTCATGTTTGATCCAGAATGAAAGAGATATATTTCGTTGTAAATTCGGTGGCACAATAGCTAGGTAGGTACTACATCCAGCAGGCCTCCCATCAACTTTTACGGAACGATTCCTATGAAACTCAGTTCAAATTCGGAACCTAAAATGAATCGCATTCATACTTACTAAAAATAAGTCGATGCAGATCAGTTTAGGTCCTTAACTGGATCAATTAAGAGATGATGCTACCATCATCTTTTAATTGATCCAGTAAGTAAATTCTACCGTTGAACCCCTTAATCTTAAAACACAAACTCAATTACCTATTTCATGTGTTAACAAAGGTTGTAAATGGCTCTTATCTCATTTCATCACCTTTTATAGCGTACGTAGGTAGGTATGTCGCACAGCAGGTAATATTCCAATCGGTCAAGTGCAAAATAGAATTAGATGTTTGTTATTGAGATATAAATATTTAGAAAAGTATCATTCAAACCATTTTATTGTCTATTTTCAATATAACCAGCTGTATTTCGGATTTATAATTATTAATATGGATCTATGCATATATGCGTTTGGACATTTACCAACGAATTACGTAGGTCATAGTAATGTAGATTGCCGTCATCTGTTCATTTTAAAATGAGATAACTTTTCATTCGAAATGGCCACCTACGCTGTCTCTCCGACCAGATTCACTTTCACCCGCAGTGAAAGGTTTCCATAACACTGTCTGGCGCGCTTCGATGTACCTACTGCGAATTATTCATTATTATCATTTATATACTCTGTGGCCCGCAGTGCGTGCGAAATCCAATTTGAGGATTCTGAAATGGCCTAAACATACATATAGTTCCTTAACCCATAAAATTAAGATGAAAAAAAAACATCATCTAACTTTATGCTCCAAATTTCTGTCTATTGTTTGTTTATTTGAATACCTATTCTAGATGGGATTCTATGTTAAAATATCCTGCCGCATGAAATTCACAGCAAGATTTTTTCAAATCGAATATGATGCACTGTAGACGATTAATTACAAATCTAGGCAAGGCAGGTATAGGTAAATGATTATAGTAAAGGTACTTATGGTACACAGAACTTTTACCCTCTTATTATTTTACCTTCTTAAAAGTTAAAACTTATTTTAGTTACAAATGTTTTGTCCCTATATCACTGTCAATAACCTTATGTCTAGAGTAAATCTTATATTCTCAGATACTCAGATTCTAAGAAATTACTAATCTACTCACAAAATTTGACATTGACAGAACGAGACAAAACATAACAGTGTTCATGTATGAAACGCTAATATTTTTCACTTTCGTTCTATTGAATTAATAAATCTAATTACAATAGAAGATTACATAGACCCTGTCGATCTAATAAGATCATTATCATCACTCACCACGCGAGCCAAGTGCGAGAGTGGACTGAGACTGTTTGAGTCTAAACTAAATAGGTATTGTTACACTTCAATTAATTTTATCTTAAGAATAACTCAGCCGTATAATGTCTGTGATTAAATATAAGGCACTTATTTTGCCTTATGTAATTACAGTGGAAAGATTATATTATTCTTTGCAAGTATTGTGAAGCACAATCAGACTGCATACATTCTATTAGCTAATTAGGTTTATTGTTTTTGTTGGTCTAGTCTTGAATTTATTTTAATTTGAATAAACATCGAAGGATCGTACGTATCTTGTTGTTTATTTGTATTTACATCATACACAACAAGAGTTTATATTTATTATTCTCACTAATCAGTATTTCTTCCAATATACCTACTCGTAGAAATGTTCATAATAAAATCCAATTTGTAAAAAATTACTAAGTACATACTATATTTAACGTAAGTTTATATTTGTAAATTCATATATTAAATTGCAAACTGTCAGCAATTAGAATACAGTTCAGAGTTGAAAACAAATATTTATTCTTTGACTTTGAAAAATATTTTTGCAGTTTCGATTGATATATATTGTTTGGTCCCTGAAAGCTTAAATTTAGGTCGGTTTTCAACTCTTATTTTAAAAATTTTATCGTGTGTACCTAAATTGCAAATAAATGTGTGTTTTACGCAGCCGTTTCTTGACTCTCGTATCTGAGTGACCCGCTGCAGCGATAGTGTTATCAATCATAGTCTTTGCTTAGGCATTATTCATTATTTTTGCTTTGAGATGAACGATTGTTAACAATATAAACAACTAACAAAAACAAAAATCTCGTTATCTTGAAATTTTCCCTTTTCCCCGTAATCAACATAAACTATAATGTTGGCTAGGTAAGAATTACACAAAAATCTATTTTAAAATGTTTATCTGGTTTTGAATTAAAAAAAATGATTTATTTATACTTATACGAAAACATAAACATCTGTACATTACCGGCGATATTGGCTCACATTGTCGACTAGCAAATGCATTTCCAACTTATCCATTAAAATCTTAAACATGTCTCACATATTCATCTCTTTTTAAATTAAAAAATATACTTATTTTAATTAAGCTTCACACGTGTACGGCGATTATAAAATACTTCACAGACCAATCAAAACAAAATAAAAATGCCTATTACCCACCTCGTATTAGAAAAGGGACAGCAACTAGCACAGTTTCACGTCAGTCGAGTTCGGAACTAACTTTCAAACTCGCCTCAGCTGTGCCGGCGCAAGTGACCGGTTCCGTTCCGTTCCCGCGCTTATCGCGGCTTGACCAAGGTTCAACAGTAACAAAATATTTGTTAACTTGCACGATATCGCTGTAGTCAATTGTTGCATTTCGATTTATTTGAAGAAAGAGAAATGAGGTTTAATATTCATTATATTATAGGTACATTTAAAGGTATAAACTGTCAAAGCATTTAAAAAAAAATCCGACATTGGCGTCACTGAACGTGCCGAGTGAAAAATAAGCATTTGGTTGTGTTTTTTTTTGTTGCACACCATGAGTCTTTTATAGCGCTTTACTGTCTGCCTTCTGCTGAAACTTTAACTTTCTAAAAGTAGTATTATTAGATAGTGTACTACATTTTTGTGTGCTATTTCTTATCTTGGAATACAAATAATTTAAATTAAAGACACGTATCCGTTGATTTTCTCCTACTATAAATCATCGTATCGACGACGAAGAAAAACTAAAAATTTACAGTGACAAAAATCATTCATCATTGTTTTTAACTTAGTAAAGTTTCACGTTCATACCTGCTGCATTAAGAGTGCAGTACTAGTGTTTGAGAACTTTATGTAATGTTGATAATTTTATAAAGTAAGTTATCGCCATTGTTATATTTTGATAATAGCCATTGCCTAATTATTTTGATAGGCTGGTTTGGCCTCTCCTTGAAATATTTGAAGGTTCTAAATATAATGTTACATCTACCTACATTTTTTTTATAAATCTATGAACGTAAAAGTGAAGAATAATTTTCGCTAAAATCCTAGTAGCTACAAGTATGTCTTTCATTAGAATATACTTATTTAGAAAATATATCCTTAAGATAAAAGGTTTAAAATAAAAAAGGCAAATCAAAATTAAAATATTTATTGAAACAACTTCAATTTTTAAATTAATATAATTTTACTAAGCTAATGGGCTTAGACTTACATAACTAATGTAGGAAAGCGCAACGTAACGAACAGATAAGGTAGCCATAAGTACATAAATGTCGTAAGTACATAAATCCAAGTTGGATGCTTGTAAAGGATTAGAGGTATTTCATAAAGTCTAGGTATCAATTTAGGATACTTAATTAGGCTCCGTGGAAGATGTAATAATTAATTCAAAATTACATTTAACACTCATTTTACAAATGCTTCAAATGACACTTTATGGTATAACAAAAAAATCTTATATTTAACATTTTGTATGACCCCCATATGATACCTATTTGTATAGTCCCAAAACACAACTCTATAAAAGGCAAATCAATTTAATACATCTTTCGAGGATTATCAATGATAATAATTTTGATACATACATGTGATAATTGATGAATAACAAGGAAGATACAATGTTTAAAATTAAATACATAAGGTCTTACAGCCACTCTTATCACATATTACAGCTTTATCTACTAGTTCGTCTACCATAGAAAATCTAAGATAACATTTTATCGCCTGTATACAAATTTGTAAATTAAATCTACAAAATTAGATCATGGTTGAATAACCCTAACTGTTCTATACAGGAGGTCCAAGTATATGTATAGCTTTTATATAATAAAAATGCAATGCAATCGAATATGAAACGAAACAAGTTGCATTTCATGTCAAATGACGATAATTAATTCTTTACTAATTTACTTCATGTGAGTAAACACAAGAAGGGAGTCAGTTTTTGTAACAAATAGAAAATGAATAATTGATGGAATCAATATTTTAAATTTCCAACCATTCAATTTTTGATTAGCTTACCAGTTTATATTTGGATCAAAAGTACAATAAATAAGGAAACAAAATATACTATAGCTTTGATATGTCCAGAGACTTAATTTTACCCTTGATCACTAGTACGAAGGTTAGACTTCCCTTCTCATGTTAAATTTGTAACAATACCATTTATTATAGGACTTTTAAGATTACATCGTATAATTTGGCATCCAATAAACATAGCTTAACTAATATAAAATTAGCCTCGCAATGGAAAGTAAATGCGAACAAGCGATGCTAGCTTCGCTTCGAATCAACACCATGGCATATCCAAACTGTCCACAAACAAACTCACGAGATAATACAGGCAAACTATACAAACATCGTCTAAAGTCTGCTTGCAATATCACATTCGGGCATAAAAGCCTTTATCACTCATATCTGTCTTTTGAAACGACGGTGCTTGTCAAGCGGGAGATCTGAGAAACATTCATCGAAGATCCGATTACTGAACATTCACTCAATTCATTCGCAGAAATTTTCCAGCATAAGTACTTCTTTTTATTTCGTACAGATAAGAATTATAACGAAACGTTCATTCAGTCAAGTTAGCTAGGACTCGCTCATGAATATTCAAATAGCGCTTGCTTTGACATGTTTCGTGCTTAGGAACTTCTGTTCAATAGATCTTCTTGGAATACCACTCACTTTTTTAGGCGAGTGTCCATTACAGTTGATAGAGGAAGGAAGGGATTTGTATCCACCGTCGGAACTGTAATCTGTGTCTGTAGATTGTCCAGTAAGACTTGGACTATGTCTGTTTCCGTTGACGCTTTCCTTGCTGCTGATTCTACCGTTGTATAAGTCTCCGTATGACTGATGCTTCATGAGCGAGTTCTCCTCTATAACTGCATGTTTGAGCGGTTCGTTAGAATATAGCTGATAGTTAGAATTGTGGAAATTTTCTATCGACCGAGATCTGCTGGAGTACAAGGATTTTCTTTCGCTCTTTTCGCCCACAGATGAATCGCGCTTGATATATCTGCGATTATCGGAGTTGTTGGCTAAGGCTTGAAGGTATTTAGAGCCGACACGGCTGTTTCCCCGGAGTTGTACGTCGGTCCGTTTGTCTGTCTGTCCGTTCTCGTCTCCGTTACTGAGTCCGTTCAGTCTCCGAGCGCACTGACACTGACACTTGACAGTCCCGTTGAGAGGTCTCTTAGTCTTTTGTGCTTCACTGTGTGCCGGCAGCTTCCGAGCGCTTGATTGTTCATTCCAACTGCGAATAAAAATTTTAGGTGAGACAAGATTATAATAAAGCAATTGTTTCGTGAGTTTTCACATATGGTTGATATATAGGAATAAATCATTAATAAAGCACAACTTTTTTGGAAATAAACTGCTGATGTCCCAAATCAAAGTCTGATACGATAAATAATTCAGCAAGTCAATCATTGAGCAGCCATCTTTAATTTTCAAAAATAGATTACTTTATGTTTAACTGATGAATTACAAGCTACTAATAAATTGTGTAAAATTTCCAGTGTTAAATAACTAAAAAAAAATTTCGCAGCCATGTTATTTCTATTCGCTCACCTTTAAATTCTGACGTGGCAGCGTGTAACACAAAGTCAAGTTTCAATATCAAAACCTTTACAAAACATATTAGATGCCAATTTACAAAATCAGTCAAAAATCGCAACTGTTCTCAAACACAGCAGTCCTACAGAAATACAATGTTAGAAGCCAATATTTATCTAATTTCAGCGCCTATCTCACAAGTCAAAACTATTTTACTCATGCTTCGTTATCTACATTCTGCAACAAGCACGGGTTCTGAATCCATAAAATCAATGTGATCTATATACAATAAATTAATTTCTGATCGTTAAAAATGAATTTTGAATTTCTACGATAAAGCTTATAACAGGCACGATCGGCGTATATTTTTGAATTATTTCGGTGAGAAGTCAAAATCTTCATGCATCTGTCTTGTGTCTGTAGCAATACTCCTCAATGTCCCTATCAGAGACGAGGAAGACGTCATCGGAGGTGTTATAGAGGAGATGAAACAAGCACAAGACATTGATCGAGCACAAGAGACAAACAGCGAGCAACCAGTCAAGCCAGACTACCTGATCCGACGGACGACCGCGCAGAAGGTGGAAACTGCCGTAATCCCACAATAAACGACATTTCATCCAAATTCGAAACGAATTCAAAGCAGCATGTGAGGAAATTAGAAACAAAATGGTTTAACTAACTTAATTACGATTTTGGCTAAAAAAATAAATTATGAATTGGCAACTAGTGACTGGAATATTTACAGGAATTAGAAGCTATATGTCAAAAGAGAATGCCAGTAAAATATGGAGATACAATGAGCGAGACTCGACACATGGAGGTTGGAGCAAAAGTCATCTTTTTATTCATGTAATCTCTGAAGGTGATTATCCATTTTTGGCTATTTAGGTCATTCGCTAGACATTGACCTTTGACGATTGCATTCCTCACAACTGAAGTGCAACAAGATAAGTAATATGAAGGGTAAATAGGGGTGATGTAAAAGATAGTGATAGATGATAGTAGTATTCTCAAAATGGATTTTAATGAGTGCAACGAGGTGACGATAAACCTAAAACAACAGTAAAAAATAAATAAATAACATATTGTATAAACATAAACGTACTTACATAATTTAATTAATAGGGCTGACATGAAATAAATAAATCAAAAATATAAGTAAGAATATTGATAAGAGAGACCAATAATGTGTGACCTCAGAAAGAAAAAGGATATACATTATAGTGTTCATCCAAGTTGTTGGGTTGTTATGTGAAATGTGTGCATATACTTAGATCTATGAAAAATCAAGATAGAATGTTACCTCACTAAACCGGAATTTTCAGAACTTGATAGCACTGTGCTCGGCGGCCGTAACTGAAAGGAAATGACAAAAGATATTTGAGTTCTTAATCTTTATACATTAATCATTCAATTTCTGTATTTAGTTCTTTAAGATACGACGACCTCGGTGGCGCAGTGGCCTCTCGGTTCAGAGGCAAAGTGTTTGCCTCTGAACCGAGAGGTCTCGGGTTCGGTCCTCGATCGGGTCATGATGGAAAATGATCTTATCTTATCCTGATTGGCCCGGGTCTTGGATATTTATCTATATATTTGTTATAAAATATAGTATCGTTGAGTTAGTATCCCATAACACAAGTCTTGAACTTACTTTGGGACTAGCTCAATTTATGTGATTTGTCCTAATATATTTATTATTTATTTTATTATTATACTTGTATGACCGGTTGTAGTTCTAAAAGATGGACTAGAAGCAATTTAATATTGGAAATGCGAACCCGTTTACTAACATATAAAAAAAATCCAGGCGAATATCTGATAGCGCTAATAAGAATTTCCACAATATCCATATCCCCTAATTATTTATTCCTGTTTCCCACATAATCTTACAAAATCGTAATAATTGTATCTTGATATTTACCACCACAGGCAAACTTTGATATCCTATTGATCTAACCTAGAAACAGCATTTGGCAATTCGGAGCTCAGTAGTATAGCTCCGTCAGTATATACTGACAACTGTATTTTTCAAAGTGAATAGAAACTTAACTAGGTAACGTAAAATTAACTTCAGTGGAGACAGCGCCCTCATTTGATTTCTTCACTTTCTCAAGAGTGTATGTGTTTGTATGTTTCGTGGTAGCCTTTCTGGTGTGTATGCTGTATAATCGAGACAAACAGAGCCGCCTCACCCGGTCAGTCTGCGTGCCGACGTTGCAGGTGTCGTCGGCGCGCGGCTCGTGGCTGTCCGCCAAGCGCAGCATCTGCTGCTGCAGCACGCGCACCAGCCGGTCGCGCTCCTCCAACTGACTCTGCGACAACATAGTACACAACTTGTTATAGCTACATTCCATATAATACTAAAAAGTCCTTGAGAAAGCAACTTGGTGGTCTATATATTAATTATATATAAATTGTATATAAATTGATTATAACTTAAAAAATCCTGACACCTGTATTATCAACAACACAATCGATAAGATAGAAAATCAAGATGTAATTTCTACGGAGGATGATGAGCAAAATGAAGAATTACTTATTGAAGGCCTGTTTCACCATTTTCTGTAATCTGACAGAAAAACTAATGTTATCTGCCCGTTAGTTCTATTCAACACTTGTGAACAAGATACATCTGATCGATAAATTACATGTAAGCTATCAGATACCTCAGAATCAAGCGGCCAAACAGACTAACTTAATCTAAAGAGTTCTGGATTCTAGAAACAATTAAAAATAAAATAAGAGCCATTATTTTCTACCATTTTGCAACTCTATTACAGGTATTGATACTTCCTTATTATTACAACAGTAACAAAATTTTATTTACGAAGTACCTACTTTTTTTTGGTTTTGCAGTCTATTGATCCTATTGTCTTTAACAGTTAGTGGAAAGAAATCAAGGTGTTACCTGCAGATAGACGATCTGCCTGCGCATCTCAGCGCAGGCGTCGGGCGGCAGCGAGTCCGCGCGGGGCGCGGCGGGCGGGGGGCGGCGCCCGTTGCCGCGCGCGGGGCTCTCCGCGCACGCCGCCAGCAACGGGTCGAGAGTTTCGCTCTGTGGTTTTCAGTAAAGTTAGGATCAATCAAGTCAAAAAGGTAGGGTAAATCGAGACGATGCACGAGAAAATCTACCATATGTAGCGTAGTCACTTCCAACGTATTATGCGCATCTATAATCAAAATAAGCAAGTGAAACGTCTTATGCGATTTCTCTCCATAATACATTACACATTTGCATTGTACATTTTCTCATGGAATGTTACAAGTAGTGTTTTCCGTATACAGAATGTGTAAAAATAGAAATGCTATATCCGGCTCGAAGGACCAGTAAGATGGGAATATTATGTGTAACGATCCATCTTTTGTCTGTATCTCACTATAAAAATACAAATAAAAGTAGATGTCTGCAAAATGCAAGGAAATTTTGCGCGTGCAAACAAAATAAAAAGACATGCACATTGATCATTTCCAGTTTCAAATTGCTGACAAGCCGTTTAAAGTGCAATTTTACTTCAAGTGTTATGTTACGTTTAAGTATATGCTTGCCAACCTCAAGCGTTATAGCGAATTGTCTAAATGCCAGCTCCACATTGTCGACGAACTCAGACAGATGCCGACGCGAATGCGCGAACATTGCGTAGTATGTATGAGTGCTTTTATTTACCGCAATGAAGGATCAGCAATGTATACCAAATTCGACAAAGTTCCGCGAACTCTTTGGCAACAGTGTGAGTCGGAATTAGGAATACCCTCTTAGATCTTGATTATGAGTTTTGACATTGCAGTTTATTGAGGTTACAAACCTAAGAGAGACTATTGCGTTAAACTTTACGACTATGATTGCGGTCTTTTGACCATGGAATTAGAACGGAGTCCATGCTTTTGACAGCAAATAGATGCCATTAGCTTGCACACTTGTATGCCAGCTACAGCAGCAGCTTTACACTCACTCAAGGAAAAATTGAGCAATGTCGAATAGCCGCGATCATAGCTGATGTGTAGAGGAGCTATTATAACATAAAGCTATACTTACACTCATCGAATGATGCTCCTCCCCGGGCTGCGTGCGGCAAACAAGGCGATGCAACCAAACAGAACACATTACAACACGAAGCTATGTGCACGCTACACATTTGCATATCAAACTATTAGATACAACATCGAACCTACATGTTACGACGATTAAAACAAGAAAATTCTAGGAAAAAGCAAAGAAAAAAACAGTAGCTACACATGTTCAATTCTTACGTCGTCGCATGTACAGTCAACAGCACATCAATGTACATTTTTTTTAAATCGCTGCTCTGGTAAAAGTACATGAAGGGTAACTTGACTGATAATAATATGCTTTTCACTTATACGTTTGCCAAATGCAGGTAATTTATAGTACATTGCTTAGATTTTAACTATGCATTGACACAAGGCGTACATAAGCTATATGTACATGCGACTTGGAGAATCTTGATATGGATAAACCTTAAAGTAAACAATCATGCGGTAATAAATCGTCATTCAATATCTGCGCACTCTACTCAAAAACTAATTATTTATGTACTTAACTCGACGTAATAAATTAACTTTAATGGACAATGTGAAAGGTAATTTATTACTTATACCTATCATTGTACCTTTGGTTACCGTTATTATAAAATATATATATAAAAATGAAATACGTAATGCTAAACAATTTAAAAATAGCGTGATCCTAAGTATGTACATAAAGAAGAACTAGAAAAGATATTTTTTTAGAAAATAATTCAGCTACTTAGTTTCCTCTAAAATAATATTATGACCTTGTTATAATGATCGTTCACTACAATATAAACTTTGATATTATTATTTTAAATGTAAAACGAATGTTTAATTAGGACATCGTACTAACAACAGGGAGTGACGCTTCACGCTCACGCCATGCTCGGGGAAATTGCTAATGCCAGGCGATTGAGCATTTCCTCTACAATCCATTAATCGTTGCTTAGTGTACTTAGGTACACTTCAATAGCCGTGCAATCAGACGTGCCACCTCATTATGCATAAGTAAAAGAAAATAAATAAAACTTATTAACTCCATCAATTACAATTTTTGTATTGAGGAAAATGAAAAGTAAGAATGGTCAGGTTAGTTTTCTGTTGCTAACAGTGTGCTACCTACCTAAGGTATATAAATCAATTCGGCTAGGTGTAAGTATATTTCCGTGAATGTTTTGTTTTACTCGTTTTGTGTTTTATTTTTGTATTGCATAGTTCCGAGTACTACTTCCGAGTACTTAGTTTTTAGAAATAACAACGACCTCACTGTCTAGGTATATTACGTATTCTGAATTGCGAGAGTAGAAACAAATCCCTTCCTCTATAATAAACTAGGTACTTTCTGTATTTTCCTATTAATATCATAAACGTGAAAGTTTGTGAGATTGATTAACTTATTCACGCTACAACAATTTTTTTTTAAATTAATTTATTACTTATTTATCCCAAAAATTCCATATGAGCAGACACCCAAAATTCATTTATTTATGTTTTTAAATAATCCGTAAATAAAATGGTTTTAGTATTTGCTTGCATAACTTGCTTGATAAATTCATTAGTAGTAGGTACCAAGTCGAAAGATAATTAGAAAATATTTCCTTCATCGAAATTTCAGTTGGGTCGTGTGTTGTCCCTGACCTGTGATATTTCATCACAGCGACTCTTAAGTGTACTGTGGGTTGAGTTTAACTTGATCATGCTCATTTAGAAATGGATTTCAAGTACAAGACGCAGAATTAATAGCCAGTTTTTTTATTCATAATGTATAATAAGGTACATATATGTAGGTAAAGATTTAATTAACGTGCACAACGTAGGTATACTTATATAGCGTCATTAGTTACATGCTTACAAGAAAATGATGCGATTTATAGAAATAGGGCAATAGAGTCATCTACTCGTAGCGAAAAAACGCATCCGCTAAACTATGCGGGGATGACAGGTTACATGCAAATTTTAAACGCAAAAAAAAAAACGGATGTCGCACAACAGTTGTTGAGATTCAAAGCAAGTCATCTCATCGTTAAGTAAATAGTGCTAGATATCGTAGATATGAATTTAGGGAGTATTTATATTCGTAAAATTAGTCTTGCTATCCCTAGAGTATTTCGGGCTCGGACGGGACACGTTAAACATAATAATATAACATACAACAAAATTAACATTACAAATTCAAACGTCGACCATCACAAATGGTAATATAAATACTTCTTTAAAACTTAATGCTTAAACTAAATGCTTAATATAACATAGGCCATCTCTCATTGAAAGTGGATTGCACTCACTGCACTTTGTCGTCCAATGAGAGAGTTGGGGTTGAAATGATTATATTCATGCACACGAATGCATGCAATACTGACCTCCTGTAGCACCCGCTTAAGCTGCAATAGTAAAGTCTTAATGTCGACCACATCCTGCAACAACGTGGCCGGCGCGGGCGCAGGCGACGTGGAGCCGTCACTAGCGCCCGCCTCCGACGGCGTTTGCGTTCGCGATCGCTGGAGTAACCGCGCCGTGCGCACTGGCAGGCTGGCCCTGGAATATAGACATATAGTTTTTTAGAGTAACGAATATAGAAATAGAGGTAGGCAGTGTATTCGTGTTGTCAAATGGGAATATATGTATCTGAGAAAAGTTAAATTTGGAATTTTGATCTGCGTGAGCCAAAAGCGATCAACTGCCGAGAGTGTGGAGAGCCATCGCATTTCTCTGGCGTTAACTCGTTTCGGATGGGAAACCAACATGTATTTTGCGGGGGTTATTCCAGAAATTTCTGGATGATTTATGTCATATATCTCTTCAGATAAATAATAAGATATTCGTATACTCACAAGTATACGAATCCCCAAAAATATAATTAAAACATTTCCATATGTTTGACAGACATTGATATTTCCCTAAAAAATAACCTGGTTTCAGCTGCTTAATTTTCCATTATTTGTAAAACAAAGTTCCTCTTTGGCATCGGTGTGATATTTCTGATGGATTGCTTGTCGAGTATAAACCTTATTTCGGTCATCAAAGAGGGCGTGTGCGGTTGGTGGACACGCCTTCACAAATTAATTAGCAAAATAGGGACACGTCTATGTTACTAGGAAATATATACAGGTATAGCTAGATTTATGTCATTCACTGCATCGGAGCAGTTTTCATAGGCGTAGCCTTTCAGTTCCTGCGCGGCCCGATCGGATTGCGATACTATTGTTGTTCAATTGATGCGATTCGCTTTAAGGGTTGAGAATATAGAAAACACAAATCGGAAAGTTTGTAACGATGTCTTGCTCTTTCAAACTTCTACGACACTTGGTTGATTCTATTGGATAACATGATATAACTAATAGGATCAACCAAGCAAAAGCATGAATCTTTACTAGCACCGGGCAACCTTACATATGAAACACCACGATACTAATGTAACTTGTTCTAATATAAGTATTTGTGAGTTTTGAACGCAGAACTGTTGAGTAGATATCTGTTGCATTGAGTTAGTAATTGGTCGATAACCTTATCGTTAGTAATTATATTATCTACGACTTGATGGACATGGAGCATGTGTATGTTGTATGATGCACGTTCCATACATATAAGTATTGACGACGAAGGTAGTTTTTTGCATAAACCTGTACAAAGTACTTAAGTAGGTACATCGTAAATACTCTTACTCTTTTTACTATGAATTAGGTTATAATATACTTATCCTTGTGTACAAACAAAATCTTAAATCCTAGCAAGAAGAATTAGCATTGTAGCATTGACATTGTAGACAGGGCTTCACTTAACTGGATAGAGATATTAATATTAGTATGACAACCTAAGTATAATAAATATAGTAAGGTACCTATTTAGAGTTTGTTGAAAATAGAAATGATTGATTTTAGCAGCAGAATACAGTTTAGCTACCACCTAATCGATTACGGAATCACCAATAGAGCGTGGAGGTAGAAAACGCAATGAATCAGATATAACCACGCAGAATTTCTATAATTTGTCATTTAAACACCATTGGCCTTTTTATTTTTCTTTTTTCAAAATTAATGAGACAGACACAAAATGGTTATGTGAGTTAGGGTAGTCATTAGTTAAAAGTTAAAAGCTGATGACTATAGAGTCATTAAGATTAGGTTACCTACCTTGTCTTACCCGACTTTGCGGTGGTATTAAAAAAATATATATATCCATATTATTCATCTTACTGTTCTTCGCTAATCGAATGCTGTCCATTTCTATAAATATCTTATTACATTAGAATTATCGTTATTAATTAAATCAATGCTTTTCCTCTTAGTTCTTTTCATTCTTGAGATATAGTCTACTTTCCTTATCAGGTATATCGCCAAGCATATTTATTATTACGGGTGTATTTATAATGTGAATAGGTAAATACATATCATGTTTATGAAAGTCTGACATGTGCTGTTCGTGATTTTGTTATAAAGAACGTGTTAATCCATAAGAAGTACAATATACCTTATTATGAGAAATGAAACAATGCCACAAATGAAGTCATAAGTCATAGTTGGTGTTAGTAAAACGTAATACTTATCATTGTTAACGGAAACGCCTTGATCAGCGATATAGTTTTAGCTCACAACGTATTAACAGCCGCCTCTCGTTTGGCCTTGCACTGTTGCTTTAGCTGAATGAAAATTTCGGCCTTTGTGGTAAGAACAAAAACAAAACTTGTTTATCAAATAGCTCCAAATCCTTCCAAACCTTTTGAACTGCAACATTACGGATATTAAGATGATCAACAACATTGAACTGTCATAATCACGATAGATATTAATTTTGAAACATACGATAAGTCGATAAAACTAGATAACGTGTACGTACACGCGAAAAAGATACTGAACAATATTCAATAGAAGGCACAACAATTTCCCAAGATTTCACGACTCTCGTTGAGTTCCATTCCAAGACGTAGTGAATACGAAAAATTTCACTGTAAATTTGCAAATATTATGCAGAAAGTGTACCTATATTGTTTGGCTTTCTGGCTTCGAAGACTGGGTGCCGGGGATAATGAGCGTGCTGCGATGGTATCGGCCACATGGAGATCTGTCTTCTGGCGTCGAGCACCCAGGGTAAGATGGGTACCGGCAGCGCCAGGCGCCGTGGACGTGGCTGCTACTGAACGCATATCGCGCGGGAGACTTTCACAGCGCGCACGCACGCAGACAACTGATTTCAACTGAAGTTCGCGCGCGGGCGGTGATATCGCGCGCCACTGCTGACGCCGCACCAGCCCGCCCGCCAGAAAATCAGATCACCGCGTCAACCCTGGCCATTCATGCCTATCGGATCTCCAATCACCACGCAGATTTCTTTTTGATACACTCTGTTTCCAATCGGTGTACTGTTACACCACCTATATTTAACGAGTAGCGCGGGCTAACTGAGCGTGTCAATGACTGGTTTGATTGGACACAGCTCGTTTTCATAGTTCATGTTGCCTGAACGAGATGGTCCACGTGTGAGGGCATTGACATGTAGTTTAGCAACGGCAGTGTGCCAAATTACGCAGCCAGGTGTGTCGGAGAGGGAGAACACGGACTGAACGTCAAATAAAATGTCAGCGGCGGCGGCTTTACAGCCAGGCGTCACGCTGGTTGCCGCCAACAGAAATCTAAAACACTTTCTTTTGCACGTGATTTTGTTTGTTTTCAATCAGCACACGCACTGTCACTGTTAAAAATTTGCACAGGTTCGTACACTGTAGAGATTGTTTACAAACGAATGGAAGGTTAGTTATTAGGTTAAGGCAGAATTTCTATAGGTCAGTGTCACTGGTTCGACGCGTTTGTTTGTTTTGCCGTCGGCGGCCGGCGGTCCACTCCACTCCAGATGTTTGACGGCATTGCGCATGCGCGTGCCCGTTCAATAATGGTCCCCTCTGACGCCAGCTGATTCACTTGCACGCACGTCGTTAACATTTCTTCAATTATCTAGCACTTTAGATTATAGATAGGAGCTGTATAATGAAGAGAAAGTTACATAAACGGAGGATAAACAACTTCATTATAGTGAGGTAGTTCATCTTTATCATCTATGTATGAGAACACTTTGAGAGAGAAAAAATAAATAGTCATAGGTCCAATGTTAGTCCGTTTGAACTCATTGAAAGTGTACCTAATTTGGCCCACTTAAGTACAGCTGCTTAAATGAGCCAAATATATATATAACTGTATATAAACTAATGGAGACACGTCATTGATAGATAGTAACAATTAAAAGGACAAACGTGAAGAATTGTGGGAAAACTAAACGTGACTAACCGAACATTACACAAAACAGCCATTGTTTTTGAAATAGCCCATTTCAGTCTTGCGATTTTTATTAAGCAAATAGGAAGGTACACGCAGTTAAAAGCACGGTCCGTACGTACCTATATTTCTAATTCCTAAATGATACAAGTACCATAGGTATAAATTACAGTACATAGAAAATCATGCACTTCGTCCCACTGAAACCGCTAGGTGCACAGTAAAGATATTACGTATAGATGAATATTATAAAGTAGACACTATACTTACGAACTCAATAACAAATGGAAGTATCAATAGTAATGGTTAGTAATAGTCACCAGTGAATGACTTGGTGTCAGTAATCAGTCTGCTCATGGTCACGGTGTGGGTAGTGTGTACCGCATTGGCAACGGAGCGAAACGCAATTTGACAGAGCGGAGCCAGTAAGGCACATCTACTGCCGCCACATCACCTAAATCAACTTTATGGCCAGCATCTTCCATGTGTTCTTCGTTAACGACCAGTATCTTCGTTATGTTTTACTCGTTGTATAGGAAACCATTTACTAGCTGTATCTTGAACTTTCCCATTTTTATTACTTCAAACTGGTTGAATGATTCCATTTTCATTTGTTCACTTGTGTTATTGTGAATAGAACTAAAATTTACAGCTACTTTCAATAAGTATTTGATGATTTTAAAACTATTTAAGTTACATGTTAGGTAAAGAAAATATTAGATTATTGACATTGTGTTTAGTAGTGTATGACATTGTTATTATCCTAATATATGTGTTCCATTGAGTGGGGTTTGTGTGAGTTGTTAACAGAATTTTACATTTATTGAAATAGAAAGCATTTATTTGGAGCATTGATAACAAGACAAGGACAACAAATAATTTTAGGCGATGAAAATTTTCCAATACAGCCGGTCATGCGTTGATTATCATGGTTAGATCGATCATATTTTTGAAGGTAGCTAGTAGTTTCACTAAATATTGCTAGATTAGACATTTAATTGACACGTGTCCCAGCATCCCAACATTATTCTAATATATTATCGCAACAACTTTTCCCGAGATGGGTACCTACTTAAAGAAGTTCTTGAGAAAGAAGTCACGCTATTATGATGGTGTATAAAATTGAATTTAGAATCAATTTTGCACCGCCGCAATCTCCGAGCAGTCCAAGCTCACTAATTGATTTGCCCAGAACTCTGGATATCTCCGCGGTAATTTCATGAAAGAAATAGCTGTCTAATCTTCACTTTTAAAAACACAATTACTCACATCCTAATTAAATGTTTAGTTAAACGACTATATGCTTGCATTTGTTGTGGTATAAAATCTTCACGTACAAATTTTGGAGATTGGATCTCGTCACGACTCATGTCCGCAAAACGAGTCCGACCTCGACAGACCGAACCGCAAAATGTAGATGTGCCGTCGAATGGATATCTGCCACACCTACATAAGTACTTATTTCACACGAGAAGAGTCAAGTTACTGCGGTTTGCTTTGATATGCAACTTGTTTTAATGTTTGCTCCACATATAAGTCACGTTTCGCAAGTTTCGTTCGATATGCCAAATATTTTAATGGTTAATATTTAGACACATAGAACAGCTACTAAAAAAATTACAATAACGACACGATTCAATTAATACCAATTATAATAATTCAAAAATTAGAATTGGTACAAATTTGGCATGCCGTGGGCGAGTTATGTTCGGTATAAACTTACACAGAGGACATAGCACCTTTTTGGGTATATATAGCCTTGAATTATAAACTTCATAAATACCAGTAAGAAACAAAATTATTTATGTCGATTAAACAAAGGTTTAGATTCATATGCAATATAAGAATAATGTTGTAAATATTATGTAGGTACATGTAAATAGCGGAATTGCTTACTTTTTACAAACATCTGAATTTGCAGAATTTACTGACAATGCATTGTTTGCAACAACAATATCGCTTCGGAAGGGAAGGATGTCATATAATATCAACAAGCGCACGGAAAAGACTAAACTAAGGAAATTCATAAGGATGTTACAACACTACATATTTCTGATACGGGGATAATAAAATCTCTAGACAATTTCATCAACATCAAATCTGCTAATTCTTTAAAATTAGAAAGTGGCATTTGGAACGTAGATGTCAACCAAACCAGTCGTTCTTCTCGTCTCGTCGATTAGATAATTTAATGCTTGAATCATTCGCCTAGATGTGAGAACTAAATAATGGTACACATCACGTCTACATACATATCTACTTCTTGCAATGCTACAAATGGAGTTTATGTAATCCTCGAAATTGATCGAGTACCTATCACATTAAGATTAACGTCAGTAAAAGCATTTGATCGATATAGTAACGGAACATTTTTTATGACGAAGCAAAAATTTATCGAGAGGCAATTTACATAATAGAAGCCAGTATTATTGGCGAGAAATATTTGTTAATAATTTGGCTCTACAATATATATGATAGCTATAAAACAAGTTACAAATACTTATAATTATATCATCTATCCTGGCTAGTGTAACGGTAATTAATGCGTCGTTCATCTCAAAAGTCTTTTTGAAGATTATTAAGTTTTACTTTAATTGCATGTGTTATTTATTTCTCCAATTAAAATGAACACAGAGGAACTACTTAATTATCTCGAGTAAACCTGTAAATTAACCATCTGCAATTCTGTTTTTACATGAATGTGAACGGCAATTTTTTTAGATTTTTCGAAACTCGTCTGTAAACATTTTTGGAAGCTCGAAAATGAGAAATAATTACCAAATTACTTCGTAAGCGATATCACACACTTGTAAATTACCTTTGGGCTTGGCCGTTCAACATGGTGACCACTTGGGCCACGATGCCCTTGACCGGCGCCTCCTTCTCCAGCATCATTTTCGTCTTTTCCATCTTCATCACAAACAGATATTTTGATCACTTTGTCGACACTAGTTTTTGTAGCTAATACTTCGTGGTATCACATTATTAGGTACAGATAAGACTGCATTGTAGAATTAACACTAACAAGTAAATAAATGTTATGTGATGAGTAATATAAATAGAATTACGGAGCACTGATATACCTATATGCTTCTACGTATCGCGCAAACGATACAATCAAAATGACTGCTTGAGGACGTGTGACCGGATTATGACAAGTAGAGGGAATTGAGATAGAACCTAATTAGCCACAAGTTTAGTGACCGGAAGCTAAGTTACATGACAGTTGTTTTAATGTACTTATTACAAGGGGTATGTAGTAGCGAGATTAGGTAATATGTGCTTAATTGGCTAATATATATCTTGAGTGTATTTGTGTTCAATTATAAAAACAGTGGCATCACTATAAATAAGTATATCTTTAGGCAAAAATGTAGTCAAAATTATTATTATTTATAAATTATAGGTAAGAATTGTGAATTTCATCTTTTTCCAAGTTTTGAATCAGAAATAGTTTTTTTTTCATTATCGAACTGTCTATCGAGTATTTTGACAGTTAATTACACCACAGCAAGGGCATTAATTATTCCTTTACCTAGTCCAAATTTAGCAAGATCTCATTAACCTCCGTCATTACATCAGTCAATTGCCTCAAATTGTTTGGACGGTCGGCTCACTGTCACTGGGTCTGTTTCAAAATTCTTTCAAACGTTTTCGCACGGGTTGTTTATAAATACCTATGCCATTGTTTAGGCCTACATATTGTGTTGTGATTTGAATGGGCTAGTTCTTTGTCTTGTATACATTTTTCGAAAGCTATAAAATTGATGACCTAATTGAGTTTAAACGTAAACTATGTAACTTTAAGTAAAGGCAAGCGAAAATACTATAGCAGACTAGATGACATTATGTTCTTATTACTGCTACATCAAGAAAGTCAAGCCATTTGATGTTAATGGATAAGTTTTGGCGTGCGGTCAGGAGGTGACAAAGGTCGGCTATGTGGCACTTTTGGGAAAGTTTGGCTGTTACGGTACCACAGACAAAATGATAATACGTCTAATTTTTCTGTCCACGGCTAATTTTTGTATTCAGCAGAATGATTTGAATAAGTTAAGTAAGCATCTATTAGATAATCATCGATGATAGCATCGATGTCACCACAGAGAAAAGCAACAGCATTTACAATACCAGGTGATGATAAACAAGCGCTTAGATATGCGTGAAAATACATATCAGATATATATCTAACGTGAAGTTAATTGCTAAAGAATGATAACAAAAAGATTCAAATGGGAAGTTTATGATTGAGTTAAAATGAATAGTCAAAATACCAAGTAATATATAAGTCTATGCAAAATACTCTAAATATCTAAGTACACATATAATTTTAGCGACATTCCCAATATAAATTCACTCACTGAGTCACACTTTCAGGCACATCATTACAATGGTGCATTTAGAACACTTTTAATAACAGTTATTATCACTTTTACACTTTACATTTGCTATTGAGCAAATGCTAAAAGCTATTCAATGTTACTATAGCAACGAAATTTGGACAACAAAAGTACCAGGGCACATAATGCGGCATTTCAGACACGCCCCAAGATTCTGTGATTATTTACGAATGAAATATTATACGAGCACGTAGTATTATCTATTCAGCAACAATTTATTTCCTGTGAAATTTATTTCTCACTTATAGATAAATAGTTGCAAACTTTGGAAAAGAAAATATTTATAATGAAATATTTAGAAATACCCAATTATGATAATATCGTGTTTAATTAAAAGATAAACTGCTAACATAAGCTAAGCTAAACAAAATATTGTACATTTAATGAAACTGAACTAATCAAAGCCAGGTGTACCTAAACGTGGTCACGTACGGTACCCTAATACGTATGGTAATACATTTAACTGTTAATCTAATCATTAAAGCCTGTTTTAATCTGAATCGTTAGTTTCAAAATTCTTGGAACAAAAATAAACTATTAACTTTGCCAGACCAGACAAAACACTTGAGTCTTTTAAAGTGCTTAACTTATAAGCTCTTCCGTCCTTGGAACCCTAATGGAGCATCTATTATGGACGTTACTTTTATGTAAACTTGTTTTATGTAAACCGTGCTCTCCACTTCTATATTTAGCGAGTACCTATTTCTATAAATAGAAATTGACACTTTGTTTACAAGCACAAAGGATTTATTATATACCTACCCGCAAGTGTTTAAAAAATAGAAAAACCATTCATTAATGCAATATTTTAGGTTTTATTGAATACTCAATATTACTCTAAATAGGAATAATTCATTTCTTTAGTCTTTTAAATATTATTCTGTTAGAAAAGATCTATGAAGAACCGCGTTTGGAGTACCATGAAAAGCTTTTTTGTTGAATTTATACGAACAATGCATTTAATAAATATTGTTAATATCCTTGACTATTGATTCGCATGGTTATTGCCTCTGTCAATGACCAGATGTGCCAACAATTTCGTTATCTGCTTCCACTGCGCCACTGATAGCACAACAAACGTTCGTATTATTATTATTATTATTTTTTGCAAAAAGCGATCAGGTGGATATATCTTGGAAATTATATTTAATAATTTCTGTAATCTAGGATTGGAAGATGAAATCAATAGCCGGTATAACAATGTGTCGTTGCGCAAAGATGCAAAATTTAGAACTTTAAGATTTGTTAAAAATAGCGAATTGTTAATTAGTGTTAGGTACACGCTTGTACTGTTTACCACGTCTATAACGTTAGTACGACGGTCGTTAAATCCAATAATGAACTGTGATATAACGTAACGTTTATCGGGAACCACTAATTGAATTAGCTATACCCAATAGTGTCGCACCATGATTTATTCCTTCTAGGCTAGGTCACTGTAGTCAAAATTTGGTGGATAGTTGTGTTAGTTCGTTTACCGGTTGGAGATGGAAACATCGATATCGATAGTATCTGATCGCGCACGTGCGCCGGTTTGTAATGCGGATGCGGTACGTATCGCCGCGCGCGCGCCGAGTTGCAGACTAAACGCGGGACGTAGCGAGCGATAGCGACACGAGATGAACCGATCATCGAAGCCCCATAGCAGCTGCGCGGTAGGGTCACCACACCACATCCGATTGTAGAAATTGTCCTGACTATAGTCAGATTTTCTTTGGTATTTGTTCACCTATTTTAATAATTATGAACTTTGATTTTGATTTCAATTTTTATCATTAAAAACGTAAACGTAAAATTCGTTAATTTCTCGCTATGTATTTTGTGTTTTATGGTTTATTTACATTGATCACAGCTATACTTCAAAAACTTGTCTATTTATCCTCTACTTACCCACCTTTACACCAGTAGAATTAAGGTAGGATCTTTCGTGTAGAAAATGGTATGGTTTTCTTTTGTTCAAGTTCAAGCAATCAAATGACTTTTTATAGTCAAAAACGCAAACAGGCATATTTTATTTATATTTGTGTTTAATTATTATTGCTTTTACGACAACGAGCTTTTGGTCATTAATAACTTCCATCTGGTTACCCTACCATCGCCAGCGCAGGTTTATCTGATTACCTCATGGAGCAAGGACCTTTCGTCACACAAAGCTCCGTAAAATCCACCTTGAAAACCGTGGTCGTGTCCGCACCGCGAAATTGAGCTTACGAAAGATGCTCGTTAACTAGACAGTTGCTTGTTTTGAAATTTGTGATTAGGTTTTCATCACTTCACTTTATATTATTTACTTATTTCAAATAAGTAGGTACCTAATAATACAAGTTACTGTTGTCTGCTCTAGTTTTTTTATGTATTCATGAATTATTGCGAAATTACCTCAATAAGTAAGTCCTACATTGCATTGGTAGATCTACATTGTACCTTGAATTAAATGTAAAAAAAAAATGACGGGATAAAAAATTTAGTGCGAAAACATCGACAAAATCAGTGATATATTTATATCAATATCATTTCAGTGGAGATTGCATAATTATGAACATCAAGATCACTTAAAACCAATTGGCATACATGAGTTGCATGAGCTTGTTGAAAGAAAGGCCCAGCTTTGAGAAACTGCTGTAAACATGACGCGTACTGGAATAGTGATTTGAAAAAACTGATAAATGAAAACAAACGTTATAAATAAAATGTGTTAGCTACAAGTACCTACATTCAGTGTCAAGATTTGCGATCAGCATCAAGAACACTAGGAAACGGTTCCCATTGTTGTCAGCCATTGTTGTTTGTACGATAGTATGTACGGCGGCAAGCGCATGGAGGTCAAACATACACGAGCACAATCATCTGATAGCTGCCCTGCTCTGGAACCGTTCTTTGACTCTAATTTTAATTATAAAGGCAACCTATCACAATTAACCGTTGCAGAAAATATTTCTAGAATGCAGTCTACCTAGATTAACAACGTAATAGGCGAAGACAACAAATGAGTTGAATGGAGATCTATAGCATGCATAGTTTAATCTCAATTAAGTAACCGTTGTAAAATATTTCTAGAACTTAATCTACGTAGATAATAGTTGGTAGAAACAGCAAATGAGTTGAATGCCGTTCAGAAAAATAAGATAGCGATGTAAAGAGAAAGGAAGTAAGTAGGTACAAACGACACTGGGTCGAAGGGTAAAGACAAAAATCCTAGAGGTCGAGGTGTCTAAATTGGTGGATCATTTTATAATTGATTATTAAAATAATGATCATGGAGATGGAAACGGCAAACCACTCTATTAATATTGCCAAGAAAGTCGTTGATAAAATTGAATGAAACACATTTAATTCAACTTAAAATAAATTAAATAATTACCCTTAGCTACGTGGAATAAGATGTTGGAGTTTATGACATCTACAGCTAAATAAGATGAAAAATATTCATTTGACGTATGTGAATAAACTAGTTTTTAGGGTTAACATAACATTTGAATGACAATGATCTGGCATAATAAAATAATAGTAACTACATATATCGAAATTACAACCAGACATAACTCGACCTTACTCTTTAAATGTTAACTGCAGCAATGTGTTTTTAAATGTTATAATCGACCAAATTAAGGAAATTGAAGTTTTATGATAATTACTGCATGTTACCTTAAGAACAAGCGACTGGTTCTTACTCGTATGTGGGAAAAAGACTTAACAATCACGTAGGTAATAGGACTAGAATCTGTATGCAGATAGATAAATAAATAATATATTCTTACTGGCTTTAGAAATACTTTAGCAAGTTATATACGTAAGTACCATTCAATCAATTAGGTAGCTAATTGAATGGAGTACTTTAGCAGGAGAGTGAAAAAAATACTCTCGTACTAGAAAGAGGAACATTAAGGTACGCCAATTTAAATGGTTCTCGATTGTTTTGATTGTTCAAATCGTTCGATACGAACAACATGTTGCTCAGTCGTCCGTGTTGTCATTGTCATCATTATCATCCGTTCACTTGTTATATCAGTCAGTATCTAAAAATAAATAATAACAAAACAAATACATATCGAATATTCCCACTGTTTAACAACAGCGGCTCTGATCGATTAAAAGCACTGACTTATTATTGAAATTATATGACAAAATGTTATACCTTTCTCAAGTGCTATCCAACAATGAAATCCGCATCAAAATCTGTGTACTGGTTTGAGAGCTTTTAAAAGTCTAAGAGATCGAGAACAACTTTTAAAAACAAATTGCAGTTATGTCCTACTTTATGCTACGTTTATATTCAAACTAAGCATATTTGGTGATTTACTTTCTTTTAGAAATGTAGTTTTTTCTTAGAGGCAATTTATTTCACATATGTAATCGAATATGTGGCTTGTGAATATCAGGGTTATGACAATTATTTGATGCTTACTTTGTAATCAAAATATATGTCTATGTAGACATGAGTAAATTTTGCTGGGGTTTGTGTGAAATTGTATTGGGACATCGATGTTACTCATCGTCCTGTAACTGTACCTAAATTTAAGATATAATGATAAGTAGACAGGATAATATAGATAAGATATATGAATGCAAGTAAACAACGAACAGGTTGTTCATTTATCGACGGTCACAAGTGTCTATATCAAAGATTTATTACTGACTGAATTTAGGTTAGTGCCGTCTATCTAATTTGGTCTTACTGAAAATATTACACTAGCTGAGTAACTACTAAGCTACAAACCATTGCATTTGTTGCAAATATGTTTATACTTTTCTTCTTTGCGTCGTAATGGTAATAAAAATAATAGAGTTGCTGCATTAACTGCGGCATTGCAGCATCTGACAATAACGATCAGAAAAATTACATGGCACTTAATTATTGAATCAAATTTTGTGACCTCAACAAGAATTTTTACTACGAAGATAGATTGAGCCCTTGATAAATTATTTATATGGAGCAATATTTTCGAACTGTCTTGATAACCGCAGTAGATTGGAGTGGTTCTTACTCAATATCATTTGCATCTTAAATGTATTAGGTATTTTTCGATACCTTCACCATCTCGATAAACAATATGACTCACCCAATTCCGGAAAAACTTTTATTGCTATGTGTAACATATGAAACTATACATAACGAACTGTACATAACGAGTCGGGTGCACTTTTCCCCTGTGCATTTCCTTCCAGCTTGTTTGTCCTATCAGGTAGCTCCACTGGCTGATGGCTACCTTCGAGGGCAGCTTTTGATGCATTTCCTTATAGGTAAAAAGAGAGGTCTACAAAAATGACTCACCCAATATTGGAAAGACTGTTGTTACTAGCAGTCAGTGAGTCAGGGGCACTCTTCCCCTGCGCCATGGCTGCCAACTGTTTATCCAGCATGTTGTTCTGTTCCAGCAGCTGGCTCCACTGCCTGATGGCTGCCTTTGAGGAGGACAGCTCCTGGCGTAGTTGCCGCTCGTCCAGCGAGTTCAGACCACTGCGCAGGGAGCTGTCCAGTCTGGGAAGATAGTAATTTGTTATAGTGGATTCATGTTGTTTAGTAGTTAAATGTAGCTAAATAACTGACTGTGTTTGATAAAAACTGTCAACTCCGAGGACTTTTTTGTATGGAGTTTTTTTACAATTTTATACAATCTGTCCTGTGCACAGATTAGATAGCACCCGTTAGGTGTTCTGTCCGAATATTATTTATAAATTTTTGAGATAACTATTGTTCGATGCTTCTTTGATTTTATTAGTAGAGTAGAGTGTATTTACACAAAAGTATTATGCACATTTATCTGAATTTCCCTAGATATCAGATCCCTGGATTTTTTGAGAGAGATTTTACAAAAAATACCATTTAAAAGAGTAATTACAAACAGGTCCATGGTTCTCATTCATGTTTATTTATATCAAATGTTTGTTTGTTTGAATAACTTTATTGCATGAAAACATAAGAAATAGAAATAGCAACGGCGGATTTATTTCAAGGAGGCAAGAAATCTTACTCAATAAAGCCCTCACCTTTCAATGTAGTCATCAACGCTCTGCAGACTGGTGATGGACCGGGCCAGGTCGTTGTCCATCATCAGATCGTCAGAAGCCAAACTCGACAGTGTATCCAAAGATGGCGTGCGTTCCGCGCCTCCGTTCCTTACACCCATCACTAATGGAAAATTATTTTATTTAAAACTTACATATCTTACTTACTTATAACATCATTACAGTGATGAATGTTTATGTCTAAGTTTAGTATTCTAATTAATATTAATATTGTCTAATTAAAGAAAATATCCTTAAAAGAAAATAAAAAGTAATTAAAATGACGTCGAAGATCGAAATTAAAGAAAGATTTATTTCCAAGATATTTTTTACGTTTTAGCAACTCAAATAAATCTTAAAATAATAGTACCTAGTTGATATAAGCATCACCTTTAATAAGATTCAATATTTTTTTTTGTTAATAAGTTATCACATTAATAATCTTCTATCTAACATAGCACACATAGGTACCTATTTGAACGTATTTTTTAGGCGGATGTTCGGGCGTCAATTCCATTTTTGAATATTTTTTTAAAACGAAACAAAGTAGCCAGTAACTCAGTATACATTTTTAAAAGCTTTTTTTTTAATTTCGTTACTTTTTTGGCCCAGTCTAAAATGAAAAGTTTTTTACAAAAACAAAAAAATACTTACTTTTTCTGTTTCTTTGTGTTAATGGACTTGCATTGATGCGTTCCCTGGACCTTCTCAATTGTCTGCTTGCTTCGGATTCTACTGTCTTGTTCGAAGGACTTCCATCTGTATTTTCTAAAAATTAAAAACAAAGTTTAAGCACTTAACTGAAACCCATAGATTTTAAAAATATTTTTTTTCTTGTAGTTATACTTACTGCGAAAAAGTAAAGCTGGTTGATCAGCAATTTCATCATCGAAGAAATCTCTTCCGTCAGAGAGGGACAGAGAACCAGAGGCGTGTGTTGGTGTTCCAGGCGATTCTGGTGTTACGTTTTTGCTGGCTCCCCCACTGATGCTTCTTATCTCACTGTTGAATAAACATGAGTTTAATACTCTTTATCTTTTTTATTACTTACAGAGAATATGTCGAGATTTATACCTATGATTAAAATTTATATTTGTAAAATTATGGGTATTTCAATTAGGTAATGACCCAAAAAGAATGACGTTAACTCGTCATTCTTTTTGGTCGTCATTCTCTTTAATACTTACCCATATCGAGTGAGGTATGTGAAAAAAAAACTGAAAACAAAATGTGTTTATATTGGCGAATAATTTCGTTCCGTGCCGTTCTATGGCAGTTGAAGGAACCGGGTAAACGCTCAGATGAGAAAGAGAATATGTTCCTTACATGACTTCCTTGACAGGCTGTAGCAAATCTCCGTCGACTCCGTCTCTCGCTTCAGGCTCTGGAGACCTGGTCTTCGTGTTGGCTGTCTGGTACGCAGAAGATATCGATGGTGGGTCCCTTTTGAAAGAAATAAATGGTTAGACAATTCATTTATATAAGTACCGCACAAACCACTTAAATCAATCAATTTGTAATGGACTTCAAAAAGGTGGAGGTTTTCGAGCCATCACTATACTTAACAGCAGTGCATTCGCTCGTTTGGTTAATGTAAATCACCCTTAATATAGGAAAATGTTTCAAACCTTTCAGCTTGTAGGTCGTTATTAGAGTCACTGGTACTGGTGGACGAGATGAGGCTGTCAGCAGGCGACGTCTCGTCATCGATTAGGCTCTGGGTGGACGTCTCTAGCGCTGACATGTCAAACTTGGAGTCCTCCAGGGTGAGCGTCAGATTGTGGTGCTCGGCACTCTGATTGGTGCATGTACTTGTGGTGCTGTAGTTGGAACTGGTCATTGAACCTAAAAACAATCGTATTTTAACAAACGATAGCCCTAAAAACGATACTAAACATATTTTATACGGTTTTCCCTGAATGATAGGGTGGGCCTAGAGGAAAGCTCAAGAGTACTTATGTTTAGAAACCGAAGCTACAATCCACACATAGTCTTTAACACCAGAAATTAAGGCTAATACCAATAAAGCCTTACCCATCATAGTCCCTCGCAGAGAATCATGCTGACTCAGCGTCAAGGATTTCATCAACAATGGATGCGGTACCGGCGGCTCATCCGCGATGACTATGGTCTTCTTTGGCACCTCCATCTCGGGCAGTTTTGGGAGCTCCTTGGCATCGAACTTGGATTTGTCGTCCTCGCAACTTGAAACGCTTAACGCGATTGATACGTCATCTTGGGATCTGAAACAAATAAGTGGTTATAATTAACAAATCTTTGTCACTACCGCACTTTACAATATCTGACAAGTACTAAAAAGTAACTTCAAGTAACTATGCTTCTTCTTTATGAATAAGAGGGTTAGTTTTGATCTAACCAGGACAAAAATCCCTACGGAATATTTACATAGACGACTTCATCTATCCTACTAAGTGACATAGCGTGGTATTGTCAGTTGGTAGAATATGTAATGAGTAATATTAATGAGCAATAGTTCACTTTATAATGACTCAATCCTAATGTGCGTGTTGAAGTAAGACACTTTAGACAGACACCTTTAAGTATTTAATCCTCTTAACTTTAAATTGCCCTCGTAACTTGAGAACATTTAAACTTTCTTTTCTTTACGCATTAAGCAAGTATTAAATTACCAATTCCAATTAAGTACATTTACATTACAAAAGTAGATACATACGTTACAAAATAATACCTACATACCTAGATAATTTATATTGAATACAAATTAGGTGAATTTTCGCTCATCATTTTCCAGTTTATTTTTTATGGTGATCCGGAAACAGCAAATACCAAACAAACACGAACTTTTATGCTCCATGGTAATAAGCTTGCATATTCTTGTTTCTAATGGCTTATTGTTTTATTATTAATGATCTTGAATGATATGTTGAAGGTAAAGGATGGCAAACGAGCAAGAGCGTCATAATAGTAACTGCGATCACCACTCTCCTTAGAAACAACTGCAATATCAAGGGAGGACAGGAGTTTTGTTGCGTTTTAAGTTGTTGGCACGATTTTTGAAGGTTCTCATTAAAATTCCGAATTTCAATTACAAATAAATTAGGTTTATCCTATCATACGTAGCACACGCCAATGCCCCTTTTTTCTATTTTTTTTTCGCGGGTATACTGGTTGTTATAGGTCTGTATGAATAGTTCTTTTGTACGTGGTTTCCTATTTGTAAGTTTTATATTTGCTCTTATGTTGTTTAAATAAATTAATAAATCGATATTATAATAAATCCTGCTTGTTCTTTTTCTTTCCACCCAAAAGTTGGCTAAGAAATTACATTTGCGATAAGCCTGCCTTTTCGCTCATTAATCTTAAATACTTCGTTATTTATAACTTATGTTTCTTCTATAAATGGTGTACCTAAATAAAGAGTTGATCTATCTATCTAATTACCTGGTGGCCATAGCCTCTCCAGCGTGCCAGGCGCTGCTGGTTCCGAAGTGGCTCTCTTCACTCTTGCACGAGGGACTGGACTCTTTAGAGCTCACTGCGGTAGGGGATACCACCCCACTCGAAGACTTTATGAATGAATTCTGAAAAAATTAAACAAAGTAATGCTATCTGTGTTAAAATCAAGACGACCTGGGAAGAGTTAAGTATAGCTAAGTCCTTTGACTTCAGATGAACTTTACAAATGATCAAAATAATGTTATGTAATAAGTAAATAGTTATTAGTAAATAATTATTAATTAGTATTAATATTAGTAGACATTATCTAACAGATTATAAAGTTACGTTGAAAATTGCTTATTAGTTAGGTACAGTTTATAGATAGGCGCGTGAAGAAACAATAATAAATTGCTTTATTAAACGTACACGTAGTACTTATAAGACTTAAAAAATAGATACCTACATCATTCCTTATTCATTCAACGACGGAATAATTAACTCAGATACAAATACATCTAAAGGTGCATTTATATCAAGTGAATGCTCATTCCTTACTTCTATTCCCTCTTGCCTGTCCAACCAATGGCTGACCATAAGCTGTGGCCTAGCCATAGGTTAGGCAGCCAAAGATTCATTCGCCCGCTTGGTTTAAATCAACTTAAAGAAAATTCCTAAAGCTAAAGAATTTAAAAGCCAATGCTTTTAAATATTCGCAATGCTAATGGGTTATTTCAAATGACTTACTTGTTTGTTAAGTAGCTCCGGCTGAGCTCGATCTAGGACAAACTTCTCCTCATTAAAATCCGTGGTCAGGATCCTGCTGGGCCGGTTTCTATTCCTGTACCTCTCCAGAGTTGTCATTGGAGAGGATTGCCTTTGAGAGGTTTCAGGAGTGGGCATGGGCTTCGATAGGATTGGTGATGGGGGCTTGTAAGTGGGTGTAGGGGAGATGTCGTATTCTGGAGTAAGCTGGTCGTCGAAGGAGCTGGGTAGTTTTGGTAGGGGAATTACGGCGTGACCGGTGACCACGGCTTCATCTGGAAGAGGAAAGGCAACACAGGTTTCCATAAAGTTTAATAAATACATGCCACATTGTGAAACATCTCACTATAGGTAATAGTAAGCATTTTTAGTATGTTTTATCAGTCAGATCATCATATCACCGTTACAGAAACCTATTTGTAACTTGTTGCATAGTTCTGCGTTCTAGTTGGCGTGTGGTTCCGCCCTAGAATAGGACCATTCCATTTTCTCCCGTAGATATCGTACAAGGCGATTGAGGGCAGACATACAGCCTAGGCAGCTGATAGGCAACAATGGCATTCCCAGTGAGGGTTGACTTCAGGCAGGCGGTCGGTTGTAAAATCACAGCTGAATCTTCAAAATTTTCAGGGTTTCTTTTTACGCTGATTCCGGGCTTCGCGGCATCACAACCGATAAGGCGAACGGGATCATAAAGAGATGAAAGAATTTGTTGAATAATTTTGCAATAATTGGTCTTATCTTACCCATGATATCAAGATCGGCGACTTGCAGTTCACGTAAATGGAAGCTGTGCGAGCCTTTCATCACCATCTCTAGGTTGCGCGGGCGCCGGCGTGACTGTGGGGAGCCATCTCCCGTCGCGCCCCCCTCACCCCCGGTCCAAACCCCCGAGTCAGTGGATACTGCTGAGCCGGCGCCTGAAAAAAAGAGTTGTTGTGTTTCGCCCCAAAACCTTTTGTTCGCCCCAAATCCTAATACTCGGTAACTAAAGTAACCAGATTGAATTGGTCACAGGAATAGAACACAGGTACCTAAGTTCTGAAACTTGATTGTATAAAATATGTTGCTTCGCTCACGTTTGATCTGTTCAAATTATTTTTATATCTCGAATTTGAACAAATATTTTTACATATTTTTGACAAATAAGAATAAGAAGTTTTCTTGTCACTTTACTCAGATTATATACTCAATATTTCAAAAAATAAATTCAATCGACAGCTTTAAAACTCAGAAAAGCCTACTTAATTCCAGTTTATTTAAAAAATATACCATAATATTTTAATATGTTATACCTATATAAAAGATATTTTAAATAAAAGCAAACAATCACTAACCTTCCCTCCATCCCTCGGCCACACCGGCTTTCCTTGTGTTATTAACCACCTGTAAAAATAACACTGACATTATGAACTTTCACAATACACCGCCTTTGTCACGTGAATGTTGACCATTTTACGCTACAAATCGTAGAATTAGACTGAACGTAACTGAACCAACTTTGGAACCCTTTGAACTGAGCTTTACGTTACGTTAACTATGTCGCAATGTCTCATAGTTTAGTCGTAACATTATAAAAATAACTAAGACACATACACAGTCACATCTTCGAATATATCTTAGGATGAAAAATTAACTTACTCAATCGAACGCAAAACAAAAAATAACGTTATTCACTTTTATTTAATTTCAATTATTTTTCTAGACGTATCTTGAAAAACGTCAGGTCACGGTCTAAAACCAAGGAAAAATGTTCGTAGACTAATGTTTAATTAAGACATTGCATTGCAAAACACGCATGAAACTACGAGCCGTGATGAGTGAACAATCTCTTTTGTTAGGCGTTCGTAGTAAACTTCACGCCGTATAAATTTTCAATTGGTGCATTACGCCACTATATTTTTCTTGTTACCAGCTTTCCTCATTGTTTATAGACAATTGAAATATAAATAATATAGCGGGATCACGTCTATCGTATGGGGTAGACAGACGGGTTAAGGTACGCGTCTGTGTGTACGCGAGACGAGACTCGAAAACCATAGTAAAAGGTAGATTAGGTAACAAAGATGAGACATATTTTTTATGGACCCGAAATTATAATAGATAACTGTTATCTTTACTTATCTGAGACTATAATTAGTTGAAATCATATTTTTAAAATGTTTATATAGACTTAAGTATATAATAGAAACTTGCAAACTTATTTACGAAGTAGAAGTGATCAATCATGGGATGTCTGATGCAGTGTGTAGCAGTTGCATGCAGTGCAACGGTGATATTTTCAGCAAACGACGACCGGCTTCCCAATCGTCCACACCGAAATAGATCAGTGTGACCCACATCCTGATGCATTGGAAACTAATTCCTAATCTCCAGTAATGAAGCTCATTTTCACGTTTCAAATATTTGTTTGTTGTGCAATTGTATAAATATTTTTGATTACATACGAGAAATAAATTATTTAAGTTAAAATTAGTAGGTGTTGCGTAGGCGAATAGGGAAGTAAATAATAGAATTTTCCCTAAGTATATAACTCTATTATGACATAGTAAATAAGCGAAATTAACTTAGGAAAAGAATGAAAGATCGCCTAGAATTACTGCCTTTGTTTTCTTACTACCTTTGAAGCCTTTTTTCAGGTTTTGTGGCATAAGATAACGATACCACAAACTAGGATTAGGAACAATTCTACAAATTCTGTGACCGTAAAACTCAAGTTACAAGTTGCAAAAATAAGTATTTCTCAGTTCATTTGGCTCATTTACTATTGTAAGTATGTCATAAATCATAATAGATTTATATAGCTCTAACTCTACAGTTACACAACAAATAAACAAAGTTCCATAATTTTATTTGAATCAAATTAAAAAACTAGAAAAACTAAATACACGCTCACACATTTTTATATTGACTTGTTTTTATTTTGTTTTTGTTTAATATTTTTGTATGTATATTTTTCAAAATTAATCTAATCTAAATCATTGTGCAGTATCATGAAAAGACCTGGCAAGGTACTCAGCATTTGTTGTGTTGTTGTGTTGCAAGTCGTTTTGTCCTGCTCCATAGAGTACTGGAGCCCGATTCTCACGGAATCGAAGTTCATATCATCAATTTTCTCAAATTTTTTTCGAAGGTTTTAAGCAAATTTACAATGGGAAATATCGATCGACCGAAGCATTCAATTAAACTCTTTCGATTATGATTTTTCGTAAGTCAAGAAACCGTGTTAAACCTTCTAAAAAAAATTGGAGGAAAATGGACTTCGATTGCATGAAAATCGAGTATCTGTATGAGGCCAATGACAAGGCAATTTCTGTAACGTAGCCTGGTCTAAATTAATATAATTTGTTTGCTATTTTGACTTGAAAAGAAGAACAAGTCAATAGAAGTATACCTGCTTAGCAGTCTTGGCGTCGATATTCTTGACGGCAGGGTACTGTGGTCGCGGCAGCTGATTGGTCTGGAAAGTGTACTTCCCAGGAGGCTTATCGGGGATGCCCGGAGCCCTGGGTGTGGCCCGGGGCTCTGCCCGCGATGGTGCCTTGCGGCTCTCCTGGACATATCATATAATTATTTAAAGCTATCTATTTGTACCTCATACTTCTAGTTTGTGACTTGTCATTGATGCAAGAGATTTTTTAAGCTAATTTTGACTTATCGAGTACACTTGAATCGCTACTCGTAGTATTAGAGAAGCAAAGAAT
Organism: Plodia interpunctella; assembly: GCF_027563975.2. Classification (NCBI taxonomy): domain Eukaryota; kingdom Metazoa; phylum Arthropoda; class Insecta; order Lepidoptera; family Pyralidae; genus Plodia; species Plodia interpunctella. The sequence continues at coordinate 7,559,996 of NC_071300.1, forward strand.
GATGTAAACATTAAGCTTAAAATAAGTGAAGACTGCGAAGGCGATTGGGAATTCAAAACAATTCGGCAATTGAATAACCTACCCGTACTAGATACTGCTGTGGCTGTTTGGTGACAGTATTGGGCACTCCGGTGGCCCTTATGACCGTAATAATTCCTGCTGAGCACGTCCGATCAACTACTAGTGATAATTTGTGTAAGGTGGAGTATATAGTAACACCGCACATTGATAATTGAGACATTGCCAAGCGAGCAGTTAGTCAACCTACCTGTACAGGATACTGCTGTGGCTGGTAGGTGAGTATGACGGTCTGTTTGGTGACGGTCTTGGGTACTCCTGTGGCGCCCACGATGGTGGTGACCCCTGTCGAAGTCATTTGAGTCGCCACTAGTGGCAAGTGGTTGGAGTAACCGGGAGTGGTTTTCTTATCTGGAAACATCATATTCAGCATTCAATATTTATTTCATTATAAACACAAAATGTCCGTCAAATTGTTCAAATTCAATCAATTTGTTGGCAAAAAATTTGAAACTTGTTGAATGTTGAAACCCATTTCTGGATTAAATTTTATCTGAAAATATTGAAGTAAAATTGTGGCGCATTGTATTACAAAGAAACAAATGGGTTTTTAGCAACACATATATATACAACAGATTATAATTTAAATCGGTAGTTCGTCATAGAAATTAGTAGGTATGTTTTGTTACTACGCGACTCACCTAAGGCATTGTTATTCATGGCAGTCTCCTTGTCCTTGCCTGTGACGCTGAAGGCAGGCTCGGCTGCAAAACTGACGTCTCCCACTTTGGCCGTCTTGCTGTGAGGTTGTCTGAAACCGAACCTACGCAATGAGACACCTTCTGTAATTCCTTGTTATATAAAATAAAAAGTATTATACTAATACTAGCGGCCAGCCCCGTCTTCGCGCGGTTGTAATATTTATCATGTTATACATATAAGCCTTCCTCCTTGAATCACTCTATCTATAAAAAAAAAACCCGCATCAAAATCCGTTGCGTAGTTTTAAAGATCTAAGCATACACCATTATGTATATCACAATGCAGCCATGCACACGCGCAGATAAGAATATATTTAAGTATAAGAGAGAGAATACAATATGAATAAAATTATTAAGTAAGTACAAACGTTACAATTCCTTATAAAATTTATGCGCCTGCAGAAAGATATGAGCAGAAAAACAGTGAGTAAAACTACGACGGGCCTTACGAAATATAAGAGCAAATTACGAATATTGCATTTTCAAATAAATAACGAGAAGAGCGAGCGATGCTGTTATTTTATGCTAAACCTACAATATTTACGCCTATCTGGATAAAATCTAACAATCTTTAATTTACATACATAGCAACACACAAGGTTATAAATAAATAAATAAATATATTAGGACAAATCATACAGATTGAGCTTGCCCCAAAGTAAGTTCGAGACTTGTGTTATGGGATACTAACTCAACGATACTATATTTTATAACAAATACATATATAGATCCAAGACCCGGGCCAATCAGAAAAAGATCATTTTCCATCATGACCCGACCGGGGTTCGAACCCGGGACCTCTCGGTTCAGTGACAAGAACCTTACCACTGCGCCACCGAGGTCGTCAAATACCGGTTACCGGTTTTAGGTAGGAACCTCGCTGTTCGTGTCGTGGCTAAATGGAGTGCGCCTTACAAAGTTGTACTGGTTTTTTGTGACAGACAGCTAATATTTTTTTCCAGCCATGCGCGGTGATGTTGTGTACAATAAGTATTATTGTTATTAGTATTTATTAAATAAATACTTAGTACACACAACATCATTACATAAAAATAAGTAAATACATAATTTTCAAAGCAGTGAAGAAAGAACGAAAATTTTCGAAATTTTAATACGAAGTCCGACCGGCCAAGTTGATTACTTTTGTCTATTTTTGACTTCGATTTCTTTAAATTAGATACCTACCATAATATTTGATTTATTATCCGTCAATGTTCACAAAAGTGCAGTGAATAATTATGTCCTGTATGTATATTTTCAAGCTGACCAAACAACATACAATTTTAATACAAGACAAACAGAATGGGCTACAAAAATCCATTTATAAGTGTTCATAGTAACATTTTGATCTATGCATGGTGGTGAATATGACGTGAAAGATTAACAAATAACAAGTTTACCTATTTGTGCGCAGGGGCTCCCCCGCAGCCTGCTTGCGCGGGCGCGCCAGGGGCGTCGACCGCCCTGACAGGACCTCCTCCGCTCGCAGATCTTCTGATGACCCTAGAAGATAAATTGTATTTAAAGTGGTAATCATCATCGGTCTAATTATCTTTTTGTCGATTGTTTTACTGTACTTTATGATTTTTGTTGAATAACAGGTTTTTTTTCTTTCTTTGGCACTTTGACAGTTTTATACTTACGACAGTTTCAGATCAACATCTTCCAAATGTACCTACAATGTTGAAAGTATTTCCCAACAATTTTCCCAATTCTGACTGAAGTTGTGGAACTTCCTACCATAGCTTTCCATACAACATGGAGTTCTTCAAAATGGGCCTGAAAATATTAATTCAGGGCCGGCAACGCCCTTGTGACATGACACCCCTAATGTTCAGGCATCCATAGGACCATAGTCTACATTCACGTATTGACTACATTAAATCTGGTGGGCTGCATACCTATTTGCTTGCTTAGTAATATAAAAAAAGAATCTAGTGATCACAAATCTCTGCCACCGAAATTTACTATCACAAACCCGATTATGATTTATACATAGATGCACGTCTATGTTTTTCTTTAGAAGTACCTACCTCCATTTCCATTCTTATCATGTGGTTTCTTCCTCCTAGCATTGTCGTCAGCGCGACTGGTGCTGGCCGGTCGTCGTCGGAAGCCGAATGACGTGGCGACCCCACGGCTGGGCTTCCCGTTACCGTTGCCCACGCTCTTGTCCCTCTTTCTAGCTCCCTTCGATTCGGAGTGACCCTGCAGAATAAATAACATATTTTTTACGAAAATGACATTTTTGACAATATAACTTTTATTATTTATCTGAGAGATCTATTTTATTCAACATGTGACAAAAAGTCATATTCGTACTGTAAACAGCTGAGGACTTCCCACATCGGAATCCTTTTCAGTGTGCTATGCATATAATAATTAATGATTAATTGTTTTCGATACCAAACGTGTCTATAAAATTTCAGTTCAATTATCTGCTTCAAAATTGAATTGCAAGATTCCACCCGAACAAAAATATATGCAAACATAATGTATGTACATTGCAAGTTAAAAATAAAGCTTGTACCACAAAAAATATACAATACAGACTCAGCACTATTAATACGCTCTTTGGGCCATGACAAACATTATATACGACTTCTGTTTTAATTTAATTTTCATTCAAAATATCATCAATTCATTCCAGTAAAACACAATACTTATAATGTATGAGTTTCCATCATATCATTTGCACAACAACAACCAGGCAATCAAGCTGGACGTTAGAATTTTTTAACAGATTTTAATTAATCTGCGAAATTGAACCGCGTGATAGCGCTCGCGGGTTGCGTTAGTATGAATATCTTGAATGATTAAAATACGCCCAGCCACCAGGCTTTGAAATAAACCTATGCAATAAGCTATCATTATTATTATCATCTGAAGCTTTATATAGTTGTTTAAGCAAGATATAATTATATTACGCTATCTCTAGAAAAGTCACACTTGTAACAATCTTTGCAATCCATCGTTCTGCTTTCCATGTTCTGATCAAGATAATTTCAGATATTGTGCTGTGTAATTATTTTGTACATAATAATTATGAAATATTTTCCACATCGTATTTTTATTTAATTACCTTTGATTTTAGTTATCCGGTGTGGAAGCAATGATAATTAGTATGCTGAATGTCCATAGACTTTCCTTTACTTTAGATAAATTAGGTAACTAGACAAAAATAAAATTAATTGATTTTTATTTCTCGTGCTTTGAACCTTGCGTGACAAGAACTAATGTAAGTAGGTCCCTGTTACATAATATTATACACCTCGTTTACGAAACATTATAATTAAAAGAAATACTTTAATTTTACCAACTTATTTTTATTACTCACGAGAGATCGATTGAAATTAAACACACATAGTATTTAACTAACTAGTAGACTAGACTTATTTTTATACTTAATATGTATCATTGTATCAATCCAAAGACAAAAAGATTGAAAATATTTCCCAGAAATTTCTTTATATATTTCTCTCTGTTTCAATGCAGGTTCTCAAGTCTACCGAATCCTGTCATGTATATAGATAGCCCAAGAGGTAGACGCTAGTCCGAACAATGGCTCTCTAGTGACGCCTGCGCAGCGTATTTAGTCATAGGACGTTCCTGCCCCACAAACTACAACACTGAATAAATGAATATATCAAAGATGTGTTCACAGGTGGGCTCTATCAATATACAATACAAAAAGCTATTGCAGTCGAAATTAATTTAGCATTGGAATAATCGTATCCAGAAAGAACTTAGCCATTGGGTAGGTTCACCTACTTAAAGTGTCGTATCTGTATTTGAATATATTGTAAAAAAATATTTTCTATAAAATAAATTTACTGAATCACCCATACGTACTTAACTAGCAGATTAGGTGTATAACATAGTATTTTCACACCTAAACCTTCCTTAGAAATCACACTATATATTTATAAAAACAGCAACATAATTTAAAGATCTAAGACCATAATAAAGACCATAGGTACATAGTACATAGGGACAGACAGAAGGAAGCAACTTTGTTTTCTATTATGTAATGAGTGATGATGGTGTAAAAGGGCGTTTGTCCTTCTTTAACGTCAAAATGGAGCAAAGGCTGGTGATTTTTGGTGTGAAGATAGCTGGAGAGGGACTTTATGCTACTTCTTGCCGCGTGCGGAGCCGTAGGCGATAGCCAGTAAATCATAGTCATAGGAAGTATAATCCATTTTTTTTTCAATGAACAAGTTTATCAACCTGTACCACAGATGTTTTAGAAAATAATAAAAACATGATTATTATTCAAGGAAGCAACCCAGCATTCGTAACATTTCGGCAACAATCAGCCCACAATGGTACTCGTATTCTATGATCTATTTCTCATGCATAAAACATAAAAGCTAAGTATTATATGTTAATGAATGGACGATCCTATCGCGTAATACTAAGTTGATTTAAGATAACTGTGATTATTATTTCAACTGGTGTAAAACCGTCTAGAAAGACATGTAAATTATGATTTATGTTATATATTTATTACCTAGGTTCTTGTTTATTAATAGCTGCATAAAAAAGGTATATATGCATAAATGAATAATATTATTATGAATAAATATTCTCCGGCAATTTCACAACACAGATTACATGTAATACGAGTAGGTACTATCTACTACCATACATACTTTATGTAACTTAAGTAGAAAAGTTATATTTGAAGAAGTTGTAGTTTATCTATAGTGTTATATCTTGATAGATTTAATAATAGCTCATAATTATACAATAGCACAATACACAAATTCTTTTTTTTTGTCTTAAATAAGTAAATTATTTGGGGCAAATATATTTGTTACTAGCTGCGCCCCGGGGCTTCCATACCGTGGAAAATTCGGGAAAAAGTAGCCTATATGTTATTCCAGGTTGTATTCTAACCGTGTACCAAATTTCATAACAATCAGTTACGTAGATTTTGCGTAAAGGAATAACAAACATACACACATACCTACATCGTCACAAACTTTCACATTTATAATATTAATAGGATTTTTTTAAAGGCATCATTCTTATTAACTCTGAATTTGCAAATTAAGCACTGTTTCTCATTAGAATATTGTTGTTTAGTTCATAGGATTATATTACAACACGTGGGCGATGGAATAAATTGTTCCTCTTGGTTGATATTTTTTATTCACAGTGCATCAACCGGCTGAACATGTATGTATTGTGTAGGTGTAAGTTTAGACATGCATGCGATAGTCTTTTACATATCACTAAGTATTGTATAACCTGTGCCATTACAAATTGATTTGATCTCTTGAATCTAGTAAGTATTAAATAAATGAAGTACCTAGGTAATATAAATCAGACAGTAAAGAGTACTTGATATTTAGTGTACTTGATATTTGATATTTACTGTGTAAAAAAAATTATACCAAATTAAAAAGTAAAAGCTTTTTCTTTATAAGATTATTTTATAAGATGTTATATAAATTATTTATGAGTTATTATTAAGTTATTTAATTCGAATGAATGGAGCCACAGCTTTTGTTGTTTGATAATCTATCATCCAAACTGTAATAAAAATACCTGGACTGTACACATAAAATATGAATTTTGAATTGCAAATTCAGTTTTTAATTTATTGTACATTATTAAACATTTATTTTCAAAAATACATTTCTCTTCATATAAAGCGATCGTGGCAAACATTTCTTTTTACTTTAGGTTTCACACAAAAACATTTTATTAATGTCAAGGCTACTAGAAATTGCTCAGAAACATTTTTCTTAAAAGGTAGACTTGAGCACGCGATAAATAAATAACCTTGGCAGTACTGAAAATTACAATTTGTTAGAGAATTAAGAAATATTTTAAAAACATTATTATTTTTCAATATTCTTAAAAGTGAGGGAAAGAGCTAGAAACGCTAGATAAAACTTACAATTACTATATGTAAAAAGGCTGGGTATTTTTCTCCAGAATTCTTGCAGCATAATTGAAACTAATTCTATAATCTAAGCTTATTAGGTATCTAAGAAACTTCTTACAAAAGTAAAAGAAAGTGGTTTAGTAACTACTAGACCACTTCCTATTGTCATCCTACTTCATCTCTCTCTCATATAGTCTATCACTAATGCGTTAGAAAAGTTATCTTTGCTGCAGTGAGTGCATCAACTTCAAGTATCTATTATGGCATTTTGTAGATTGCTCCATTGTGTTCGGCGAAAAATAAATAGCCATTGACGTGAAAGAAAATTCGATTTGCGTCCGAGATTGAGATCTTTCAATCAGCCCTTTCGCGGCCGCGGAGCGCGAAATAAGATCACGATACACAATCGGATGAATGGAGAAAGTGCACAGCGATTGTTATTAACAAATTGACACGGCACTGCGCATATTATTGACAAAAAAACCGGTCAAGTGCGAATTGGACTTGCAAATTCAGTTTTTAATTTATTGTGTGTGCGTGTAAAATATAGCGATAAAGCAATATTAAAATTATTATTATTAAATTAAAATTTAAATACTAAATATAAGTTTCTCTATTAGTATGAAGACTTGATTCTGTCCCTGTGTTTGATGTGGATGACATCAAATAGAAATAGTCACATGTACCCAGATAGGATTTTTTTCTAATTCTATCAAGAAGCTATGTAGGTACTTATAATGTGTAATATTGTAAGTACATAAGCTAAGTACTTGTAATATGTTGACCAAAAGATACTTTTTTAAAATTTCGACCTCCAAATACCCAAGGTTGAAAATTTGTAAGACAAACGCACCCCATACATTTTACCGCGGGTGGAGTTGTGTAAACAGCTAGTGGAAATAAGCATGCACTTTATACCTTACACTTATTCTGCCTGCAATAAGCAGTAATTTTACGCGCCCTATCTAACGGCCCACCTCATTCTTGCTGCAATGGATGATAACTGACCGACATCATTGATTGCTCCTATTACCTTGAGCACCTCGACACGATCTGCAGACCTGTTCGATTAATCTATTTCTAATGTCATTGCAACTGCAATCCTGGACATAAGTTTAAGTCACGATTTTTGAGACCTTTTGAATCTCATTACTTACAAGGTGATATCGGGACCTTTACCACAGGAAATTTGTGTAAAATTTGAAAACAATGTAAACTGCTAAATATAAATTTGTGTGTAAATTTAAAAATGTATGTTAACCATATTTTTTATTTTAAAGATGCCATTTATTTTCTATCTAGACGGTTCAAGAAAATTTCTAGCATTTCGCAAAAAAATATTGGCTAACTTGGAACTTAGCCAACTAGCCTTGAGCAGTAAGCTAGTAATTTAAGTAAATAATGATGAGGTTAAAGCTATAGGTTCGTAAAAGTTACCTAACCTACCATAAATAGTATCTATAGTACACGATTTTCCGCTTGAAGTACCTAATAGATAAAATACAGTAAATCGCCAGTTAACAAATGACAGCTTACGAAAGTTGAAGCAAACTATACACCCGCAGCTAAACGCCATATAATTACCACTAACGGCGCTGATCTACTAGATGTAACAGCACCACATAGTATCGTGTGGGAAAGGCTTGCCCTGAACTAGTTGCTTTACGGATACGCGTGTAAAATGTCTGCCTTTTGAGGAATTTATATAGAGAGGTAACAGAGACAGCGTTTTTGAGCCAATCACAGCACTTACCCGTCCAAATGAACCAAACGGTGCTTTGCCTAAATACTACATTTTGTCTTCCTGACTCAGATATTTTTTCAGAATTCTTGGTCGAAAAGTAGAAAAGGTGACAGGCTTTAAGTCCGCCTTTTACGTGTTTTTATAATATAGTTAAATAATGATCGTGACGAGGTAGCTACCGTCATCACGACACTCAGCAGTCAGGAGACGAAGCTGAAGTCACTAAGTGAAGCTCTTGAAATCTTAGTGGTTTTAGACGAAATTAAAATCTGGATCTTAGTGGAGACAGAAGTCTTATTCCCAGCAAGGAGCAGAAGAAGGCTGAAGATTATTTACTAGACTTACGTTCTAGATAGCCTGTTGAGCTATATATCCCTGCTGGAATCTTCTGCTCTATATAGGTATATGTATATCCCACTGATCTGCACGATCTGGTGCACTAATCTGGTAGAGATAAATCTAATTATGTCATCACATTAAAAATGGCCGGAAATATTCGTAGTGCAATCAACTAATGAATGATAGCAGTAATTATAACCGCAGCGGGAGGTCTAATGGCCAGTGGAATGGTTGCGTGGGTCGATCGGATTTGATGCGGACTATCAAAACTGTATCGCCATTTTCATACGGTTATAACGGCGTAAATACAGTACATAGGTACCTACTTTTTAATTTTTGATTATGAAACAATGATTCTTTATCAGTTACTTTTCGATTCATATTCACATATTCATCCATTTGGATGCGGCCAGACGGAAGGAAATGATAAGTTTACGATCGAGTGTTGTGAAAAATTGCTTTATGTATAAAATGGCAGATTTATATTAAAAAACGTACGTCGCGTACACGTTATTAAAAAAAATAACTATCTCAATATTAAAATAATAAAAAAAGAATCCAATATGAAAATAATGAAAATTGATCCCTTTATGTATAAGAGTACATTTTAGATTGTTTTTACTAATGAATAGAAAACTTATCGATTGGTCGTAAAATGTTTTGAAAGATACGAGGGCTGCTATTTATGTATCCGGAACTGGCCAATAATTCTAGAATATTTAAAAAGTAATTACAACATTTGAAAATAGAACTCTTCGGCTAGAGAATAAATATTTTTCATGTCCCTGTCATTTGTTTTTTTCAATTGGCGCCAATTTTGAAAATAGCTTGTCTTCATTGCCATGGATTTAACTCGTGAACATTTTCGCGCGATGATTTATTATGATTTTCGGCGTGGATTAACTCAAAAACAGTGCATCGAACAACTGATTTTAACTTTTGGAGATGAAGCACCATCGAAAACCACTGTGTATTATTGGTTTAAGGAATTTCAACGTGGACGGTCTATGCTCACGGATGAAATTAAGGAGGGTCGTCCTAAATCGGTAGTGGTACAACAAAATATTGATGCTGTGCGACAATTAGTAATGCAAGATCGGCATGTTACATACCGCGAGATAGAGGCGTCTCTGGGCATTAGTATGACGAGTATCCACGCGATATTACACGAACATTTAATTGTTAAAAAAATTTGTTCGCGTTGGATTCCGCACAACTTGAGCGTAGATCAAAAACAGGCTCGTGTCGACTTGTGTAAGAAAATGATAAAAAAATACAACCGTGGCACGTCAAAAGCTGTTTATAATATCTACATAGGTGACGAAACCTGGATCTATGCTTATGACCCTGAAACTAAACAGCAGTCAACGGTGTGGGTCTTTCAAGATGAACCGAATCCAACAAAAGTTGTTCGTGCGAGAAGCACTTTAAAGTAAATGGTCGCTTGTTTTTTTGGTATCAACGGACATGTAGCTACAGTGCCACTAGAGAATAGTAGGACGGTTAATTCTGAATGGTACAACACCATTTGTTTGCCAGAAGTCTTTGAAAAAATACGAAAGAACAACCCACAACGCAGAATCATACTTCATCACGACAATGCTAGCTGCCACAAGTCGGCTGAAACAAATAATTTTTTGGAGGGTCAAAAGATTGAATTGACGGGTCATGCGCCGTACAGCCCCGACCTGGCACCCAATGATTTTTATTTATTTCCAAACATTAAAAATAAATTACGTGGTCAACGTTTTTCGAGCCGCGAAGAGGCCGTTGATGCGTTCAAAGCACACGTTTTGGACATACCTCAATCAGAATGGAAAAAGTGCTTTGAAAATTGGTTTCATCGTATGCAGAAGTGCATAGATCATCGCGGAGAATACTTCGAGAAACAATAAAACCATATGTAATAATATATGTTTGTTTAATTTTGTTATTCCGGATACATAAATAGCAGCCCTCGTAGTACCTAAAGTACCAAACAAAACCTCCATGTTTCCTAAGTACAATAAGCTGTCATTCATATACCTTTCAAGCACACTACGATGTACGAGTATAACGGCCATTTGTGAACCGTTGCACCACACTATGAACTCCAACTCTCACATGTTTGAAGGCCAACGGCGTATCTATCGGAGGGCGAGACTGTGCTTTACACGGGGAGCCCAAGTCCTGGGGGCGCTTGGCTCTCAGCCAATGGCCTTTTATTTGTAAGGCAATTGTAAGTTCATTTCAACATCCTTATATCTATACTATTATTATAATGAGGTAAGCGTTTGTGAGTTTGTATGTTTGTGGCGGGTAATCTCCGAAACTTCACCAATAGATAGTGTGATTCCTGAGGGAGGTTTGAGTGTAGGTATAATTTATTATGGTCTTACCCGAGCGAAGTAGAGACGGGCCGCTAGTAAATTATAAAACTAAAACTGCATCGACGGAGTACGGAACCAGATGTTTTTTCAGGTCCCCTAAGGTTAACTCATCACTATTAACGCATATTTACTAAGTATTTAACTTATCCTGTTGGTCTAACTGTTAGAGTGGTCAAAATCTTGCAATATAAATTTGACCCACTTCCTTGATGCCAATTGATTTGAATTGAATTGGGTGTACCAACTCTTCGTCACACTAGCTAGTGTGAAACAGAATAATTTTTATGTTCACTGTCACATAATACCCAATAGCATCGTAGGGCAACACAGGTAAAACACCTTGAGTCCTGATAGACAATGCATTATTGTTATAAGCAAGACCTGATGGTAAACTAGCTTCGGCTTCAAAGGAGGGTATTCCTCAGCAATTTACTACATGGACTGATTAATTATTTGTCAAGTAAGTATTGATTGCAACAAGATATCTCTGACTACAATACAATGTGTGTATCTTTGTGACAATACCCACTTTTTCCATGTTTATAAACCAATGCTTGGTTGTGGTGGGGCCCCAAATTTTTATTGCCCTAGGGCAATAGCTATGCCACAGTTGAAGATGGATTGTCTGTGATTTATCTGACTGTCAGCAAAGTACGGTACTGGCGCTATCAATATGCGCTAACGCATTGCGGAATCCATCATGTGCTGATGGGAACTGACAAGTTGTAACACTTCTCAATGATACAATATGCTTTGAAGTAATACACACATCTACCATTTGTTTTGATCTTAATGCTTTACCGTTACAAAGTATGATTTATTTCAGACTGTCGACTGTTACAAATTTTTATAAACTATCAAACTGTCGCCGGATGACTGGAAGATATCCCTTCTTGGGATAAGCGCGTCATTGTATATTTCTCTTCTTATAAACAAAATTCTTATTTATATAACGTGTATGTATCTACTTCTAGCAGTGTTTTTATACAATTAAAGTAAAATCTGAAGAAAGTACAATAATCGGTACGGTAATAGATAACTTTAATAGAATTTTGATATCTAAAAAATACTCAGTCAATAGGATTTGATTTTGTACCTAGATAGGTACAAAATATAATAAGATTATCTAATCTAGACATTTTTCTAGTCAGATAAGACTTAGTGTGAGAAAGAACCGCACCACACACTTCGCTTACATCGAAAACAAAATGTCACCTTTCACCTTTAAATTGGTCATTATGTATCTACTCATCACGCTTTGGTGCATCAAAATGGACGGATCAGTGGATCAGCCCGTCAATTTGATGTCAATGGTACAATGGCGTGCAATCCCGAGATACTATAAAAAACGGTGTATTGTTCTCACCCACAATAAGCAGTAGATGCTCGAGACCAACCTGACATGATTGAGATTAATTTTCTAACTTCGACCATTAAACTTTCACTGGCCCATTACTAAAATTTAATTAAGTTATATTTTTGTATGTAATAAATATTTAATTGGTTTGCAAGAGACGTGTTTATTAATATTAGTTTGACTATACATTTCTGGTTTCGCTTAGGCAATATGTAAATGCTGATAATAAAACTAACCGAAGTGTAACAAAAACTTCATATGATTACCTATAATCAAAATTCTCTTTACCTGTACCTCTTTATATCTACGGTACCTACTAGAGTTATAGGAATCAAATCATATTGATAGAGGATACATTCGATAGAGCAGAGTATCGACTTCCTATTGATAATTACATGGTATCAGTAATAAGCTAATTCTATTGAAAAGTGAAAACTAATTACTATTTAACTACAATATACCCTATATTGTAGTTAGGTATTGAATTCAGATCAACGGCGAAATAATCATAAAATTAAGTAGAATCCACGCGGCAGCTTCATTTCTGTATTATTAACATGAGATTTTATAGATCAGACTTGTTATGTAACTTACAACACTGCTTTCGTTATCAGTGATCTAATTATTCATTTCAAACTTTGATATTTATAAAGTTTTTGATGCTTTAAATGTCATAGGGCACGTCGGTGCAGAACCACCATTTTGTGCAAGCTGTTTCATTACATAACTAAAAAATATTTGCATTAGTGGCTATTATTAGATGGTAGCAAAACCTGTAACAACAAATATGCGATGCTTCGTTTGATTCGAGGCTCCGTAAAGGTCACGAGCTCACGTACCATTTCGCATTGAGCGTCAGCGTCGTCGTCATAGAAGATGTTTGTGCAGCCGTCCATGCCTGCAGTTTGTAGCCCCTACTCTTCAGCGGGGCTCCGCGAGCCGCTGGTCCAAGCCCTCACAGGCCACCGGCATTCGAACGTCACAAAGTACCACACTACAACACTGACACTATAAACACTACCGAATCGAATTCTACGATCTAATCGACGAAATCTTCTTGGACAATCCGGTGAGTCACGCGATAGACTGGCGACTAGTACCAAGAGCTGCACTTACGACTTACGACGTGGGTGTTCTTAATAAGGTGAATTGGCCACGAGGTTCACCTTATAGTCACTGTATCTCACTGATTGTTTGGCTAACGAAGATCGCGATTGATAGTTTTTTAGCACACTCAAGGGCAAGCTTGAGAATCGAGGCTGCTTTTTCAGAAGGTGTTTTTTGTGGCCAACTGCGTAGATAGAGGAGGCAGGGGTGACTGGCGCGCGCACTCCCGGGGTGCATTGATCGGATCTCTATTGCGCATGTCACCCCTTGAGCAATTCTCGATTATTTTGACGTTTGTTTAAGGGCACTTAGGCCGTGTCTGCAGACATTCGTGACATAATGAGCGTTTTATGCGGCACTATTAATACATCAAAATAATTAATCATGTTACAAATATGAATTCTATATATAAATGAATTCTTTTCTGCATGGTTTGCAGTCTCATTACAGTAACATTACTAATATTCAAAATTCAGAAATAGAATAGTTGGTTTTGATGAAACTGATCTCTTCACTTAATTGACAAAGAAAGTCTATTGTATCAATTGCATAATGTTCATCTAATTTCTCTTTTATCTTGGGAACGTTCACAAGTTGGAGAAGCTCTCACGCTTTTTACTAAACATTTTATGAATACTTGTCCATAGTAAAGTCTCTACAATACTTTGTTTATCACGTTTTTCTCCACACTCAAAGTAGATTTGTATCTTATCAAGGAAATCGCGGGAAAATGAATGAATGGAGTGCAAATTTTTACAGAAAGGATTATCTAAGTCTTATTATAGTACATTTTCATAAGATATACATGCTATAAAAATTATTAACCGTATCTCCGTGGCTTAATAAATGTAAAAAGTGCGTTTTATTTACCGTGATGAATTAAGTAATAAAAATTTGCTCAACTCTTTGTCCACGTAATACAATTCATTTAATCTAAGCGTATACAACGATGTTTTAAGAATACTTCAGTGAACTTACAATTACAATTTAAAAAGTGTTTTTCTCTTTTTAGTTAGATTTTTGCTGCAAGCATCAGTAAGCCTCAATCAAGACAAATATTTAGAATGTAGCAGCAACTTCGTCTCATACGCAAATTGTAAAAGTCAATCGAGGAAAAGGCTGTACCTGAGACCTCTTGGTAAACTTACTACAAGTAAAATATTTAAAAATAAAAACCTAAACCTATTTGTTTTGTACGTAGAAACTTCTATGAATTCGAGGCTAATCTTTATTCAACAAACAATAGTACTTAGATAACAAACAACGTCCTTAATTTATGAATAGACTATGACATTGATAAACTAAGTAACTAATTGAACTGTTTTGCTATTTGAACACTTGATCGGTAGATCTCACATTCAAATTATTAAAAGCGCTGTTAAAAATTATTACATTATGCAATTCTCAATATTTGAAGCAACATCATCAACATCTCACATTGCGAGTGGCAACATCTACGGATGTAATTCCTTTCCTATGCTACAAAAATTTTTCAAATCGCCAAGAATTAGTTCTGCTTCTAAGTTCATTCAACATTCTCCATTCCCCATGGGTGTAGTGAAGAATCTAGGACGTGAAGTGACAAGCGACAAGTACAGCCAACGCACAATCAACGCACATCATGCTACCTATATTCAATTTAAAGTCGCCACTAATACTTTAGATTTACTTGGTGCCAGTACTTAGGTACGTGTGACAGACGGTGAACTCCGCTGAACTATGTCAAGGCGCCCGGGACCAGGGGGCATTCACTCGTGCGCAGTCACAGGTGCAACATTTACATGCAAAGAACTTGACTTAAATTTAAGATTCTATCGATGTCGTCGACTTTGTAATGGTACTGCTTCACATCTCTGAAAAAAAATTAAGATTTTACTTTACTTTGATTCTGACTGGCTACTTAAAACTGCAGTGGGCAATATAATATTACATAACGCATAAAAGCAGGGACGACGAGGTTTTTAAAACATTAGCTTACATGACTCGGCATGGGTCATGACGGTAAGGCATGGGCAAGTCTTCATTATGCGTATCCGAGAATCAAACATAACAACCGTGAAATTACTCCTGCCCCCTGAACAACTCAAAATTAGGTCGATTATCTTTTTGAAAGAATAAAAATATGTTAGATGTTCTAAATATTCATCAAACCAAAGTAGTGTATTAGGTTTCCTTTTGTCTGTGTGTCCTCTTTAGTACTCGCTTCTGATTAGAAACAATACCTTAATCTGGGTAGTTTAAAACCAGCATAATCCGTAAAAAGTATTCACACACCACCACACAGTAATAAGTACAATACATATCTTTCGTGGCACATCGTTTTTATTCAATGTAGTAAAAGATGCACCTTGAACACAAAAACATTGCGGAAATACTGATCTAGATGAAACCTTTCCTTTCCTCTAATCCGCAAATACCAACATTTTCCCACGTAATGTAATGATTAGGACGTTAGTAGGTACATGCCAAAGAGAATGTCATGTTCCCAACGAGGAATCAATGGCAGATCGTGACAAGGGATGGGAAATGTCAAGGAAATAATTAAAATGCATCACTATTTGCTTGGGAGCAAAACCGGTGATGCTATTAGCTTTTTACGCTGAACCACTTAAACTTACACATCAATCGATGTATTACGTAAGTGATTCCGCGAAGACAATGGTTTTATACTATGAAGATCAAATACTTACCAACAAATCGGATAAAAAGAAAAAAATAAAACACAATTTTCTTCACACGGTCGTCACATCTTGAAGGATGAATTCTGCACTCTAGTCGAGGAGTGTTGCAGTCAATGATTTATTAGTTAGTCTGAAATGAGGAAAGCAAATTGCAGAATCCTTTTATTAATACTGCCAAGAACTGCAGTTACACGTGTACCTTCCTCTTAATAACACCGGCGAGAGAAGAAAAATAATTATGAAAAACATTCGATCATATCACGTTATTTAGTTAAAATGACATCTAACATGTGTATCGAATAAATGTCATCAATCAAATATATAATTATAAGGTTATGGGCCAGTATATTACTGTTATAATAAACACTATCCCATTAGATATGCCTTCCACAATATCTAAAATCGAAACATTGTCTAAATCAAAGGAAGTCACGAACCACTTGTAATTGATGGATGAACTTAACAGTATCTCACAGTAGTAATATTTTAATAATTACATGCATGGACTTTCTAACGCAATTTATCATACATGTCACTAAAATTTCACGCGGCCCTTTTAAGTTTTGTTTAGTAGGTATATAATTGTTTCCCATTATGCAACATTCAATTCATATGCAATGTCTAATTGCATCGCAATAGCTGTTTCCTGTACCTATGCCATTGTCTATGAATAAAATAACTCCATCACAAAGATATATGTCTACATTAAAACAGACATTAGTCAGTATTGATATGAATCACATGAATAACAAATTGTTAGCAGTCACACACTTTATGTAAAGTCAATATTTTTAACGCTGTGATGTATTGATATTACATTCATTGCTTTTGCATTATCAATGGGCAGTCAAAACAAGCGTTCAACTTTGATAGTAAACTGTCTGATATCAAATTGTGTAATTTAATGCTTCACCACAATCATTAAGTAGGTACAACTGTTTGGGTCCATTTGCGGTCTCACGATTTTATAACATAAAAGATAAGAGCTTCTCTGTTAATTAAGTAAAGCTGTAGAATATCTCTTCACTCGACGGAGTCACACCATAGTTTAGATGGTTACACATTCTTAGTTTGTAAAATGAGCGGGAAGTCCATGGCGGTCATTCACCGCTTCCTGTGTAACCGCATTCCTAAGGGATCTGCGTATAATACCATGCTGGTCCACAGGGACTGAACTTTTATCCAACACTATTATTCAATTTTATTGCAACACTATTATTCAATTTCTTTTTCAATTGACACCTAATAGAATCGTCGCCTGCCAATTTTATGATCAATCGAAGCGTAACAAAAGAATTACGTCGGGTACTATTATGATATTGTTAGCTAACACTGTTGATATTTACTTAATAGTTTATCCGATCTTAATCTTTTACGTGTGCGTGGTCAATATTTCGTCATCGCCTCGAGGCGTGCTTACAAAATTAGAAGAGTTTGAAAAGAGTGCTAATTAGTGGTTACATCCTTAATTAATGGGAGTGCAATTTCTTTGTGCGTATAATTGGTCGGGGTCTGGTTACGTAAGCTTTTACTCCAGGCGTTGATGGCTCTTGTGCGTGCTTCTTTGTCATAATTAAAATTACGTTGATGTTAAAGTTACGTTAATGTGTGATAAACTATTGCTACATAGTTATCAACTAAGCTTTGTTTTGAGTAACCCTAGATTAGACACGCATATCACACCCAAAAAATAAATGAATGTTTTATATCATTTTTATAATCCAACACATCATAAATACAATAATTTCAAAGCTCAGAGGAAGACTATCGCATGTCGTTGACAGACGGCTCTCATTACCCGATAGATCTTCGTAAGGATTACCTTTATTAGTCACGCCATGTGATTCCGAATTAGATAACTGGCTTTCTTTACTAAAGGCAGACTGTTCTCTACGATACGTACTCACCTATCTGAGGAGGATATCTCTTACGACATGTTTGATGGGTGATGGATATGAATATGAAGTACATTCTTAAGCTAATTTAGCCTCGGAAGATGAAGACGAGGAAATTTGTGGTTTATTTTTAGTCAGCAACCAACAGCTTTTGTGCAACTGCTTCATATGCATTGAGTCTATTACTTCTCTTGCTTGTTCTCTGGAATAACCTCAATAACGCGAATTTATTCAAAATTATAAGAAAAACGTTTCAAAACGCCTTCTAAAATATACTGCATTCCGCAGGACTATCTAACCATCTAGCATGAATATTCATCGCAATGGCTATAACAGTAAAAGTGATAGCAAACGTGAGATCATTAAATGCAGATCGGTCAGAAGACATAAATTGCGTTCGGATCGCTAAGGGATAGCCGGTGAAAGGGAAGTCGAAAGTTCTTGTAATGCGATTTAAACCTGCCCACCTGCACCCTGCACTTGCAGCAATATAGGTGTACATACCTGTACATGAAATCCCATCGTAAATTCGTATTTAATCATAGTGGCCCATGTATGACCATTATGTTTAAACACGAATTTATGATGATTAAAACGTCTAAGCATCATCTAGGGAATATAAACCTGCTAAAGGTGGAATAACCTTTTACGGTAAAATATACCGCACGTTTATGATTATAGAATCATCGGCAATAGGAAATACTTTGAAACAGCCATAAACGGCAATGAGATCTTTATTGATGGTAACTTTATGGTCACTATGAGTTAAATTGGTAACAGTTAACTAAGCTTTATATGTAGGAAATACTAGTAAATGCAAACGAATCATTTCTATCGGGAGTTTTATAGAGACGATAAATATTCTTACCGAATCATTAAAACTCATCTAGACGCATTAGTATTTGCATTTTTTTCGTGCATGCTTACTTAATAATTATTATGCTTATTTTGTATCGATAGACACGTTCACACGGTTGTACTTATTTCCAATACAAATCTCGCAAATCTCGAATAGCAATGATATGTTCTTTGCCTTCTACAAGATTCACCGTTACAACCAGTCTAAGTCCCGTCCAATCTAGATAGCTTTTCGAATAAAAATCCTAAAGGGCGTGGCTGCGGGCGCTGCTGCATTTATCAGAAATGAGTCACAGGTCGAGTCAGGTAAAAATGGCAACGCTTCTGCAAATCAATATGGATTTTAGCGAATTCACAAAAGTCAATTTGAATTAAGTATTAACAGGTAACTGTGTAACTTCTATATCGAAGCTTTATAATATTTCTAGACTGCCTGATTTTCAATTGAACATTTTAGCTGTATATTAGCCATCCTGATCGCAGTAAATTGAAAAGGGTCTTACAAAGTCACTACATTAAGTAGATATAACTCAATGACATGATTTTAAGTTTGCAGAACGAGATAAAGACTAATGTACCTAGGTCATAACTTATTTAATATGTGGACCAGCTCGAAGCAGATAATACATATTATTATCTGCTTTGTGCCTATACACTGACTAGGGGATTTCCACTTGTCACTTTCCTGACATATCTCACGTATGCTTTCTTTGTACTCACAACTTTTTTATAAATTCTCTCTGGTCGCCCTTAAGAAAGAGATCAGCAATGTGATCGCAGTACTGTCGGCCAGGTCAATTCTAAATAAATATAAATAAATAAATATATTAGGACAAATCACACAGATTGAGCTAGCCCCAAAGTAAGTTCGAGACTTGTGTTATGGGATACTAACTCAACGATACTATATTTTATAACAAATACATATATAGATAAACATCCAAGACCCGGGCCAATCAGAAAAAGATCATTTTCCATCATGACCCGACCGGGGCTCGAACCCGGGTCCTCTCGGTTCAGTGGCAAGAACTTTACCACTGCGCCACCGAGGTCGTCAAAAATCAAAAATTCTGACCAACACTTCCAATAGGTACCTCCGCTTTATCTGCTCTCCTCTCCACTTTATGAAATTCTAATGTCTTCGTGTATACTTAGTAAATAGCCTTAGACATGAAGATGCTCCATTATCATCCTGAGCAATTTCTCTGAGCTTTCTCTCTCAGTCTGAGATGATCTTAACGCGAAATGCGACCTACGTAAATTTATTATTTACGAGTACGTTGAAATATCTGCTTCTATTTACAACTTAACAACTCGGTATACTTGCTTGTACTAGACAAAAATTAATTAACGACCTTTTATATTCAAGGTAATTTTCTTCATTTTTTCTTTTTATTTTCCTCGCCGTGATTTTCTTTTCATATTTCAATATTATCTACCTGCACTTAACGATATTTAATGGCCAGTAAATATTACCAAGAAGCCAAGAAAATTATAGGAAGATCATATCGGCGTAGGTAATCTGGCTCTCCCCGGCAAGAAATAATGAGTTTCTTGCATACGGGCGCAGGCGCGGGCTGCAATTGTGTCGTGTAATTTGAAATGATCTTCTTGCCTTCTTGCATGTTGCGACACCGGTTACAAGAATGTGGCATTACAACATTGCACTTCAGTAAAATCAAAGGATTTCCAAGAACTTATTAGTCCTCTTTACACTATAAGAATAAAAAATAACAAATCTAAGACTTGGCAGCCTAGTTACATGGTGTAGATACTTTAATGTCATAAAAAAAAACTAAAGTGTGTTCATAAGAACAATGTTTGAACCATAGTTTGAACAGCTGGTTAAAATAGAACTGACACATAAGTTTGTATGTTCACGTACAAATTGTGGATAAACTTAAACTTATCTACAACAAGCCGCCCGTCACAGCTTCAATCGGGTAAAAAAATTAAATAATACACCTTAACTTACCTTTGAATAAAACTATCAATTGGTGAAAACTGCATGTAAATTCATGGAGTAGTTTATGTGTTTATACGCGTACAAACAGAAAGGTAGACGCGACAGACTTTGTTTTATAAATGTACGATGAGAAAGCCCATTTATTATTAGAGCTATTATATGACTAGCTAGGCTCAAACAGATAGACTATTAATAAGTATGTATGCCTAACAAGTAACAATAACTCTTCTTTCCTGTTAAAGAGTAGCAATACAGAAAATTACATAACGCACATACTTATAATAATTAAACACTGATGTCATCTGAGTGATAATATTACTATTGTTACAGTATCGATACTTCTAACACAAAATTACTACCGCATTGTGAGCCCTAGTTTAGTTTTATATTATGCCAACAACGCTATAAAACCTGAAGTTAAGATCCTAGATCGTTTTAAACTTGAACCTGTCTAATGAATTTGTTATTTCATGCAGTTGTGGCAGAAAATATCGCTCCTTCCGGGGTAGAGGTGAAGTTAACGGCATATTTTATGCTGGCAAAGAAGCATGAAATGCTTGAATTCTTGCGGAATACCTACACAGTACATAAGTTATGTAAGTTATAGGTATTTTGTTAAAAATTGTCGAAACATCTAAAATTGAAACAAAACTCTAAAGCAATGCTGATGCTGTGGATTGTTATAATTCGCAGTAGCTTTTATTATATTAAGAAGTTTTAAGTACTTAATAGGTAAACATATGAAGGTATGTAATACCACATACTGTCCGTATACTGGTACTGTCTCTCAAAGGGCGAGTAAAGGAAATTCAAACGGTCGAACCGTTTAAATTTTCTGTATTGAATATTTGGTCTAATAAAATTACCATAACATTTTTTTTTAATTCACGATTGTAATATTTTGTAAACATTATAAGACAGCAAGTGTAATATACAGACCGATATAATAATTTCAGTGGTACCAACCGGTGTCCAAGACCTTTCCTGTATTTTTTGCTCGTCTATGAAGCCTGGCATCTCAGACGCCATAATTTGTCCTATTACACTGAGGAACAATCATAGTCAAGAAGGCGGAAGATAGCAGAAAGGAAGGTATCTTATATACCCAACAATGGGAATGGAATGAGAACAATTGAACATCGTAACTGCCGTATTAGACCGCACTTTCACAGTATTTAAAGGGTTTTCTTTCAGTTCTAGATATTTTACGGTACTTAAGTACAGACAAAAAAAATTGTACATATATTTTTTCCATCAAACAACTTATTTATCAACAAAAATTACTCGAGGATGACAACAAACGTGAAAAAATAAAACATCAAAAATATTTATAATAAAATATATTAACCCTGCATATACCTAAGGTACCTATAAGTTTAGGTACCAAATTTGAAGTAAATAGTAAATGTTAATATATTTTATTATAAATAAAAATATTTATAATAGAATATATTAACCGTGCATATACCTACGGTACCTATAACTTTAGGTACCAAATTTAAAGTAAATGGGTCTGGTAGGTACATTTCGCATGATGCGAGTCCGTAGACAGACAAAAGTTTCGAAAATTGCAGATTTGTAATCTATATCTTTAGAGAAGTACATATAAAGAATTTCCAAAAAATATACAATCCTTATCCTTCTACTTATACTTATACTGATGAGCATCTCACAGATTAATAGAGAAATGACGAGAGCAGAAATAACCCTAACAATTTTTTTTAATAGCTATTACATGTCCCACTGCTGGGCAAAAGCCTCCCCTCTCTCTTTCCACGAAAAAATGGAGAAAACAAATACCTATCGAACTATAAAAATCAAACAAAAATATCAATGATGCAGCCATCGACTACAAAATCATAGAGCCAAAACCATCACACCGATACGTGACCAATGTTCGATGCGCAGTCGATCGTGCTGCGCACGGCACGACCGTCAGGTCGTGCCACTCAGGAAAACTCACATAAATAATGCGTACTCTTTCATACAAATTGCTGTTTGCCTTCTAACATTAAAAGTACCCAATTGTGCTGAGGACATTAGGAAAATGAGGAGGGTAGAAAACGATAACACACGATAAACCCAACAACCTCCAACAGTGTCGTGTCTTCCGTGATAGCACTGTATTTTCAAACGACTTTATAATTCAATAGGGTAGTTATATCAATGTTGTTGTCCTTTACTCTAATTACTCTTTTTCTCTTCTATTATGGGGATGACAATGGGACTTGGGTGAGGAATTGGGTGAGGATCCGATGAATAACTCATTTCTATAACCTAACCTAAGTTAGGTTATGGAAATGAGTTATTCATCCTATTCCATAACCTAACTAAGTTAGGTTATGGAAATTAGTTATTCATCGGATGTAATAATATGGTCCTGTCTTGAATCCTAGGTGCGCTATTTGAATTTCAATAAGTACCAAGTACTTACCTAGCTACTTACTCAACTAATTTCTTCAGATAATGATCCTATATCAATGTAAACATCATTATGTACGTATGGCTTGGTTAGGTCATGCATAACTTTTTGCAAATAAAACTCGAGTTTGACTATTCGTTTTAACTGTTTTTTAATCAAAACCCGATAGAAACACAATAGACGCAAAATAACAGCCAAGATAAAGACTTGTTGAATGGAGCGAGAACAACATTGATAGAAAAGAATTGTAAAATCCCGTGATTTCCCTTGAAAGTGATATCCTCTATATACATATGCCTATGGTCATGTGTAAATTCTTTATCGGAAATTTCACAATTTCTTCCAACTATAGAACTGCGAAACCCAAGGTCCACTTTCTTACTTTTTCTTCGATGTCAGAAATTAGTAGTTTTATACCTTCCATAATAATATGTGAAAGTACGGCCCAGACAAGAGGCCTACCTGTGGAAAACAGTTCTTAAGGGAAGTAAGAAGTAAGATCACGTGGAAGTAAAAAAGAAGACGAATAAAATCAGTTATTATATTTGTGTTTGTGAGACAGATCGCATGTCACATCCACAGTGTTTGTAAGACGATCCACCACAAGAGCGAAAGCAATGCTTCTTTCATGTCGTGATATCCACTACTGTGTGGTTAACAACATCTTGTGTTTTTTTTGCTTCTGCTGTAACTACTCATTTGTATTATAGGTCACAAAGACCAGATCTATCTATTCTTAATTTGTGTTACATATAAGTATTTATATTTATGTAGTACGGGTGTGTTTCCTAATTTGTGATATTTTCTTATATATATTGACTGCGATTAGAAAGTCATCTTTATCGGTAGAATCAAGAGTAATCTAAAGCTGGATCACGCATTACAGGTTTAATCTGTAGGACATATTGCTAACCCAATACTTATTTGGTTTGCAATTGCAACACTTATACTAATGGTACGTACGTATTTACCAACAAAAACATCCTTACTGTATAACCCTTTCTTTTGATTGACTTTTACAACCTGTTTGCAGTTGCTTCTCCTTGAACATTTAATTATGATTCACATTTAATTATGAAATTAATAGCGAAAAAAAATAGTAGGTAGTAAGAATTCTACCTACTATTTTTTTTCGCGGCTACTAAATATGATTGGTAACTTTAATATTTATTGTTAGTTATTGAAGGGTTGAAGGGTTAATAAATTATAAAAATATTTTTTCAATCATTGCGTGACGTGATGCAAGGCATAACGCTGATCTAGTGATCTTACATCACACACTGCACGATTGTGTTGAATGAAATTAGTGCTGTTGTAATTAAATTACACTAGATTGTTATTAATTTGCTCTATTCTCATATTAGTGTCAGTAAAACTGCTGAAAAGTTCTCTTGTTGGAAGCCAATTCTGATAATCATGATCCTCATAAAACTTGCAAACTAGTATATTTAAAGGTTGTATATTTTTAATTAACTTTCGAAGTAGTTGTTAATCGTTTCTAACTATCCCAAAATTACCTACATTATCATTAATCATTATACAAAAATCAACTATTTATTAACTAATTTAGATTCGATAATTTACACTTTAGCAAATTATACTTATGTATACTTGCATCGAATTTATTAATTTATCATTTACTGACGACTGGCGTCAATTTAAAAGGGATCTCGTTTAGTCCAAATACAGAGAAACCAGTTTTTCGAAAAAGAAATGGCATGTAATTGCATGTCAATAACTTAAATATAAATAAATCTCTTGCCCTTAAACGGACGTAGCTTATAAGGGACTGTTACGAAAAAGTTGATCTTTGGATACAATGGTCTACAGTTAATGTAATACAGTTGAACATTCGTGGACCTTATTTTGTAAGTGAACAGAGACAATATTAAGCTGACCATCGTCTGTACAGTCAACTCCTCATTAAACTATGAATTTATCTGTATATATAGACATCTAGTGGCGATAATAGAAGCGATCCTGCAACAAATTTTGGTAGGTTGTGTACTGTTCACTGTATGTACAAACCCACGTAATTCTCGGAACCTACACTGGACTCACACGGATTGTAAGGTATATTGCAAAATTGGAAAGCAATATCTGTCACAGCCAACGTCTTTACTGGGAATAACTCAACCATATCAACGTACCTGTTCTGTTTTCCATTTTCGTTACGAATTTTATTAGATAACTTTGGTATGGACCATGCGAATAGAAGGTCTTGTTCTAACAGAAACTATATTCGACTAAAGACTAGATTTAATGTAGAAAAATATTATAATAAAGCATTTAAATTGCTTCCCGATAGCAAGACAATTCATCAAGAGTAGAAAATAATCGGGACACGTTCCTCAGTTTCTTCGCGTGAAAACAACTAAGTAGTTCATAAGTTAAATGCGATATGTTTCCAACGACTTCCTAGTTATGCTTACTGTACCGAAAATTATACAATTTTGTGTTAAATTATGCAAGTCAAAATAATCTCTAATGCATTTTTTGTTACAAGTAGATAACTACTTAGGTATTTAGGTACAACCTGCAGATTTACATAGATTGACTCGGGTGAGTAAGACTTCCAATATTAAAGCATATTAAGCAAAGCAGTTGAAATAAACTAACTTATTGTTATGTAAAAAATCTTTATATTTATCACAAGAATGGCTATCCAAATGCGAAGAGTATAAATTTCCATGAGTAGTGTATTTCACAAATAAGAAAGTAAAGTGTTATGTTAGACAAATTGGACTACCGATTAGTTTAAGCAATGGACTGGAAACTCAATAAGTGAATCGCGGGTTTGGTGAAAACGAAAGTAATTAGAGTAGGTGAGGCGGTAATAATAGGTGACGACCCTGAGGTGAAAGACAAGTTGGCTCGGTGACACGCAAGCGCCTGCGGAGACCTGCGCATGCGCAAGTGAGGGCAGGCCTTAGGCTAATGTTTGAAAGTCAAAGTAAATCACCTTTGAACACACTCACCATCAAGTAATAATATATTTCTATGCGCACGATGCTTTTAGAGCACCGATGACAGCAATTAATGTTTGGTAACTTATTCTGCGTACAGTTTAAGACACAGAAGTTTTCTTTGATTTTAGACCTTTCGATACCCCTGAATTTGGTAAGGTTAACTATAATAGAGATCACTATTCGAACAGGTTGCAGCCATTACATCATCTGGCAGGTACCTGTTCTATTTTTTATATGATCTATTCCGTTGGTGCTCCTGATGATTAATCATATGATTTAGTTCGCAACATGGTTCTAAGCGTAAAAACTAGACAACCTTGACTTTATGTTATGACAAACGAACCACCTCTTAAACTTTCATAAGTATCCAACAAGTGTTTCAATGTATCAACAGACATGTTGCAGAGGAAGTTTCAATCATTTCATTTATCATTCGTACCTATACGTTTTATGAGTCTAATGTTAACTTTATAAACTATACTTACAGCAACATGTTTTGTCATCCATCATACTTAGCTATGTAAGTAGTTAGTAAAGTTCAGTTTTGTTTGTTTTAAATACTAACCATTTGAATTAGAATCATTTCCTTCTAAGTATAGATTTGTATCTAGGTAGTAGAGGTATACTAGTTTGCTAGTAGTGCTAGTTTTTACTAGTACCATTACGCGGTACATTTTATTAATTTTACCTATTACTAAATTGGTTGTAATTATAGTATTGTAACATTTTACCCCTGCGCTAGAAATGTTTCATTGAAATCAAGTCAAAGTAGCAAAACCTTGCATATACCGCAAATAAACGAAGGGCTATGATCAGGTCAGTGGCCGCTATTGTGAGCCGACAATTGGCAATGTGATACAGCCAGTGATTGTGAGCGAGAAATATCTACTATAACCATCTGCCAGCCAACAGAGCCTCATTCATCCAGAGTCACGCCTCGCGAGCTTTGAAAATCGATAAACGCTTTTTGTACTACACCACAACATCGATAGCTAGGGTTACCTTCCGTCTCGTATTTACGGATAAGCGTTAACTATTTGATCTGTTTCGTATTTGCCACGTAAAGAATTCTCAAAAAGCTCTTTTGTAAAACTAACCCGGGCACAGTGCCCCGGCCCCTTATTGCTCTTGCATGTATTTCGGGATCGCGACTAAAAGAACATAAGGACATTTGGAAAATTCGATTACTAAAAGCTTTTTAGAAGTTTTTCCGAGGCATAAACTATGTGAACTAAAAAGTAATTATAAAATTCGAGACTTTTATAAAAATATGCCCCGTATTGGATACTATAAATAGCAACCCTATCGAGAACAGATGGAAAATAAATTCTATGTAGGTTTTATTTTAACACTTTAGTGCCGTTAAATGTATAAATAGTGCCGTCTAAATTTTGCTATTCGGTGTTCATATTTTGTCCCGAAATTAGATTATGGCACCGAAACGCGAACGTTTTATCAAGGAAATGGAAAGTGAATGCTGGTTATTATTTAATGGCAAGCCTAGAAAAGTTTGCATGGACAGCTGCAACGGAAATGTCACAGACTTGGCCTAACCTGATCCAGACTTTGAGTTACTTCCTATTTAGGTACCTCCCTAGCCAAACTTCTGAAGTTACTAGAGAGGTATAATAAAGTTGGGTTCCCCGAACACAGTCGCAGTAAAGTCTTTTGTAGTTAATTATCTATACTACCTATATCCATATCCATATATTATTTTAAAGAGGTAAGCGTTTGTGACTTTGTGAGTTTGTATGTTTGAGGTGGGTAATCTGAATCTCCGAAGCTACCGAACAGATTTCAAAAATACTTTCACCATCAGAAAGGTTACATTATCCAAGATCAAAATTCCCACGGGAGCGAATTACCGGGCAACATCTAGAATCTAGATATACCTAGTTATGTATGTGTTGGAGAAAATTACGACAATTTACACAAACAAATTTTATAGTTGAGTTCTGTTTTTTTATCTAGATTAACCTGAATCCTGTGCTGATACTGGATAAGGCAAAGTTTTATTAAAATATATAACCAGTTCACTGGTTAAATACTTTCATGTACCTACCTACTACCTATACCTAAGGTACTTGGTAGATAAGTGAACACCTTCTTAGCTACGGCACTCTTGCAAATACTCAACTTCAACCACCGTTGATATATAATTTAAATATGGAAAACAAAGAACAATCAGTAGGTACACAGAAGGCATCTTACCTTTCTGGCATATCCGCTGACGCTGCTGGCCAGGCTCTCAGCGTCATAATGGCGGGAAAAGGAGTACGGGCCCGGCCGGCTCCGGGACACACATTGCCCCATATGCCCGTCCCCACAACAATCACTTTAGTCACATCTGTTTTTATATTTAGCACTTAATCACTATACTTGCATGTTCCCACGACAAACTGGGAATAAAATTGTATTTTTGTTTTATGCCTGCGAATTACGAACATATATTATATATTTATTGTACTGAGATAACAAAACATAATATACTTATCGGGATCGTGGGATATTTTGTACTTAACCTTACGACACTAATGAAACCTAAATAACAATTGTTGAATTTTAATTAAACATTACGTAGATTTCACACCTTATGATAAAAAAAAATATGGAGTTTTGCAATCCTTATTTTGGACAAACTTAATAATTATAATTACCTAAGCTTCTATCTTTCAGGATAAATAGATACTTTTTTTTTTTTTTTTAATCTGTAAAAGTGGCTAGATACTATTACAAGATTACGAAAAACAAAAGAATCTATCTAAGCAAGTACGTGTTTATCAATTCGTTAAAACTTAATCGAGACCTAAACGACTAGTTACCTAAATCTTACAATGCATCCAAGAATTAAACTCTTTTATTTATGATCCAAATCAAAAATACATCAAATGTCACAAATTCACACACAGAAGGGCATAACAACAGTTCACATTATTTTAGATGGTCTTGCTTGCGTCCATAAACTGGCGCGATCTTTTACAAAGTTTTAAAAAAACGGCGCGTCGCGCGCGCTGCGCACGAGTTTTGAGTAACCACTGCCTGCGCGTGCGCGTGTGGACTCCAGGCTTCTATGCCCACCAAGATGACACATCCCTCGCGTCAAGTAAGCTTAGCCAGGTATCTTTATACCATTGTATGTTTATCTACTATGTGACCAATCTAACTAGAGAAACCTCAAAGTATCACAATAAAACCGCACCACCTTTGCTCATTCACAATGATGTGAATAAGCAAAGGTGGTTGTGGTTGACGTTACTATAATCCTTGACGATCTATACTTAATCATTTGCATGCAGAGATGCAGATGTTTCCGATTATTTATTGAGTACAATAAGCAGACGTTTTTGGCGCTGTCAATGCCAAGTAAATTCATAACTAAGTATGTACTTAGGTATATAAGGTACGTAGCTAAACATCTACTTACACACACGAAATAACTTTTTTCGCTAAAGAATTTGATTTCTAAGGTCAAGCAACTCATTTATTTGTGGTGCGAATTAATTTCCGCTTATGAGTTTTTATCAAATTATCGCATGAATTTGAGTGAGATCACTGTATAAATGTTTTAAAGTTTTGTAACATTAAAGTAATAAAGTGCCTAGTAAATATAGGAACTAAAACTTGAGTAAAGTTTGTTCTTTGGTATTTTAAGATAGGTACCTATACCTACTAAACTACTGTTGACAGACAACAGAACTTTACTTAAATTACAGTTAGTAAGTACCTACTACTAAAGGGTGTTCTTTAAACTATTGTTAGCTAGTTATCTACCTCCTACTCCTACTCGTAAGATTGCTAGAATTTACAAGAAATCTTTGTAACTAGTTTATAGTGTATATATGATATAGTACCTATATCTTGTTGTGTTTACCTATTTTATGATGATAGGTTAATAAGCTGGCAATAGACAATCGAAAAACAGTTCATCAACCTTGGCTGTTTTTTCTTACATTGCTGATTTTTCATTACGGTGATAAAAAGCTCACATAAAACGGAATGTACAATTTATCCGCGTCGGTATCTCGGCTATAGTGAGTTCCTACTCACTGGTACCACAATCTCAATCTCAATGGCAAGTGAAGGAGCATTTAGACAAGTATTTAATATCTCAAAACATAAAAAAGTATCTGATTTAAGGATATGCCATTTCATTTTTATTATTTCTACTTTTATTATTTCTTTTTGTTAGTTCTTTTGAGTACAATGTAAATAGTAAAAATTATGTAATGGCATTAACATGTGAGCCATTGCCGTTGCTTAGAGAAGGGAATATATGGTAAATGTCAATGTCAATGCAACGTCAATAAATTTAAAATAAACAAAAGTTATAAAAAAATTAAATTTAATTGAATGAATGAATAATTATTTTGTGACTTTGTGTATGATTTGTTGAATCCAAAAACAAAAGTAAGACGCATTAAGTTATCGCGCTCGAACTAAACAAATACCTACATAATTTTCTTTCATGAGTGGGATGATCACACGCGCAAGCTTGAGAGCTTTTTCCACAGAAGCTCTGAAAGTTTTCAATAATGTTGCTAAGCAACAGTTTACTGTGGGAGTTCGAGGTGGTAAGTGCAAATATTTTATTACAACAGTTTCCTTCGATAAAACTACAAATAAATTAGGCCGGTTCAACTATACATTCTACACCAAACACCATGATTGAGCAAGTGTGTGAACGTTCTTTTTTAACAGGACAGGACGTGGACGTGTTTGGCGGCCCTGACGTCCATTATTTGGTGGACTTGATGCGCAAATATTGTTTTTAGATATTTGTCTGCAGTTCTCTTGGTGTGTTACCCACAATACAAACTTAGTGCTGCACTGTGTATTATTGCTAACATTACACAGTACATAATAGTAAGGACTTGAGTATTGTCCAAATATGTTTGATGATTGTTTCCTAACAAAAATACATATATATGATCTACATTTCATATTTTTGTTACAGCTGAGGCTGTTATAAGCTATGAAAAAACTGGCAAAGAAATTACATTTATCGAAGCAAATGTTCCAGAACAGTTCCAGGGTAAAGGAGTTGGTAAACTACTAGCTAAGGTATCAGTTTTATATCACAATCCCTATAGTAGTGTAAATATAATGTAAAAATGGCAAACCATTACAGAATTAATGTTATTTGATTGTTCATGTATAATAATATAAGAATTATTTTTTTTTTTAAATTTCAGTTTGCATTTGATCATGCTTATATAAACAAACTTGATGTTGTTTGTAAATGCCATTTCCTGGCGAAATATTACGAACATAATAAGCAGCGCTATAAAGGTCTGTCAGTCAAATTGGATCTTGAAGAGGAAGAAACAAAGAAGTAATCAATATGGAATTAACTTGGTATAGGTGTAATGTACATTATTATTTACGTGAAAAGTGTTATGGAAAAGCTAGAAAAATAGTTAAAGAAGCATTACATTTGAATTCTGATATATCAGAGTTTCTGTTTTATCATGGAGTTGCCAGCATCTTAGAAGGGCAGGTCCAGAGTGGGATCAATGACCTTAACCCTTTACAGTCAGACAGGGACCTTCAATTAGCAGTGGTTATGGCTTTAATTTACGGCCACAAACTGGCCAGTGTGTTAGAAAGGGATGTCTTATATAATCTTGAATCCAAGTTGAAAGAAGAGAAAAAGCATGGCAATACTATGTCTTACTATTATGCTGGGCTATTTTTATCATTTGCAGAAAAATACGAAAAAGCTTCTGAATATGTTAACAAATCACTTAAGAAGGATTCAAATAACATAGATGCTATTATTCTAAAGGGTTTCAATGACATGTACATGACAGTAGGTGATATGCAGCCGTCTACTCTAGATTACTTGGAACTTGCACTTACCAAAAGTGACAGAAATGTGGAAGCCCTATTAGGTCTTGCAAAGTTCAAGTATTTTGCAAAAGATTATGAAGCATCAAATCTAACATTGGACAGGCTGATAGTAAGCAGTCCAAGCCAAGTTGTTCCTCTAATTGAAAAACTGAAAAATGAATTTGCCTTGCAAAAATGGGAAGCGGTTTATGATACAATGGAAAGAATATTTCCTCTAGAACCTGACAATATTGAAGCATATAAAATTAGAATATTTCTGGCGTTGTGTAAGAATGCTGATTATATTGAAGCTGCTGATCAATTGAACCGCTATTTTTCAATACTAGAAATAGAAGAAGCAAACAATGGCTATCAGTTTTACAATACAACTCAGATATTTTCTAAAATCTGTGGTAGATCCAGTGCTGTGTTGTCTCAAGCCTACAGATTTGCACAATATGCCTCCGAGATGTACCCTAATAATGTGGATTATTTGAGTGAAGTTGGATATCAATGCATACTTCAAGGGAAGTACAAAGATGCTGTTAGTTTCTTCAAGGCTGCAAGCAAAATTGACAGTAACTCTATAACAGCACTGTGTGGATTGACCCTTTGTCAGTTGTTTGAAAATGGCCCCACTGATCAAATTAGCCAGCAAGTGGAGTTATTGTTTGAGATGCAAGGCACAAACAAACTACCAGTTTTATACCTTCTCTCTGCTCAGCTAAATGCGAAAAATTCCGCAAAAGCAATGTCGTATTTGAACACTGCATATGAAACCAAATTTATCTTAGCAGACCGAAATCCTTTCAGCTTGACTTACATCAAATACATAGATCCTGATTTTCTTCTTGAAGTCTATAAAGAGTATCAGAAACATTTGCCGAAGAGACCATTTGTTATAGTAGATTATTTGTTATATTCACAAGAAGGAAACACAACACCTGTCTCTCATTGCTTCAAGTTACTTAATAAGATCTGTGATGCATGTCCAGGGCTGATAAAAGCTCTATACGAGCTGGCGAAGCTGAAATTTTTGTTTGGATATTCAATGAAGGCCCACAAATTAGCGACTATGGTTGGAGAATTAGACAGTACACATGCAGGGAGCCAAATCCTTCTGACTCAGATTTATATTCAACAGCAAGCCTATAATAAAGCCGCACAGTGCTTGGAAATGTGTTTAAGCTATAACTTTAAAGTAAGAGACAGTGCTATGTATCATTTCCTCAATGGAGTTATACTGAAGAGTTCGAATCAGTACCAGGAAGCTCTGTCGAGTTTTACCACCGCTGTACAAATGGCAAATAACAAGGCTGCCAGCAACATGAGCCGCCTTTATGATTCAGACCTCAACATCATTGATAAGGCCACTCTGTATCTACAAATTATTGAAATCCAAACATATTTGGGACAATTATCAGAAGCAGGGAAAACTATGCAGGTATATTTTCTCATATTCATTACAATTGTCATTCGCCATTTTCACACTTATTCAATCAATACAATAATAAGTTTTGAGATGTTATTGAATCCACAAATCCAGCCATATCATAATATTCGTTGATTTATATGAAGAAAATCTATATATCAATTTCCCTCTTTTTCCAGGAAGCTATCCAAGAATTTTCTTACACATCCGAGGAAGGTCGCCTGCTCATAGCCCGCGCAGACATGGCCTTGGATAAAGCCGACGTCGACAATGCCATAGATATCCTAAACGAAATCAAACCAGGCCAGCCCTACTACTTCCAAGCACACAGCAAGATGGCGCATATTTACTTGAAACAGAAGAACGATAGGGCCATGTTCACGGCGTGTTTCAAAGACATTGTGAATAATCATCCGATGGCGGACGCTCATGTTATGATGGGAGATGCCTTTATGTCTATTCATGGTGAGCTGTGTTGAAGAAATGTAGTCAAAAACTACCATTTGGCGACTGACCTATTTCATATTCAATATTTTTTATGCAATATAAATATTTCAATTCAGTAACTAAATTGCAGCTTCGTAAAATTTTGTGACCCCAGAAGATATGAATAGTTCATTGTGCCATGAAAATCTGTACCTAATGCACAAACAGTCAATAAACATTGATGATTGTTATCTGCTTTTCAATTCATCATAATAACTGTCTTATATTGCCAAAAGTCTTATGTCTTTCGAATTATGGAGTTCTAAACGAAATTCTGATATTTAAAAATGATTTATATTATTTTTTTTCAGAACCGATCCAAGCAGCAGAATCGTACGAGGCAGCCCTAGCAGGGAGCCCTAAAGACATCCATCTGGTAAAGAAGTTGGGAGCCGCCCTGGTGAAGATGCACGAGTACGACAAAGCTACGCAACATTATGAGAACGCTATCAAGTTGCTCAACGATGACGAACTTAAGTTTGAATATTTGGACCTTCTTATAAAGGTATTAGTTGCGTCACAGTGGATTATTCCGTTTATCTCAGATCTTATTTTCATATTGTGACTTCATTTTATTAATAGTAACTCGGTCGATCTTCGCTTTACAGCAAAGTTTTCAGTTTCGAAATAGTAGCTCGTTAGTAGTCCTCAATGACACTACGAGTAAAAGCTAAATTCTCAGCATGTATTGCTGTTATTTTTTAGTCGTGTATGTTTTTGTCTATTTTTTACAGTAATCCTTTAAAATTAATAATCGTTCATAAATGCAATACACCTTTTTCAGTTAAAACAATACGACAAAGCAGACTCAATAATAACATCAGAAATCAATCAACTATACAACAAAGATAAAGACGTGAGCACTCTAAAACGCCGCGTTCGCTACCTCACCACTCAAGCGAAATGTCGGCAGCTGAAAAATCCAAACGGTGGCAACACTCATCTCATTCTCACCGAAGCGAAGGAAATACAAAATACCGTTGTGAAAAGAATAGAAATAGACTCTAGAGGAGATGTTCAAGAGGAGAAACGTATTCTGTCCGAAATACTCTGCTCTTTAGCGAAAGTAAAGTCTAGTAAGGAACCCGCTGTTGCTGCGAATCTGTACTCTGAAGCGTTGATTCATGTGCCGAGGGATCCCAGTACTTTGTTGTCGTTAGCGAAGTTGTACGCTGATGTAAGTATTTTTTATATATTAAAAAGAGATGGCGGCATGAAATGGATGGTTTTCTGCGATGGCAGCAGCATACTGTTTTCAATAGAGTTTTTGGAAAAATAATTAATCAGCCTTTGACTAGCTGTGGGACCCTACATCAGACCTAGTATAAAACGAAAACAGGTGCGAGTTGAACTTGCATGAAGAGGGTTTCGTACAATTTATGGTAATTATCAAATTACATATATTTAAAGTATGTCTACCTCGTAAGGAATAAAGAGATGATATTGTATATAAAGTTATCAATTTAAAATTGTGTTTACATAGACTAGACGAAAGGAGCATATTTTATTTTATATTACAGATGAACCATCCCGAGAAATGCGAGCAGACTTGCGCTGTGTTGTTGAATACCGACCCCAATAACGAGGCGGCGGCTGTCATGATGGCCGATCTAGCATTTCGAAAGGTAAAGCAAATGTTCGTTATGAACATTGTTCATAGAATCCCATTTTGATAAGTTGTAATCTGGAAATATTAAGTTCCGCTGATCACTAATTTACAAAGGATTACTTTGTTTAATTTTCTTTATTCGTTTTTATGATTCATTCTAACATAATAACTGGAACTTCGAAATCAATAGACAACAGTATAACTCTTGATTTCGCTGTGATTTTGCAACTGGATCCTTTTCTGACGTTAACCCTCCTGGGCATAATATATAGTTGCCTATCACCTGCAAAGGCTGTGTGTTTTGAGTCCAGTATACGATTATATACTAAATACCAGGTATTAAACGCGCACATACCTTTTCTATTTCCCAGACGTTGAGTCAGTCGCTCAGTGACCACGAACCTTTGTAACAAGGTCCGAAACGTCTGGGAAATAAAAAAGTATGCGCGCGTTTAATACCTGTTATTTAGTATATAATTATGCAACACGAAAGTTTAAATGTTCTAAAACTCTCTACATATATGGGTATGTGCGATTTCTTTTCAGGTGGACTTCGAAACGGCCCAGCGCCATCTAACTCAAATCCTTTCAGTGAAGCCGCTCAGTTGGGAGGCGCTCGCGCAACTCATCGAGGTCCAATGGCGGCGCGGCAAGCTCTCCGAAGCCGATTCAGCGCTTGATGCCGCAAAAATGGCGCTAGAAGACAGTGAGGACCCAGGTTCGTTCATTACTGTTGTATACGGGCTGGTTTTCACTCTACTGATAATTTCGAGAAATAAAGATAATCGATGCAGAAGATGTGTGCTCACATGCTCGCACGATGTTCACGATCAAGATTAGCTACGCAAGCTACTTGCAAACACCAGTGAATACGAAATTGTTGTAGTTCTCGCCATGGTCGAAGTCGACTGGATCACTTCTTTTCTTTCATCTCTGCATATTCCCGGTTGCGTTCGGGGTTTTGAAGCAGCGAAGCCAGGGGTCACCGTGAAAAACTTTTTTGAAGATTCGGCTTTGATTTTACAATCAGCTGCCTGCCTGACGTCAACCCTCCTTGGGAATGCTATTATTGTCGATCAGTTGCCTAGGCTGTATGTCCCTTAGTCGCCTCGTACGTGGGCCTATTTTAGGGCGAAACCACACGACACTGAATCACTTCGACAAATACATCGATCGAAATCTCATGTAAATGACAAAATTTGAATCCAATTCATTTTCACCTGGCAACTGTGTTTTGACAACACACTCGAAAATATCATAAATAGATTATGAAACAAACAAAATGCAAATAAAACAAGACGTAACAACCACGACCGCAGGGTACTACTACTGCCTGGGCACGTACTCGTGCTGCGCCGGACGCGCCACCGCGGCGCTGCGACAGCTCAACGCGGCGCGGCGCGCGGCCTCGCGTGCGCCGCGCGCCGCCGCCCGCATGGTGCTCTTGTGTCTCGCGCACGACGCGCCCGACGCAGACGCCTTCGCCGGGAACGGGGATGACTCGTATGTGACACCGCATAAAGCCCATTTTTCATTGTTATTATTATACGATGAGTTTTATGTGTATTTAAATTTTATCTAAAATATGAATAATATATACTGATCGACTATTTGCTACTATAATTTATTCTTAACTAGCTGTTGCTCGCGGCTTCGCACGCGTTTTTTTCCCCTATGTCCTTCCCCATACTTCAAACTACATGTATGCAAAATTTAAAAAAAAATTGGTTGAGTACAGCTTAAAGAGGTAACAAACAAACATACTTTCACATTTATTTAGTTAGGATTGATATAAATGAACGCGCTGTCTCCTGTTTGCAGGTAAAACTGAATGTTTATCAAATGATTTTGACTATTTGGTACCTATTGCAATGGCAAGAAAATGTAGTTCTGTAAAAATCCTTTCGTAATAAAGCCGAATTTTCATTATTTCAAAGTTAAAATACAAAATTCTATACTTGTTGACGTCAAAAATCGTAGGTGAAGAAGAAGCGGACTCCAACGAACATCACCGCAGCTTTTTCTTCAAAGACGTTAATAAACATTATAATATAAGCCTCATGTTGGCCTTTCACTCAAAATTCCGAGTCCCTATGAGTCCGAAAAGAAAGGATACCTTTGTAGGTATATAATATACCTTGGATACCTTTGTAGGTGTATAATAATGTTATTGTATTGTTACAATAACATTATTAGACATAAAATACATCTAAATATAAATATTAAATACATCTCAAAATACCACTCTGTGATAATATCCATAATGAGAAAATGATGTTTTACTTCCACTAAGGACTAGTGGAAGTAAAACATCATTTTCTCTTTATATCAAATAACAATTATAATCCAGGGACACAAGAACACTAGCGCTGCGGACAGCTGAAAAACTTCTAGTAGAAGTGGCGCCAACTGAGCGTAAATCGCTTCAAGCGCTTCTCCAGCTGGCGACCAGACAGAAACAGCAAGCGGAGAAAGTGCTACAGGAGTTACTGCCTCTCGTCACCGAGGACGTGTACCAGGACGACCCCTATTTGATACTGGCCATTGCTAATGCGTAAGTATTTTTTTATATTTCAAATTATGTTTTTGGAAAACATGATGCTATTTTTATTTGTACCTAATACCGATGCAATAAAGGTTAAAATGCAATAATTGATTTCTGTACAAAACAAAACACAGCATCAGCCATGTTTTATTTTTTTAACTGTCTTAAGGCTTACCGGCTCGTAACAACTTTTACAGCATTATTAATGGACATGTTATTGCAAAAAGTAAACAATAGCATAGTGGTCTATAAAAACTACCAAATAAGAGTTCGTTCGAATCGTACTAGCGTGAACTTCAAATGTAACAAGTACGATTAAAACCTGGGACACTTGATTCTCAGGCGAGCTTCTTATGTCCATCAATCTACCACCATTGCTCTATACCTACATCCGTCGTTTCAGGTACAACATAATAAAACAACCGACGCGAGCCAAGAACATCCTAAAGAGGACGATATCATCAATCCCTTGGAGTCCGGAGAAGGCGGACGGCCTGGAGAGATGCTGGCTGGAGGTGGCCGACAACCAAGTGAGCTCGGGCAGAGCGGACGCTGCGAAGGAACTGCTCACTAAAATACTGAACCATAATAACTCGTGTGCCGCTGCCTACCAATACTTGGGTAATTTTTTTTAACATTATTTTGATTATATTTATTTTTGAATGACTGGGCCTGACGGGATAAGTCCGCAATGTTTGCATGTTTAAAAAAATCATATGACACGTTTTTTTTAAATTATGTACAGTCAACAGCATGTACAAACCCGCCGCTTTGCCTTTCTTGAGGTCCGGTTGACTGTACAATAAAAATATTACAAATAAAACAATGTTGCGTAATTTATGTTATTGTAGCGAATTTTTTGTGTCAATAGTCATATTATCATAAGTCGTCTAAAGATTAAGGTAAGAGTAAGGTTACTCTCTACATACTTGGCTATCTTTTATAACTTTATTTTATATTTCCTAATATAAAACACTACATTTTCATTTAATTTGACAGGCATATTAGCTGAGAAAGAGCAGAACTACAAAAGCGCGGCCCACAACTACGACAACGCCTGGACTCACGGCGGCAAGGCCGACCTCGCCGTCGGCTACAAACTGGCGCATGCGCACCTCAAGCTGAAGAAATACCCGGAATGTATCGTGGTCTCGCGACATATACTCAAGGTGCACCCGGACTATCCTAAGATTAAAAAGGAAATACTGGATAAGGCTCGGACTAATTTAAGAACATAAAACGTCACTGTGTATATTTGCGCATGCGCACTTCAAGCTGTAAAAATACCTGGAATGTATTGTGGCCTCCCGATATACTCAGGGTGCACCCGAATTACCCGAAGATTAAGGAGGAAATATTAAATAAGGCTCGGATTAATTTGAGAAAGTAAAATATACCTGAGATAAATTTAAAATAAATTTTAAGGATACTACTTAAACCTTTTTTAAAGTTGTATTGAAAACTATACATAGTATCAAGGTTGGTAGGATATTTGAACGTAAAGGGAGAACAAGAACACAAAAATGTAAATAATACTAAACTGTAATGTAGCTAATATGAAATTAACAGAAATGTAATACAATTACACAGTAATGCTGTTCGTACAATAAACGGTCATGTTCGAAGTTGTTTGTTTTATTTTGTGACTGTGATTCGCTTCTCTTTCTAATCTACGTGTGTGTAGTGTCTAGTCGCCGCCCTCTTCTGCCTCGAGGATGGTCTTGAAGCAGAATGGCTGGAAAATGTAACCCAGACCAGCGTAGAATTTGCTCATGAACTCCACCCTGTAAATGGATTAGTCGTATGATCGTGTACCTACGAATATTTCATAAAATTTAAATTCAAATTGGTATTTATCCAACTCAATTTTCAGTATGATACATCAAAAGTACCGTTTGATCTATTTTGTATGGATATAGTTGAGATACGAGCTCAGTTATTTTTTAAAGTGTACTTCTAAATAACTGTTATGGGTGTTCCTATAGAGGTTTTCATATTATTTCAGTGGATGCGATTTTTCGAATTTTTTTTTAATTTTTATGAGATGTTTTATGAGATGTCATAAAAGATCCATCGATTTTACCATATCCTACCTCTTATTATATATATATATATATATATATATATATATATATATATATATATATATATATATATATATTAGGTATTATAGTGTGCGGAAACATGAATAATTTTCGAATTATAAAAAAATAGTTACCAATGCAAACGCAGGGTGTGCAGGAAGGCGGAGAGCCCCTCCATCATGACGAGGATGGCGAGCGTGAACATGGACCAGAACAGGAACGCCACGTACAGCTTGACGCCGCCGATGTAGCTGTCGTCCTTCAGACCGAACGTCAGCACCATGTTCCACAGTACCTCCGACAGTTCTGAAGAAATTTATATCTTTTACAAGCTTGTATTTAACTTGCAATGTCATTTTTGAAGTAGATATGATTGAGCTGAAATTTTATACACACGTTTAATTTGAATCTACTTACTAAGATTTCCCCTGTTTTTTATACTGAAATTAGTGTGTTCATATAATTATAGTCAAAGCTAAATCCGTTACTCGAAAAATGTTTTTTCTGAATTATTCTTTCAACTAAAATTACATATTTTTTTACTTCTATTTATTTTAGTGTAAATCGATACTGAAACCGTATATAGTGTAAAAAAATGACGCTACTCACCAGCGTGGGCAAGCGACAAAGCCCACAATCGGAGATAGGACGCCGTATGCGATATAGTACTGAGCACGTATTCGATGGTGTGAATGGCCTGGTGGATCATGACCTCCGAGAAGGCCTCCTCCTCGTGCGCGGGCGCAGATTTTGACTCGGAATTTGCTGGCTTGGGCTGTGGCTGCTGCGGCTGCCCGTCTATTTCTGTTTGTTCTTGCATCTCAATGCCTTGGTTCACGCTACCGTTTGATTGTTCCGGCTGGGGGTGAAATTATTACGTGAAATAGGGTAAACATTGTTTAAATGACTTTCTTCTAACAGTGGTCGTTCCTAAATGCAAGTCGTTTGTACTTTTAAGATGTCATAATTATAAATTTCATGTAAAAGTGCCTGTGAAACTCATATTTTTCAATGTATGCTTTGACAAAACACCTAATAAATCATAAATTGGCATTCACTATGACCCAATGGTCGACTGTTTGATAATGCTTTTATGATTTAAGTCCATATATTGTGCTATTAACAAATTGTATTAGTATTGTACAATAAAGTTTAACCCGTTGTGGCACAACACCGCAGATGTAAAAAGCCGACCAAACGCAATGAATAACAAGCCACACAAGTAATCCACAACTCTACGGATAGATGGCACTACGGTCGACTCACTACCAAAAGATAACAAGTCTAGACCGCGCAGACAGTGCGTTTACGATTGGAAGCATATAAACAACATCCAACATGACACCGTTAGAGCCGTGCGGTGCCCCAGGCGCAACACCTAGCTTGGCGAAGAGATCTTCCCTTTGTGGCGGTCGAGCATAAACTAGCTCCCGCTACACCGTTATTCATAAAAAAATTAAAGAATACTATAGGATTTTATAATGTATAAAATATGTGTTGTCACTATTTTTTACACACTTTATAATATTTGCCATTGACAAGAGATAAAACATAATTTAGCTTAAAGTATGTTATAAATTTTATAAGGATGACAGGTTAAATAAGCAATTTTAAAAACTTGTAATCTCGTTATAAACAGAACATTAAAAAAATATATAAGTATTTAAGTTGATTACAAGAGAACCTACCTTATCCTCGTGTTTCTTCTTATTGGCCATGATGAGGTAGAGCGGCTTGCCCAGCAGCATGACGGGGATGCAGCAGAGCGCCACGAGCACGAACACGCGCTGCAGCGAGCCCTGGCCCTCGAACATGAACTCGCGGCAGCCCGGCTCCGGCTCCGTGCTGGAGAACAGCATCATGTTGATGAACAGGATCAGCACGGACGGCGCGCAGCCTTGTCTGAACGCTAGCTCTGAAATAACAAGCAAACGGTTATTAATATATGTTCCAAATTTAATCAAAATCGGCCCAACTGTTTAGCCGTGTACGCGTGATAGATATTGTACGGGCAACCCGTACAATATACCTAGGTGGCAAAATTCAGTTCGCATCGTACGATCAGCAAGCGCGCCGCGTTCTCATATAACCCATCATTACTTATTAATAATTTTATCAATAATATATTTTTACACATTTTCCCATATCAGTGACTTTCATTTATCAGAAACTTATTTACGGCTAGAATCATTAGTGCACGTGTTTTTTGGACATTTTTTTGAACTTTAATCCACGTGTCGGTGGTTCCGTGTACCACCCATCAAGACAGTCCGCTACCTATCAAGAGTCATCGTTGCCTCTGTGACAACAAGGTTTGCAGTGGCATCATCGGCTGAACAGCAAGCAAGGTTGTTGCCGACCCGTATAGCAGAAATCAAGTAAGATCAAACCATTTTGAAAATGTCATCTATCCAAGACATCCTAGAAAATCAAAAGCAGATCTCGAAAGCAATCGAGACTTTCTATACCAATTTTAAGAAAGACGGTTCTCACAGAGAATCACCCGATTATATCAAGAAAAAGCTAAATATTTTGGATAGTTATTGGTTCGAATATGATTCCAATTATCAGCAGGTATCAAATTCAGAGCTGGAACCCTCCATGAGGGAGTGTGTGGAGAGAGACATGGAGAGAGTGAAAGCTAGGTATGAGAACATTAGGGCTGATGTTCAAAGTTATTTTTCTTCGGAGGATAGGCCTCCATCACCCCTTCTCAAACCCCCCGTATTTGTTCCTAAGTCCATGGAACCCATGCAGTATTCGGCAGATAATCCTCAG
Source organism: Plodia interpunctella (assembly GCF_027563975.2). Lineage (NCBI taxonomy): Eukaryota > Metazoa > Arthropoda > Insecta > Lepidoptera > Pyralidae > Plodia > Plodia interpunctella. The sequence continues at coordinate 7,603,144 of NC_071300.1, forward strand.
GCAAGTGGCAGCAAGGCCCAGACAGCCTCATCAGCGTCAGCAAGTAAGACGGAGGAGATGCTACGTAAGCAAAACAGTAATTTTAGAGCTTTCCATCGTACTGTCGTAGAAATAGACCTGGAATCCATCAGTGAGAAGTGGGAGTATGAAGATATTTTAAAAGCTTTCGAGCAATCGTTAGCTGTCCAAGACCGCTGGACAGCTATCGATTTGTTGCATTGGGACCTGGACAGCCAGCTCAACGGTTCTAATGTGGAGTATGAAACTGCCTTCTCTACGTACGAACGTAAGTACCAGAGCGTTAAAAAAGCCATAAACTAAAAGATGTGGTCTGTAGCCTACAAGGAAAAGGCGGTTCCTGTATTGGAGGTCCCGAATTTTACTGGTTCGTATTTATCTTGGAGCTCTTTTAAAAATTTGTTTATTGAAATAATACATAAGAATAACGCTATGTCCAGTGCACAGAAAATGCAGTACCTTAAGTCGAAAAGGTGAGGAGGAAAGATTGATTTCTCATTTAAACGTTAGTTCAAAAAATTACGAAAATTGTTGGGTTTTATTGAATCAGAAATACAATAACGTTAGATTAATTTTCACGTCCCATATGCGTACATTGACCAACCTCCTTATAATGCAACAACAGTCAATTTCACTCTTAAAACGCATGCGTGACACTACGCAAGAGTGTCTCAATGCCATTAAAAATTTAGGAGTCGTTGTTTATTTGCTTACTCAAAAATTAGATACAGCTTCCTTTACTGATTACATAGAATCAGGAGTCCATACGATCGATTGAAAACTGTGAATAAATTAAATTTATGTCCTAATTGCATTTGTAAGGAAAACTCGACATCTTTACCTATTGCGTAACAAACGCAACTAGGTTGGATTTTGAGTGGTAATTCTAAAGTTTTTCAATGTAACGTAGTCTTGAATGATCTAGAGGAAATCAAGCAGTTCTGGGAAATAGAGGATGTGTCGGAGCCATCCGAGTTATCAGTTGAGGACAAGCAGTATGTTGTATTTTATCAAAATACCACTATCAGACGAGAAGACGGCAGATACCGACAGGTCCGTCTCCCTCTAAAACCGAACTATCAGGATAGATTAGGGCAATCCAAAAATAAGTCGCAATTCTATAAGTTAGAGTGTAAACTTATCAAAAACCCACCATTAGCGAAACAATACTTGGAATTCATAAATTATTGCGATTGTAAATCAAGCCTAAAGTGTTATCTGCCGCACAGTGCCGTCATACGTGAGAATTCTACAACAAAATTAAGAGTTAGTAAGACATCTACATCAGAATCTCTTAATGACGTTTTATGTCGCGGTCAAAACTTACAGCAGGATTTGCAATGTCTCATTGTCAAATGGAGGCAGTATCAGTACGCAATGACAGGCGACATAGAACGGATGTTTCAGCAAATATGGGTTCATCCGGAAGATAGAAATCTCCAAATGTTATTTTGGCGAGATTCTCCGAGCAAAAGAGTAGAGGAGTACAAACTCGCCACCGTTATTTACGGAATCAAGTCATCACCGTTTCTCGCTATGATGACACTTAAAAAATTAGCCCAGGATGAAAAACTTAATTTTCAAAATAGTTCAGCCAAAAATAGATTTTAAACAAGTAGAATCAACTAAGGCGCTAGGGTTAGGTTGGAATCCGCATCAAGATTGTTTTATTTTCGAATCAAAATTAGAATTTTCCTCAGAGCATACCAAGAGGGCTCTTTTATAAGATATATCAAAAATTTTTGATCCTCTTGGCTGGCTCTCCCCGTTAACCACTACGCTTAAAATATTATTTCAAGAGATTTGGAAATCTAATATTCAATGGGACGTTAAAATAAAACAAGAGATTAGTATAATTAGTGAATTTTGTTTACTTAGATGGCTACAAACTCTACACAATGATCAGATCGAGTTACATGGCTTTTGTGACGCGAGCACTAAAGCATATGGATGTGTCATTTATTGTAAGGTGAATAAGGTTCACAATACATCAGTAACATTAGTAGCAGGACAAACGAAGTTAGTTCCAATTTCCAAAAACTTTTCCAAAAACTGTTCCCTCCCGCGTTTAGAGTTGTGCGGGGCAGTTTTACTAGCAAAATTAATGTCTAAAATAATGAAATGTTTAGCAAGTTACGACACAAAGATTTACTGTTGGGTCGATTAGATGGTCGTTTTAGGTTGGCTCAATGGAGAGGTAGGGAAATGGAAGCCTTTCGTAGAGAATCGCGTAAGACAAGTTACCGATTCTGTAGCGGCTAGTAACTGACGTTATATTGCGTCGAAAGAAAATCGAGGAGACTGTGCTAGCCGTGGCCTTGGCCAGCGGCAACAATGCTACTAAAAAACGCCTACGCTTCTGCGTTAAATGTAGAAAGCATGAGCTCCAACTACAACATCAATTAAATAAATGGTACGTAGAACCCTTCACGTGAAGGGCATTTTTTAATTGCGGTGTCGATTTTACAGGCCAAGTGATCGTAAAAGCCAGCAAGGGCCGAGGAATCAAATCCTCTAAAGGTTACGTGGCAGTTTTCGTGTGTATGGCTACGAAAGTCATACACCTTGAACTTGTCTCAGACTTGACGACATCCGCCTTTATCGCCGCTTTGCGTAGGATGGGCGCCCGTAGAGGGGTGCCAGGGAATTTGTACTGCGATCAGGGTAGGAACTTTGTAGGAGCAAATCGAGTATTAAGGGAAGAATTAAAGTTAATAGAGCAAACATTTAATGACGAATTTTTATTAAATGAGATAGCCAGTATGAGTATCAAATTTAATTTAAACGTACCGTCTTGGCCTTCAGCAGGAGGTATTTGGGAGAGTTGCGTGAAAAGCCTGAAATATCATTTGAAAAGGGTAGTAGGCGACCAACACCTGACTTTTGAAGAGTATACCACCCTCGTGAGTCAGCTTGAAGCTTGCCTCAATTCGCGCCCGCTCTGCCCACTCAAAGAGGACCCGGACGATCTTAACTTTTTAAAGCCATCTCATTTTTTGTCTAGCGGTCCGTTCGAAAAAGATCTAAGAACTAGATGGTATCTCGTACACACAATTTACCGGGACATATGGCGTCGTTGGCGCGACAAGTACTTAACTCAACTTACCGTGAGAAGCAAGTGGAGAAAGTCTCAGCCAAATATCAAGATCGACGATATTGTCATCATCAAGGATGACAACCTACCGCCTGGTAAATGGTCCATGGGTCGCGTCGTAGAAGTCCATCCCGGGAAGGATGGCTACGTGCGAGCAGTAACCCTAAAAACTAAAAACGGTTTGATGCAGCGCCCTATAGTAAAACTATCCATTCTACCTGTGCATCAAGAGCAGGAGTCTGACGTTAATCAAGAATCAGATATAAGACAGCAAAGCAGTACTCCTAATACTTCAATTAAAAAATCGTTCAGTCTCACAAACAGCTATAACTTTGTTATTGTTTTTCATAACTTTACCAAGTGCCTTATGCGCCTATAATATAACATCGCTAAAGGAAAACAGTCTCTATTTCGATCGCTTAAGAGACATGCATGTGATCCGAGATGAATGGACATTGGTCGTATATTACGATACTAAACTTTATCAAATAGGCAATGAGGCTCTACATAAATATATTCAATACTTAGATTGTTTGTGCAAAGAAATTGAGTCGTTATCACACTGTGAAGGAATCCTCTTACAGTTGCGTCACGAGTACAGCGAACTAGAGTACTATAATGATATACTTATGAATCATCATAGCAAGCAAGTTATTCGTAAACGCCGAGGTTTGATAAATGGGATCGGGAATATTGCAAACAGTTTATTTGGAGTTTTGGATGACCGTTTTGCTCAGAAATATGAACAAGATATTTCTCTTATTAAAAGTTATATTAAACATTCGGCAATTTTTTGGAAAAACCAGACTTCAGTAGTTGAAGCTGAATTTAATTTATTAAAACGCACCGAAGCTGTAAAAACAAATTTGGTGAAATAAAAACAAATTTTCTTAACCTTTCTCATCTTAACTACTTCTTAGCTACTTCATTGATTACTAATAATCTTTTATTTGGGTTGAAAAATGTACAGCAAACTCTTTTAGACGCTGTTACTAACGTTTATAATGGCAAAATCAGTTTCCATCTGCTCACTCCGGATCAACTGAGGAATGAGATAGGAGTGATATCAGAACAACTTTCCAAAGATCTATCACTACCAGTTAAGAAGTCCAACAGCTTATCAGATATATATAATTTGTTACAAGTCCGCGCAAGAGTGACTGAGAGATATGTTATTTTTGAGATTAAGGTTCCTCTCATCGATGACGTAGAGTATGAAATATCAAGAGTGATCCCGATTCCCCGTGTGACCAGCAACGGCAACCAGATATCAGTTTCACCCGTGTCTCAATTTGTCGCTGTCAGCCTTCGACATGACTCATTTATTATAATGACAGAAATGGAGTTGAGTTCTTGTCTACAGCATGGCAATTTGAATCTATGTCGTCTCCAAAACCCAGTAAATATTATCAAGGATGGACAAAGCTTCTGTGAAATTCTGTCCAAATCAAGGGATTGCAAGACGGTCGTGGAATCGTGCAAGAACCGATGGATAGAACTTCATAGCATAATACCTATTTCTTCTTTGTCTGTGAGTCTTATCAGCTGAAACTTGTCTGTGTTGATAAAATTACATTGGTATCTATAAACTTGTCTGGAATATTTCGCATCAATCAAGGATGCACTATTAAATTCTCCGATTCTATTGTCTTTTCTCATCGACAGGAGTTCACAAATCTTTACCTTCCGAACAATCTGAGAACACTGTTGTTCTCAGAACGAAGCACCACCGACAACTACAAGTAGTGTTCAGTGTCGTGATACGTTTTTAAAACGAGCCCGTACTCTTCCTAATGTGCATAGTGCGCGTGTGTTAACGAGAGATCAAGGGTCGTCCCATCAGCCACCCAGACGATAGCGTTTAGGCAAGTGTAGGACAATACGAAAAATGGACAAAATTATTTAGATTTAAAGTTTAGTTTCTTATCTTCTCGTATCATTTTTTGTATCAATACTAACCAAAAATGTTTCATTGAATCTTGTATCACTACTAACCCCATTTTTCCCGCCCGGGAATATGTACGGGCAACCCGTACCTACAATATACCTAGGTGGCAAAATTCAGTTCCCATCGTACGGCCAGCAAGCGCGCCGCGTTCTCATATAACCCATCATTACTTATTAATAATTTTATCAATAATATATTTTTACACGTTTTCCCATATCAGTGACTTTCATATATCAGAAACTTATTTACGGCTAGAATCCGTACAGATATACTTTCGCATTTCTAATATATGTAGGTAGATTTATGTTAGAATCTAGTCTAGAAATCTGGTCAGATCGAAGAAGTAGAAGTCGTAATCTAGAAATAAATTCAAAAGTTTGGATATTAATGTGCAAGGATGTTTCTTACTCAATCTACTGGGCAGATTAAGGTGAAATTTGGCACACGGTAGAATATATCTTGCATATAGGATACATATTATCCTAAATTTCCCCAATTGGCGTTCTTCAAAGGAGCATATTAAGACCAACGTTATTCATAATATACTTACGTCAATGCGTTTGCCTGTTACATATTCAACATTGCGAAGAAACAATAACAATAGTAACATTCATTGGTGACGCTGAAGACGACCCACTTATTAATATTATGAACTATTTGGCGTGCCTCAAGGTAACATACTAGGACCAACATTAATCACAATAAGTATCTATAAATTCAGAAGAAACAATGAGAATACCCACCTTCGTTGGTGGCGCTGTAGGCGACCCACTTGTAGAACATCATGAAGACCATGTACGCGAACAGCAGACAAAGGAACACCATTTGGGGTAAGAATTCCAGGAAGATCGAGTAGCGGCGACGGAAGAAGCTGCAATGTTGATGTTACATTATAATCTTATCCTATTTTTACTGAGATGATGTAATGTAAAGTGAGATATGAGAATATACTTTCATTAGTGTAGAAAAATAATACTTACTTGAAGTTGACGACACTCATGCAGACACCGAAGATCATGTGTACGACACCGAAAATGATGGACAGCTTCATTTTGTACGAGTTCAAGAAGATGATTTTGTTGTCAGCCGTCTGAAACAGATACACATTATTTTAAATAAATTTATCAATATTAAATTAGTTATGGCAATTTCTCGCAAAACTGAGTTTTGTATGGACGGTATTGACTTATAGTAAATACCGTGATCTCTGTCTAAATCGGAATTTTGAATGTTTATCTTTCTTATTAGAAAGCTAATAGTATTGTCTATAAATTACGAAGGAACATGTTTCAAACGAAATATAAAAGAGAAATCCGAATCAGATGTATAATTTTTTTCGTCTCTCATGTTCGGTAAGTAGGTCCTTATCACCCCCAAATGGGGCTTGTAAGTGACCAATTAGCACTCTAGGGTAATAACCTAACTAGAAAAGCCCTAGGGCGGTAAGAAATTAAAAAAAAAACACTTCACTCTTTCAAAAAGTTCGCGTACATCTACTGGCAATAGACATCATGCATTCAGCTCAATGACCAAAGAGGTCGCCTCGCTTCGTTTAAATATCTCGGGCTACAATTGATGCCTTACAGCCCTTGGCTACTAATCTACTATTTTTCTACTTTTTTATTAAAAATCTATTTACCTGCCAAATAGGATCGACGCCGATGAAGTAAGGTTCACCCGAATAAGCGTCCTTGGGGTCCAACGTGAGAGCGGTGTTATGTTCCAATGTCTCATTGTCGTACGGGATGTGCCACGAACTTCCGAAAATATTCATCGACTTCGAGAATATGTCATTGTACATCACTCCAGTATACATGGAGAAGCAGCCCATGAGGAGAATGATGTAGCGACCGGCGAAGAATATGTTCCAGATTTCGTTGTTCGATTTTTTTGCGGCGAGGGAGACTTCTTTGCAGACCATCCACCCGCCGAAGAGCGCCATGATGGCGCCGTGGCCTAAGTCTCCGAACATCACGGCGAACAGGAAGGGGAAAGTTATGATGGTGTACAGGGCTAGAAAATTTAAAATATATATTAGCAGACGATTACTAGGATTTAAAATGTTGAACATAGATGGCGCTGGTATAGTTTCTACTTACCGGGGTTGGCCTCCCTGTAAGAAGCGACTCCGTAGGCGTCGATGAGGTTCTGGAAGCCTCGAGTAAAGCGGTTGGTGCGGTTGAAGGTGGGCGGCTCCTCGTCTGTGGCGATGCAGTTCAGGAACGACGGGATAGAACTGCCACACGCGTTCTACAGAATCAATAATAGTACATTATACACCAAGGTTGTAAAGCGAAGCATTTTAGACGTGGCGCAACCGGCCGCCCGTGCTTTAGGCGAGGGTGGATTTTTACGTCTAGTGCAAAATGTCGCTTTACTATCGAGTGTATACATACTTTATTAACATACATACATAATAAAAAACAGGTACAGTTAAAACCTTGAAACTCATGTGCGCAAATTTTGAAAAAGCAATCTAATATTCGTTGATGCAAGTACGCGCCTGTTAATATTGACCAATTCAATTACTGACGAGCTGATCAGACGAAGATTTTACTTTTTGTCGTCAACCCTCTTTGGCAATGCTATTGTTGCCTATTAGCTGTCGAGGCTGTTTATTCTTTAGTCCATTTGACATGCACACATAAATGGAGCGTTTCTATTCTAGGGCGGAAACCGCACGCCACGAGACTTACTTACCGATCCATCAGCTAAGGCCTTTTGCACATTGGGCAGATCGGCAGTAGGCACCCAGCATTCACCGATAAGGCACTTCTTGGTGACGTCCATGTTGAAAAGATTTAGAGTGTGGTAGATGGCCTTCATCTTGCGCACCATGATGGACCAGCTGGCCAACTCTTTGGCCACGCTGGCCAAAACGCGTTGTCGGTGGTCGCGGGTTTGATTCAAGACCTGCGCAAAAGAATGACGTCAGTAAATATAAATATGAAGTAAGTATAGTGTTCAAAATGTGATAAAAATTCTGCTATTATGTGATGAAAATTCTAATACTAGTGGAGCGTCAGCTAGTAAACGATAGGATAGTATTTTTTCAAAAAACCATCTTCCTGGTGCTCTATGAGGTTGAAATTTTGTATGAAAAAAAAAAAAACTTTTTTTTCAGTAAACCAGTATTGTATGTCAAGAAAGTGCAGAAAATCCATGATGGCGCTGTCTCCTGTTGGCCGGAAACACTGGGTGTTTATCAACCAATCTTGACTATTTCATTTGGTATTGCAATGACAAAAAATGTAGTTCATTAAAAATCCGCTTTCTTCACTTTCTTGACAGACTGTATGTAATAATATAGATCTTTTCTCACCATATTAAGGTCTTCGAGCCTAGTCCGGACGCCTTTGACCATGTCCTGTCGTTCAGCGTTGGAGGGTGGACACGGGTACAGGGACGCGTGGAACCCGGTACACACTTTCTTGATGCGCGACTTCAGTTGTTCACCTTGGAAGAACGCTACGAATACTGTCTTATATATCTCGTTGCCCTGTAAATACAAATGTGGAAGTTTTTTATCCCCTTAAGGGTTGAATTTCCAAAACAAATAATTTGATTTAATCGGCTCTTTTGTTTTATATTTTCATTTTTATATTAACTGTAAGTCCTAAATATATAGTAATAAATAAATAAACATCCTTTATTAGTGCTCACAGATCATTTTATCCTATGTATTTCTAATACATACATCTCTTGTACGAGCGAATCGGAAGATATAACGGGGTCTACAGCTATCTCTGTCTACGTTTACTTAGACTCATTTTGTCAAGTAGGCATTCGCTCTCTTAATCGGACACTCTACGCACATCTCTTTCTTGCACGAGCGAAACGGAAGATATGACGGGGTCACCAACTTAGACTCACTCTCTCATAAGAGTTCAGTCTGTCAGTGAGACAGTGAGACAGTGAGACAGTGACACACTCACGCTGACAGGGTCCTCCAAAGGCTTGTCGAGCTCCGCGCGGCGCAGGAACACGTTCCCGCGGGAGATGCGCCACAGCATGCGCTCGAAGGCGGGCACTCGCTCGCGCTGCACCACGCCCGCCACGAACCCCAGTCGGCCGCGTGTCGCCGCTTGCTGCCCTTGCTGGCCCTGCTGGCCCGTCTCGTCCGATATCAGGGACCTTAAATGTTAATATATATCAAAGAATCACCCAGATTGAGTTAGCCTCAAATTATGTACAAGACTTGTGCTACACGAAATAAATTAATAAATTACAATACTATGGAATATATCCACATTGGATGGAATATATATAAACAGAATTGTGAAAAACCTTATTTTCATCACTCTCTCATTTTCGTGTGTTCCTGTTTGCATTCGGAGCTGTGAAGCCGCGAAGCCCGAGGCCAAGGTAAAACGTAAACTTTACAATTTTGAAGATGCAGCTTCCTTGGGAATGCTCTTGTTGTATATCATTTGACAAGGCTATGTGTCCCTTAGTCGCCTCGTATTTCATTTAGGGGAGGAAATGGAGTGTCCCTTCCTATTCTAGGGAGGGACTATACGCCCTGTACGGATAAAATTTAACTGTAATAATACTGACTTGGTGAGGGAGTCCATTCCGAACTCTTCCTGCGCGCTGAAGAAGGCTTCAGTCTTCTCAAGCACGTGGCGAAGCTCCGTGAGCTCCAAGTAGTTCTGTTTCAAGTTAACTGCGTTGTGCGAAAGCTCGAGGATTTCATTATCTGTCTTCTCTAAGTGTGCCTAAAATAATAAAATGTTTTTTATATTGATGTCACCATATAATGTGACACATCCATTGATGTCATAACATAATATCTAACCACGTTGGAGAAGAAGTTTCGCTTCCAATTTAAAAGAAATGATAAATGGAGTACTAAGTCTCAGTATCAAGATTTACTGTAGCTTGATGAGTTATTATAATAAAATTTACGCAAAAAAGTGACCAATTATATTTAATTTACCAGCCGTAGATCATGATACAACAGTCTCTGCATATATGGGTACCTCTTATATATTCCAACAGTGCTTGAATTCTTGTGGAACTTGCATCCAGAAGGATGATTACAGGAGACAATGTAATTACAGGGTAGGTACTGGGGCAAAGACCTTAGGTCATAAAGCTGACAAGGCGCCACAGCCCTGATGTTATAGCACTGCTGTGACCACTTCCTATTGACAAACGCCATAATATCAAAACGGCATATAAGCAAAACATTCGTAAAATGACCTAAATCAGGTGAGCCCATGTCTGTTTAGTACGATAATATATATATATATACATATATATACTTGTTTTTATATTCTCACCTCAAGGTCGATGATTTCCCTGGGGTTGGGCGCGCGCGGCGCTTCCTTGACCGGCGGGACACTGACGCCATCTTTGTGCACCTCGGCCTCGATGTACCGAAGCTTGCGCTCCATCTCGTCACAGCGACGGACTTCATTGACGAATTTACGCTGGAAAGCGTTCACTTCTGCATTCAACTGGAAGAAAAAAATAGGTACCAATTCAATGTGTGACAAAACTGTTTTATATTTAGGCAAAGATCATTTTTTTTACTATAAAACGGTATAAATACAATAACCTAAGAGATAATTAAATATTTCAAAAATAAGATATGGAATAATAAAATATTTTAACAAAACCTAGATGGATACGTAAAAAGCGATAAAAAAATGTTGTAAAATAATCAAGCCGCGGAAAAACCAAGTAAATGGTCGGAGTTTCACCATTTACATTTACAATGCTAAAGTAATTTCAAATATGGTTTAACAATGATTAAAGCAACATAAAGCTCAAAATAAAGATTAGCAAAATTACTTTTTAATCTACTTAAGTGCTTTAAATTATGGATAACAAATGTATAACGACCAAATAATGTCTGAGTTTTACGATTCGAAAGTTTAACTAAAATATTACCACAGTATAGTTTCGTATCCCTTTTGAGATAGACAAAGCCAAGAGAGATATGCAGTTAGTAATTTCCTTTGATTGACTTCTACAATCTTCGCGGCAGCTGGCCGAACACACTTTTTCCTCACGGGATGCAAGTGGTAGTATATGAAAACCATAGATATTGTACATAGGTAGGTGTCTACCTATTATGATTAAACCTAATATGAATAATAAAAATGTGTTTATTTCGTTCAACTAACAAGTGTACAAATATATACTTTGTAAGGACCATCTAATCACTAATGCGTGTTACTAATACCGCTAATACACACCGACTAACTAATTACAACAGATAATAAATATGTTTCAACTTGTGCCGTTAGTAACTTACAGATAAAACAAAATTAATATGTAAAATGTCAGGTCCATGTTATACAACGTACCTAAGCACTCATTTTGCATAAATTACTAAAAAGCAAATAACTTTTAAAATACATTCCTGCATTGTGTGTTTTAAATACACGGCGAGAATCGTAACTACACGTAAATAAACAATACAAAAGTACTTTCCAATTTTGATTCCTTTATTATTATGGTTTAACAAGCTGCGCCCCGGGGCTTTGCTTTCATGGTTATTTAGGGATAAAATCAGGTTATATTCTACCCGTGTACAAAATTTCATTATAAACCGCTCAGTAGATTTTTCGTGAAAGGGTAGATACATATACATGCAATAATCACTAACTTAATTTAGGTCATAATAACTTTGTTAATATTTTTATTTTTCATATGACGAACATGTAAATATTAATACACATTACCTAGTTCTTTATTTGTTAAATACAAATATTGTATGTTATTAGTAGCAATTATATTTTTATTGCTTATAGTTACTAGCTGTTTACCCCACGGAGTACGTATTTAACCGCAATTTGGTCAGCGTTGAATACTTAGTTCTAACTGCATAATTATATTATGCCAGATACCTACTAATTTCTAGGACCAATATTGTTGTGTGATAGCCCATTAACCCTTCGATCCTAGTCCTAGAGATAATAAAAACAATTGAACAACAATATCGTCTTTTCAACATTATTTTCATATAATCTTTTACCTCTACATAGTTTTTGAGGGTTGATTTTAGGAAAAAGAAGCCTATGTTTGAACGGGGATCTTTAACTAGTGACATGCATACCAAATTTCATCAAAATCAGTCCAGCGATTTAGTTTTATATGTTTATTAAATATGGATTAATAAGCGGAAAGGTCGTGAACCAACAGTAAAAGTATAATATTATATTATCGAAGCTACAAGATTCACTTATACGACAATTGCATCAACTGACCAGAGACTACAGTCAACAGCACATCAACCTACCCAAATTCATTGCAAACTCGCCGTTATTACCGCGTCGTAGAGATTCATGCAGGGTAACTTTATGTGCTGTTGACTTTACCAGGTATATGAGTGCTGGAGATGGAAAGGATCCAAATCGAGAAGTACGGTAAGGTGGCAGTAGTAGCAGGTTCCTAAGAGTTAACCTACTAATCTAAAAAAGAGCCACAATGTAATGTACATTGTGGCTCTTTTTTAGATCATAAATATATGAGTTGGCAACCAATACAATGCCTTGCCTACAGAAAAGTTATGCAACCACAGTTGTGAAATTGATGTGGGCTAGGAACAACCGTCGAGACGAGTCGAACCGGTTGTACGGGGCGTGCCAGGACGTTTTTATGACCAAAATGAGCCATGTCCAGGGTCGCCAGGTGTTCGGTTTTCTTATATTCCACCGAACAGTTCGGTATTTTAGCACTGTGTTTGGTATTCGGTATGACAGGAATACCAAACACTATCGCCGATTTCAGACAAATGCCGATGAATTAATCGAATTAATAAAATCTAATGAAGTTTACTTCTTCTTACTTCTTCTTATTTATTTTAAAACATTTATCTGAGCATGTTCTCTGCGATTATTCTCTCTCTCTCTCATCGTCTGGTGTTTCCAATTTCTTTTGAGATTGTGATGCCAAGTGCTCTACTTAAAAAAATAATCTTAAAACGTTGAGCTTACTCGGCCCAAGGAATCCTTCTTGGGAATGCTACTGTTGTCTTTTAGCAGCCAAAGCTATGAGTCCCTTAGTCTTCTCGAACGACTTCTACAAGACATAGAATGTCCTACCTATTCTCCGACATATAGGACAGATCCACATGCCATAACGCCACACGCTCTTCGCGGTTTCTTTCATGGCTATGACAACCCACAGCACGACGTCTGCTAAAAAAACTTTATAATATTGATGATACGTCTGAGATTTTGCGACCCGTTTGCCTAATTAGGTCGATCCTCATTCGGAATGCTGTTGCTGCTTAACAGCTATCAAGTTCATTTAACCCTTAATCGTCTCATACGACATTCACCTGTACGTAAGTACATCCACCTGTATGTAAGTCCTATTCTAAGGCGAGAGAACCATGCATACACACAACTATGCAAAACTTCATGCATCGTTAAAATTTATGAATATTTAAACAGTCTAGTGTTAAAACTAGACCCATTACGTTCGTCAGATTCGTTCATGTTTAAATTAAATATTGCTTAGGCGATATGGTTCAAGTTTTTATGTAATTTTTTAACCTGGGATTTTACGCTCGTCGGAACATTGTATCCATTCGTAGCATTAAAGAGATAAACATATTTAACATTATGACATCAATAAATATTGAGAAATAATTAGCCGAATAATGAATGGGTAAAAAAGAACTAGACGAAATAACGCATAGGTCACTTGTCAATGCACATACATGAACATTGCTTGCCTTGCGTTGAATATAATTCTCTTTTAAACTAGAAATTGACCTTGAACAGGTTTCAAGGTACGTGCAGCTCACTGTAAGCTAGATAACCTTCAATTCGGCATGCCAGGCCAAGTTCACTGGATATAAACACTTTAGACCTCGTTCGCACGAGAGTTAAATAAGCTTTCAACATTGACGCATTGAAAACGCTTTCCACACATATTATTATGTATAAATGACATATTATTCAACATTCAACCTGCTGTCCAACGCTCACCGCTCAATCCATACTAATATTATACTGATTTGTATTATTTGTTTCTTGTGTAACATGAATAAACTCAATAACCACTGGACCGATTTTGATGAAACCTTCAGCATAGCACAGAGACGAAACCTTCAGGAATAACATAGGCTACTTTTTTTATTATGATATAGGCTATTTTATGGTTTTACCCAAGCAGACTCTAGAACCTCTAATATATGTACCTACGATAAAAATGCGCTAACGGGTGAACAATTACATGGTATTTTCATCAAGTCGTATTTTCCATAGCAAAACTTTTTTAACAGCGCAAAGCGCTCGTGCGGATGAGTCATTGCAAAAAAATAAAGGGGAAAAGTCGCCACTGTTTACAGGGCCACCGGATAATAAGAAATGAAACAACATTAATTTAAAAACACAGTGAATAAATTCAAATTGAACAAAATCTAAGTGACTCTTCATTAAGAATATTAATATTAACTTATATCCTCACGAAGTGAGTTACATATAAATATGGAGTCATAACTGAGCACAAACCGTTTTAACTAATCCAATGTATTTTAACTATCACCTGTAATGATTTGCTTTTATAGGGTACGATAGGGCTTGCTTATGTCTATAGCTAAAAAGTACTTTAAAAGGAAGATTTCTTCCATTTTAAATGAAATAACATAAACATTGACAGAAAATCTCTTAACTAATTCCAGGTTTCTGCTATTAGATATGGGTTTCTAAACCGTAAAATCAAATTAGTTACACCTTTGTTTGTGCAGGCTTAGGAATTCATTTGAAGAGCATGTCAAATGCCACATTGTAACGTAACATATGAAATACTTAGTAACTGACGTTGTGCGTGACTCTCTTTAAAACAAAGGCGTGCTTAATATCCTGACGTTTAAAACGTTTTCCTTAAATAATCACTTACATATGAATGCGACTGTGTATGTTAAGGTATGGAACAGGCTTTAAATTTGGAAGTGAAAAATCTAGCAAACAGAACAAAAACTTCGCGCTCTCCGCCACAGTAATCGGATATTTATATTTTTTTGAAATCTCTCCTAATTTGTCTAATTATTTTGTATTCCATAGTTTAATACTTTGAAACGGATATATTTATCAACGAAGTTGGCGTGTTTGATATTGCATTTTTTATGTGTTGTTCTAGGTATCTTTATATCTATGTTTATTTATATTAAAAAAATTGTAATCCCTTCTGGCATAATAGGGACCAACACTGTTTGAATGAGTTTCTTTCGGCATTTCTTCTCAGTATTGGTCTTTCCGAAATGCTAGTAGTTTGTAGCTTTGGTAAATATCATTTAATTTTCTAAATTAAATGATATTTACCAAAGCTATGACGTGAAAAATTGCCTGTGAAGGCCTAATTTCTGAATAAATGATTTGATTTTGATTTATGTCGTCGCCTGGTAGATGAAATCTTTAAGAACTTGCGTCTCCGGCTGAACTTCCTCCTCCTGTCTTCTAAACATCGAACTACCACACTTGTGTTATTGAGTAAGAGAGAGAGTAAAGCAGTACTCACGTCTCTAAACTGCACCGTGCCAGCCTCGCCGAGCTCCGAGACGGAGGTATAGGCCGCCTCCGGCTGTATGAAGAGCTGGCACAAGGCCATCTCCTCGCTTCTGAACATCGCCCCCATCCTGTTTCCACTCTATGTGTGCGTCGTTCTGAAAAATAGGAAATATTTGCTATGAATACAAAATTTACAATTGGATAATTTATAAATTACAAAATGGATAATTTATTGTGAAAAATATGATATAAGTATAGGTATACATATGGTTTCCATTTTTGCCGTTTGCGAACCGTTACCGAACCCTAATACCGCTCCCATAGATAAAATTAATATATATTTATTTTATCTATGGCCGCTCCACACTATCGTTGAACGCTAACGCGAATGCATGAACGTTGACACGTACGATTGTTTTTATTTACCACAATAAAAAGGACCAGTAATATTTTTTGCAAGTAAAAAAGTTCGGCGAAGTATTCAGCGATAGTGTGGAGCCGGCATAAAAAATCTCAAAGGAAAGAACAAATACATTTAGTGCTTCAAACACATTTACATGAATAAAGGTGTTCTTTAGACACCTACCAGCCTGCAATTCGTTTGTTCCAAATTTGTATTCAGAGACGTATATAAAACAAGGAAAACTAGCGCACCGCAAACTGATTCTCCTCGCTACAAACATTATAATAGGTAAGTACTACAAATTAGAACCACGTGTTAGTATCATACCTAATATAATAAAGATATACCTAAGGTATGCACTTGATACTAATTATCAGCAATTTACAAACAATTAATAAATAATTACCACAGCACAGGAAAATTTGATTAGTGTTAGGTGCGAGCGTGACGGAGGGATATTTTCTAGTAAATACTTACATGACAGAACTGTTTCTTTTGTAAAATGTTCTGTGTAAATCTGTACTTCCGTAACAACGTGCTTATGTAACTAATATAATAAAGCTGAATCATTTAATCATGGTAATCTTTGGAGATACCAGTCGGATTTTAAATATACTTGAGCCATATTCAAGAAGAGGGATGTGGTTATTCCGCATCCTGAATTCTTACACAAGTGAATCCGCGAACTACAGCTAATTTATAACATCATTGCATCGCCAAATATTGCATTGAACAAATAAAATTTCTACTCATTAAATTCTATTAGGCCACCCTGGCCTTGTCATGGTCTTGTTCACGATCATAAAGCATTGTCCCCACCAATGGCTACCTCGTCCATATCAATTTTACACATCTGTCAATACAATAATTATAATAACAATTCATTGGTCACATCTGGACCTACTTCCAGTGCGAGACAAGGCTAAGAAAATGATTGCAAAACTTATCACTACGTGTGATGTCATTGAGCTGCACTTTATAACATGCTAACCTATTTATGATTGACAAATTAGTCACGAATGTCAGGCACCTATTCAATTTCTGTGAGTATTCAGTCAATATGGACATGTCGAGTTGAGCGTAGTTATCAGCTTTTATTTTTTTAACGAGTAGTGTGTGCGAAGCGTGACGGAATAACTATGTTTCTGATTCGGTGCGAAGCGGGTGCGCCTTAAAAAGCAAACAATTTTAAACAAGACAGACAATCACAAAATATATAGCGCAGCTGCGCTAATTGACGCAATTAATATAAGCATAGAGCAAAAAGATAAAAAAAATGTGTACTCATTACTGATGAACAGAGAGGACATTTGGACAACCTTCAAATACTTAGAATTCATCTGTAATAATTTGCATGTTACGGACTTTGTATCATTTTAAAATACATGATTCATATTTTCCTGGACGTATAAATTATACATGTCATATTTTCTGCCAATCTTTATATGATTGCGAATATCGTTGCAAGCAGACTAACTTCATATCTACCTACCTATTTACGATTTACTTGACAAATAAAACTATTCTGATAACACCAAGGTATTGCAGCAAAAAAATAAGTATCATCATCACAATAACGTTCCCAGCCAGTGAAGCAGGAATTGAATTCGCGGTCAACTACAAGGCCGCGTGTTTTTGCCGCTGCGCCTAGAGACTGCGCCATTTTTTGTCCAAACGTCTTTCTCTGACCGCTGTTGAGTTCTATTAAGTAACAGTTCATATAAAAACTTGAGAAGTAATACAATGAACAGTTGAAGTTCGAAATGTAAATTTTTAAAGTAAAAAAACACGTATCTGTCATGCCACTATTTCAAGCTAGTTTAATTTCTAATGAGTGCATCGATATGCAATTTAATCATTTCATATCCATACAATGGGCTATTATCGCAGACACTTGTCGCGTACACTTGTCGCAGATCGTTGCCACTAGTAGTTTTATATACCTATGATACAAATTTCATTTTAGTCCTCCAGTTTCAGCCTAGATAGATACCAATTTCATTTTCAGTCAAAGGACAAATAAATTACTCGAGCCAGCATGAGCCCAATTTTTTATTCTTACAATGATCGACACGCAACCACTTATTCTCAATAATTAGCTTAGTGTTACACGATATCTGCTTAACTAAGTCACTAAGTTCCAATCATTTCTTAAAACAATTTATGTGAAGCTGGAGTATTGTCTCACCTAACGACTACTCAAACCGTGGTTATTGTTAGGAATGACGTCCTCATTTGAATAATTGATAAACGCCAAAATAAACACTATTGTGATGAGAGGCTAAGATAAACTAGAATCGTCCTTGGAATCGTAATGTCGAATAAAAATATTGTATCAAAAATGATGTGTATTTTTTAACTAAACATTACAGAACTGACAAACTTTATACTAAAAGGAGAGGCAACGAGGACTAAAAGAAAATAAATGAAACAAATCAGAAAGCTCTCTATTATACTGTTAAACCTGAATAATTATAAACTAAGTAGGTAAATTGTAGGTAATAGAGTATTGTAATAAGTAACATGAAAACCAGATTCATTGTACGTTCGTGCCACTGAGTTTTGTCCCACTACTAAGGCCTAATGAAAAGTGTCATGACATCATGTAAATAAATAATCACAGAGATTGCTGCTCAAAGAATTGGAACTCACTAGGATGTTAACTGAGACTGACTAGATTGTCCGAATTTGGTTCGTCCGTCCGACGCTATTAACAACAAAGAAAGCATGTGTCCCGTACAATACGTACAACTGAATAAACATTAAATAGGTAGTAGCACTAAGTTATAGATTTGCTAGAAATAGAACATAATCGAATGCGAAGAAGAATGAACCTGTAAAACCTAGAAAGATCAATTAATTAACCTTGCATGTTATGGTACATTATGTCGATTTATATTTATCCACAGCAAATAACGAGACGAAGAGATAACGACCCATTTTATGAATTGATCTTAGATGATATTACGAACAATAAAAATTAAAAATTTGATTCAGTTTTACGCTGCCAAGTTAAATATTTATCATGAGTTGTGAAAATCACACACTCATTTTATGGCCTGATAAAGCGGGAATTTTTGAATTAGTAACCACGAGAATCTTAGTTTACAATGGTAATGACATGACAAGTGATTATTGCTCATTTTAAAAAGTTTGCCATAACTACCTAAACTTAAATAATAAAATTACTAGTGCGTTGGGGTTCCTATAAAACTATCTAATGGTAACTGTAATGATCCTCCCTAGATTTATGAATTTATGATTTGATGTTAAGTGCCGTACCTATACCATTTTACCAAATAATAAACACTAGTCTGTGGAACCATAGGTAATAGTCATATAATATGTGTATGGTGTATTAGGCCACATTCATACAGTTTTGCATGTCCATTTTTTTTATTTTGTTGTAAGTGTACAACAATTCTGAACCACAAATCGGTCTCAACTCTCCAAGGCAATAAATTTGGTGAGCCAGTCAACTAGTTGATCTTGCGGCGAGGCAGTCACACGTATCACGCAACGAGTGATATACATATATGTACGACCTGACGCATGTACAGGTAGGACTTGCATTGAAGGCCACCGGCCCGTCACATCAGCTTCCGGCTGGTATTTATACCGTTTCCGATTTTATTTCTGGGCCTCTTTCCTCGTTTATATTTAATAGTTGAGAGTTTCCGTCTTTATTGTTAGAATCTAAAGATACTTAAAGAGATGATATTTTTTTCTCCTTCTAGTGATGACAATCACAACACGCTTCTGCCAAACATCAAAAAATTATGGAGGATGTAACATAAATATTTTTCCCGTTTCTGATCCCGTTTTAGACTCCTGTACTTTGTAATAAGCAGGTAAGCCACGTTGCAGCATGCTGGTTATAAACAATTGTAATAGATGAGGTAAACCGACTAAAATTAGAGGCACAACCACAGACGAGGGTGTTGAGATGTTCGATGACGAGATGACGGGTACATATATATAGGTTGATCAAAATTCACGTTTTATGTGTACGCGATACGATCGGGCTATAAAATGTGAGAAGACGCAAATACTGCTGGAGTTTACGAAGCAAAAAGTAATTAGTTGTTGTATAGGCTGCCATGTTTACTTAGTGAAAATAGATTAAATTACACATATAGACGAAGAACAACGAGAAAATATATACAAGTAGTTCCTAATCATTAAAAGGTTCAGACTCCTAAATTAAATATAGTGGAGACGAGACGAGAGATACGTCTAAAATAACCAACAGAATTTAAGCCATACAATTGAATATATATTTTTAACCCATGGTCTCCCAATTAAAGGGTGTCGAAGACCATGCGAAGTGGAGAAGAATGAGTAGGACCTTGGGCATTAACTTTTTATACTCGCAAATGTAGAATCGACCAAAAATGCGCAGAGATGAGAGAGACCAGATAGCAGCAGATTTGACGAGCTCCTATTGTTTGAAGTCGGTTGTAAAACCAACAAATGTGATGCCACTCAATGAGTAATGTCTTGTCAAAACTACGTATTTAATGTTTATTTTGTTCTCAATTCTATGTAACACGAACGACCGGTCGTGGCTGTCATAATATGTATTGTTTTAAATTCATTCGTCTGGAGAAATTACTTTGGCTTCGGTTGAAACATAAAACAAGAGCCCCGTTGCCGATATGATTTATTACTTACAGTGTATTTCGCTGGTTTCCAAGTTAGCTATGTAAATGAAGCAATATTTTTGGTTTCTAGACTAAACAATGCAACGGGTTAGGGTATTACTAAATCCTATTATGCCCCGTCTCACTTCTTCATTTTATTCGGTCATACTTTTATGAAATTGATCGAATCAAATGAATTACTATTGAATGGAAATTTTAATAAAACAACTGCAAAGCAAAGACAATGGAAAACACAACGTTAAAAAGTGACACAACTCGTATTCAGAAGTGTGAAAAGTTTTTCATCGGAAATGAATTAAAAATAATTAAAGTTTTGCGAATATTCCAATCAAAATTTCAGATAGTGACCGGCCGCACTATGATCTAAATAATAAGAATAGGAAGTTATCAAAGGTCACGATGAGATACATACCGTAGTATGAGCGAGTTAGACTCACGTGATATCAATTGGCAAATTCATGGTCAGGTAATCAATGGTACTCTCAAGTAAAATGGTTTAAATTTGCCTCTTTTGCTGCGAAATTAAATTATTTCAACATATTTTAAACAACTTTTATAACTTTGATTACCTACCTATATCAATATATATTTATTTCTTCCCCTCAAACCATCAAGGTCTGTTGTCTATTCCTTATAGCTCGAAAAATAAGTTGGACCTATCTGTTTATTTGTAGTAAGAGAATAAAAGGACAGGTTTATTGCATGAGTTGATTTTAAAGGGTCTATTACACGAGTTGATTTGATCAAATTGGTACCGTCATCGCGCATCGCGTACTCGTCATCGAGTAAATAATCTTTATTATACTGTGGTTGTGAGTTAATGCTTGTGTCACTTCATTGCGACATACATTGAAGATATCAAATTATTTATGACCACATCAATCAGTGTAGACTTAATTGTATTCACAGTGATTTAAAAAGCAGTGATAGCTATGATTTTTTTTTAATTTACAAAATATATAAGTAATCCGTAAATCAAAAACCTTTACTAGGTGGAGAATGTGCAGTGCAGGTTGTAGTCAATCATATCTTGATGAATGTGAACTTGTCAGATAAAACACTTAAAATAAGTTAGAGTGGATGTTATCTATTCTATATGAAGCGTATCTATGTACGCAGAAGCACGTGACATACTCTTAAGAGAACTTGATTTTTTATCTCGCGGTATTTTACCCATGCAGAGTAGTTTCGATCAATTTAATTCTTTTTTTCATGTCACATTCATTGTTTATGACTTCTTGGAGAGGTAATACTTTTTTACTTGAACAGACTCAATTACTTTTATATATTTAATCACAAGTATACATACAACAGATAAACAGACAGATAAAAGAAATATTAATGTTTTGTGAGATGGTGGCCTTAGCTTTTTGTCTAGAAGGAACCCAGATTGCTACACTTTTATTATTATTTTTTAATTTATGTTTTTATATATTTAGCCTAAATAAAAAGATACAAACTTAAATATACTTAAACTAGCAGCTCGTCTCGGCTTCGCTCTGGTAAAAAACATAAGAAATTATACACCTAAACCTTCCTCAGGAATCATTCTATCTATTGGTAAAAACCGCATGAAAAAACCGGACAGTAGTTTAAGAGTTTATCGCGAACAGGCTTTGTTTTAAAATATGTAAGGATACATACTTCAAAAGCGCAAGTTTATTTATGTATGCATACGTATGAAATTTGGAGCCCTTGGTCCAGGAACGCGCTAAGGTTCGAAACGAAATGATCTAAAGCTACGTACGAGTACATTCTCCGGACTAATTCCATGCTCACTTATTTTTAAATAAAAACCACTTCGGTATCTAAGTGCAAATAAAGGCGAGCCACTATGCAAGCTTTTTAAATATTGTCTTTATAAGGACACCGGTATCAGTATGAAGCAATCGCACAACAAATACAGAAAATACTTTGCAGTTCTCATAAAATACCACTCCTCGTATGACAACATGCTTCATTAATTAAATAATGAGACGCTTGTCACACGTAGCTGATAATTTTTATAACTACTTTATTGAGTGATGTTACTTGAAGACTAAAAATGTGCAATAGTTTAGATAAAGAGATTGACAATTTTGAAGCAACCAAGAGAAGTATATTGTATGAGACGAAGGTATAAACAGCCTTGACCGATGCCAGATAACAACAGTATTCCCAAAGAGGGCTGAAGTCAGGCAGGCAGGTCATAAATCAAGATACAACACTTGTCCGGGAACATTTACTGAAGAAGGTATTAATTATAAAGTCGATGGTTATACAGGGAAAGGAAGGCCTAAAATTATTTTGGATTGTATCAAAACTAGAAAAAGAGAATCGTGGAAAGAACAGATGTATTGAGCCGACCACATAATGGCATAAGCTAAGGAAGATGATGATAATGGCTTTTCGGGAAAATCATAATTTCTACAATCGTTGGAGAGCGTCGAAACGCAATGTATAATATCGTTAGGATGTGGAGTGATGATCTAAACGAATAAAAGAATATGATAGTCAACTCTGGAACAGCAGCGAACGTGGTTACACCTTCTATTCCCTTACCGAATCGCATTTCAAATGTGGATCGCGCACGTCTTTCCCTATCACAACAATCTCATTTAAGACTTTCATATCATTCCTCACTATTTCCACCGTTTTTGTCTTATATCCATCTGCATTCACATCACCTTTTCTGTCACGTCCATCCCTTCATTTCTCATTACATGCCCAAACCACGATAACTTGGTCTGCTTCCATGATAACCATTTAATTTATTTATAACTAATTAGTAAACATTAATTTTTCCTCCAATAATACTTTACTCAGTCAAAGGTAAACTTTAAAACTAATGTAGAAAGATATAAAGACAAGAAAAGCATTATGAAATTCGATTTTAAAGAAACTAAGTACCTACCTCGTTCACTAGTCTAAAATTGACGATATGATGACGACTTCAATGAACCTGCAAAGCATGTCTTTAATTGCCATAACACGATTTTAATGACATCAATGGGACATGACCCACGTAAAGGATATTTCTCAATAAAACAATACCATATATGAAGTGACCATTTGCGAACAAGTGTGACCTTCTGCGAACTGAGGACTAAGCAGCATCTATGGTATTTAGGTGGCTGCTCTATATGGATTAACTTCTTTATCATTATTATATTTTATTTTATGATTATTTTGTTCAAACAAATGCACTTTGAAACTTTGAAATACATTATAGAACGAATGACAGTTAATACTTTCATGGATACGAAATAAGTGTGCTATGTTAACTGAAGTAGGGATAAGTTTACTGGGATTGTTAGTCACTCACTGGCTGTTAACAAAAATATTACACAAAAAGAATGGAACTAATGTATCACATGATAAAAAATGAAACCTAAACCCATTAATTTTTAAAGCTGTGGGTGCGCAAGGGTGCATACTAGTGAGAAAGTCTTTAAGCATGCAAAATTTATTACCGGAATCGATATCAAACGATATATTACTTAGTTATATATACTGAAAGATTAATTACGGATTCTCATGAACTGTTAATTATAAATAGACCATGGATTTTCCATTAGCAATCTTGCTAATGAGTAAACATGGTGATTAATTAAACATACGTAAGACGTGAAATTTCGACGAAATTACAGAGACGACAACGAAAACAATTTAAGCAAAGACAAGTTAATTTCACCAAATTAATAAGAAATTCCGAAGGCATCCGTTTAATTCGCCGCAGGCTCAGGTATCGCATTCGACACGCTCTGTTATCGAATGCTACATGTAATAAAACCCATGCATTTGACATGGTTACTCACGTGCACAAAAACCGACTTTAAAATGAATGTTATTAGGTTTAATTGTAATTAAATGAACACACCGACGTACCTAGCGATTCTGTTGTTTAACACACGTTCAGCGCGGCGTACGCGCGGGTTTAAACTGAATCATTCGTCGCCTTGGTTGGTAACTTGGCCAAGCATGTGATCGAGCCAAAGGATCGGCGTCGCTCAACAAACTTCGTGATGTGATCATTAGTGTAATAAAACACAGGGCCCCTGTTTTTTAAATTTAATATTCGAACCGTAGACACATGCAATGCAGTCGGATGCATGGCATAATAATATTCGCGTTTGTTTCACAACCAACCGACCGTGAAACAATAGGTCATAAATTTCTGATAAATATATAATTCTATTGACGCCCGAGAGACGTCCTTAGAAAAATCTATTCATCGTCATAGTTTTTGAATAGTCATTTGAGTTTTTAATGACAATAAACTTATATCAACTAAGTACATTAGAACTTACAAAAAATGATTGAAATTTACGCACAATCCTAGACCACGTTTAACTCCAAAAGAGATGGAGAAAAACATACTAGCAGCCATAAACGACAAAATGAGCAATCAAGATAATAATTACATAAAGAAGTAAATATAATAAAAACTACTTACGTTAAATCTGTCGTCGGGCGGTTAAACAAAAACGCGCTACAAGTGGCCGATCTATCGGCGAGTGAATTCCATCCGGTATCAGCTGATGATAAGGAAATGAGGATCTCGTGACCGCGCAGTTGGTAGCACTGCGCCGGCGCAGCCTCCGCCCGCTACCGCTGACACAAATTAAAAATAGTTGCAAATGTGACACTTGATATTTTATGAATTTTATTAAGCAAAGCATAAATAAAGGGAAAACAGAATACAAATAAAAATACACAACTAGTTGTTCGCCGCGAACTTAGACCTCGCGAACACAATACATTCTTACAAAGTTGTTAATATTTCAAAAACGACTTAACCGTTTTTGTTGTCCCATGAACTTTAAAATGCTATCGACTGATCCTACATACCTTTTAAATTTCATCAAAATCAGACCTACGTAACGGTTCCAAAGTTATCGCGTTACAAAAAAACATATATACATACAGAAAATGTATTTTTGCCCTAAGTAGAATTGTAGACCTCGCTCTCTCGGTTAATAATTCCTATAGCATAGTAGAACATTGCAGTAATTATGCAGGTTTCTTGTGGAAATCGTAAATCCCTAGTCTTTACCTACGACTACTGTAGTGACGCTATAATGACCAATATGTTTAGCAAAATGCTCCCTGGACATAGCGATGATGAATATTTTTTCACATTATAATGGTACATTAGTATTAGTACTTGTTTACAACAAAGTAGTCACAGTAATCCATTGTCATACATGCAATTAGTAAAACGTAGCCTAAAATACCCACATGAATATATGAAATAAAACAAAAACCTGTCAAATGAATCTAACAATTAACTTTTAGTCTCTACATTGTATGTTAAATTAACAACAAACACGAAATATACTTCTAGACCTTAAATATTGTATACCGCGCCGTGTTTGCTATGAAATGTAAACAACGGGCAGCATTGCTCCGTCACGACCGGAGCCTCACATACGTAAAGATCGAAACCCGTTTTGATGATTTGAAATTACATTTGTTAACGAAACAACGATGTTAGGAAATAAACTTTGTGGTGTGTGGTTCCGCCCTAAAATAGGAACATACCAAGGCTTACGAGGCGACTAAGGGACACATAGCCTAAGCTGAAAGGAAACAATAGCATTCCCAAGGAGGTTGGACGTCAGGCAAGCGGCCGGTTGTAAAATGACGCAGTATATTCAAAATTTAAAGGTTATTTTTTTACGCTGGCACTGGGCTTCGCGGCATCACAGCCTCAAACGCAACCGGGAACATGCGTCGATAAGAGAGAGTTAGGAAATCAACTTTATCTTGGGAATATTTCTTACCGAAAGAATAAGATGAACATCACATATAATGTAAGCATAAAATAAAACGGGTTAGTTAAGCCACAAAAAGCGATAGCTAAAAATAGATGTTTATTTTAACAAAGCATCGAGATAAAGGTCGTTTGGATTGGTACTTACCCATATACGGTCGCATGATTATAGTACTACTAAACACTACGATCACACTTGAATAACCAATTCACAACATGAGTTTAATTAACATTGGTCACACGTCGAAGACATAAATGGTTCATAGTATTGACACATGTTCGCCGACATTTCTTTGGCTGCTTTATTTGATCAACAATACAAATATGTTTTAATTAATGTAATAATTACCCGCTTTTTGTTATGAACGTCTAACGCGGCATGTCAAGGCGGTCTGATTTGAATTGAAAGAGTTTTAGTTTTCAAATGTTTAGGAAAAATATAATAACGATAAATTATTGAACATTTCAAAATACTTAATATACTTTATAGAAGTTCTTCTTAGAAGAGTTCTTATAGAAGCTATTACTATATTAAATTAAGGTAGACATCATGGCGAAAATATTGGATATATCATATTGTTTAAATTTTAATTTATCATTTTAAAGGGTTTGAAAAATACTGTTTTTGAGTTGGTAAACGCTCTTACATTGTATTTTTTAATTAAAGCACGAGTTTCAAGCATATTCTTAGCCCTTACATTAATATAAAATATATAAACTAATGGAATGTACAATGGATAACTAAAAATACTTTTCCAATAAATTCCCAATTTATGTAAATATAAAAATAAAATAGCATACACAAATATATTTCACAATTTAATTGCTAACAACCATCTTTATTACTTTCAACAAATTATTACGTATATTTAACTAAATATCCAATAAAATAAAATTTTATATATAATTATAATTAAAGGAACCAAAAGATACTTCGTGATTGAAAATTGACCTAATAAGTCTGAATAACGAATATAGGTGGGACAAATCACACTGATTGTGTTAGCCCCAAATTAAGTTCACACATAAACATAATAGTATTCACACATAAACATAATAGTATTCATATATAGATAAACATCACAGACCCAGGTCAATCAGAACAAAAATGATCATTTACCATCTTGACTAGATAAGTATACACACATATATAAATAAACAAATAAAAAATCACTTTATTGCCAAGTTAACTTTAGTTTATACATAGTTTAACATATTATGATATTTTAGTTTAAGAGGAAAGGAATGTCTTAGCTTCTATTATCGCCAACAATAATGGTTGGAGATAACGCTGATTTTCAGACACCACTGTCCAACAACAGAAAAAAAATGTCACAAAAACATCGACTAATATGCCTTATAAAAAATTGAAATTTTACAAACACAATTTTATAATTTAAAATATTTTTAAAAAGTATTTTTAAGTAGGTTAAGTAGGTTGTGTGTGAGTGTGTATATGATATGGGTGTATGTGGATGTGAATTGTGTACATATTTTACCACATTGGTCAATTTTGACAAAAAATGGTGACTTTTTGGTACGTTATAGAAAAACCTAACTTATAAAAAAAATCATATACATTATTAATATATAGTTTGTAGTATGTGTACTATTATATATTGTAATTTATGTAAGTTTATGTAAGTATATTTTACTGTGTTCCTTTCCTTTTTTGTGTCGCACTGCAAACTGCAATATCTGTTTATCCTAATGGTAAGTCTAATCGAACTTGTCTATATATTTGGATTATTAAATTTCTTACATATCGAGAACCTATCACTGCTGTCTTTTATAATAATAGCATAAAGGTATCTAACACGACTTTAACCTCTACCGCCATCTAGGGGTAGTAGCCGTAAAGCATACCTTTAAAACATACAACAAACGACACCTCATTCAAGAATGTCGAATACAGAAGCTTATTCCATCATAAGCACTCATGAAGTGGTAATGAGGCGGCCATAAATTGATGTCAAGTGAGATAATTATTGGAAAGTATAAAAGATAGCCAGTGTAGACAGAGAAAACTACAGAGTTTTTGAGAGACAGCGTCTATTCGGCACCGACATTTTGCTCATACAAGAGAAAGACGTACTAGATATACACGCGGAGAAACAGGACAGAGCGCTAATATCTTTTGTCTCATTTTGTGCCGGCTTTTACAGGGTAGGCTGGATCACGCGCGCAAGTACTACATAATCGTAACATTCTCATTCCCTTATCTATAGCTATTCTCGGTTTATGATAGCCAATATAAGATAATTGCTGGTTTACACGTATGAAGTTCTCAAATTGTTATAGTTAACATTCATTAATCGATACGTCAAACAGCGAATTTAATATTCTAACCCAAAACTGACTACTAAATTACCGTTTCCACGTTCCGATTCAAGTGATTTTAAAAATTTGTAAATTTTCAACTGTATTGTTATTAGTTACGAAAGGAAAGATATTAGTCTAAACATATTTTAATAACTTTATTTCAACACGTATAAATGTCAATCATCTCTCTCGATTTTTCACGATGACAAAGAGTTAGGGCGCAACCCTTTACATTATTACAGTAGCACAGCTCTAAGGAAAAAATGAGCATAAAATAGGGTTTAATCTTGGAAGCATACTATTAAAATTTACGGAGAGAACATGTTAAATTGAATCACTGGTAAAAACATAAGTCATAGAAAAGTTGAACTTATAAGAATCCTATTTCCTTTCCTGTACCGCTATTCCTTTATGTACTTAATCCCCAAGCAAATATAATAAATTAAGAGTAATTAACACAACCGTAATAAACATATAAACAGATTTTGCGTGAAGTTAACATATATAATTTATAATATTTTCGAAACCCGTATTCAATCACAAAATGTATAAAAAAATAACAAACCAATAGGCCTTAGTGATAAAGGTACCTCGTAGGAATCTGTTTCGAGCTCACGTTTAATCTGCAGAAATAAAAAATATTAAAAATAATCATCGTTTTAGTCTTACATGTATAGTATCATACATATACTACATAACAATAAGTACTGCTGGAATGGAGTGGCCATAGCTATCTAGGCTTACCCCTCCACTAAATCAAAAGCGAAACGTACGCGTCATTAAACTTGCACAGATTTTAAAACTACATGTAGTAGCCAGATCAAGCCGACATTTAACATATTATATTAATATCCATTGCTTACAAACGTCTCGCTAGGTTGCCTTAGAAACAGGATCTGTTGGATGATAAATCCAAAATCCGTCAAACAGGAAAGTTCTTTTATGAAAACTATCGACGTTGTATGTTGAAAAAGCTATATCTATGTCATTGAAATTGAACAAGAATTGTTCTTTATTACATGTGTGGTGTCATAGTTACAGATTTGTTTTTTATGTATGCACACTATCGGCAATCTCAGACAGATGGCGATGCGAATGAACATACACAGCACATTTTTATGTGAGCTATTTTACGTAAGGTAAAATAGGAATGTACATCGAAACCACAAAAATTTGGCGAACTGTTTGCAGATAGTGCGGACCCGGCATTACATAAACAAGCCATTATACACGAGACTGCCAACGATACTTACTTTATTTTACCATAGGAATCCTCATAGACCATAAAATTGGATGGGAACATTTTATTTTTACCACTTCAGATCCATCAAATGTATTGGATGTGCTAACTATATCTCCAAACTTCAAAGACTGATTAACTGAAAAGTAAAAATAAATATTTCTGCATTGATACAAGAATTTTGTAAAATACTTACAATAAAAAATTACTTAATACTCATTTCAACCATAAAAACAACAATAAGCCTCTTGACTTTTGAACTGTTTTTAGGGTTCCGTTACCAAATGACAAAAACGGAACCCTTATAGTTTTGTCATGTATTCATCATAAAGTATGATAAGGATATTAAATATTTAGATAAATAAATTTTAGTGTTTTATGGAATACCAGATAATCTTATCTTAATAATAATATGTATTATGTATTAATATAAAATTCTACTTGAGTACAATAAATTACCTAAATTCCATTTGAGCCCACTGGAAGTAACACTCAGACATGCTTCGCCGACAGGCACCAAAGAGCACCATGCTCTTTTATGCTGTCTGACAACTTCAGGTATGCTGATGATGTGGTCTCCGGGATACAGCAGCCATGATATGGAGTCATCTGACATTATGTACACATTCGCTTCAGGACAAAGAATATTCTTCTCTTTGACTAGAAATAAAGTTTGGATGTTTCCTAGTGTATGATCTAATCTTCCCGAGTTTTGAGCGACTGCAATCACATGGCTTATCTGTAAATTAAAAACATAACATTTTTGTATGTAGGAAATGTAAAAACGCATCTAAATAGTTATGTGTTGAAAATGTTTGATTCACATAGTAATTGTAAGTCTTAAAATAATCAAAAAGAAACTCCCAAAAAGACTACAAAATGTAATCATAATAATAATTATTCATTTAGTAAACATGTGTACATACAGAGCAAATGTTTTATAAACACATAGATTTATAAAGCATATAAATTATATGTAACATCACTCTTCATAGGAGTATTTCCTCATGGCTGATGGTATGTGGTCATTACACATAACAACTTTCTTGGCACTATAAAAAGAGTGGTTTGACATTGTCTTCTACATTTCACACACAAGTTAATAATCAGCCAGTGTGCAGAGCAGGTTTCCTCGCAATGTTTTCCTTCACTGGAAGCAAGTGGTGGTCGATCTGACTCATGAGGCACAACTAGGATTTGAACTTGGGACCATTTGATCCACTGACAGACATCTTAACCAGTACACCACCACAACTTCAACAACTTGTATCATCAGGATTTAGATTAGATATTATATAGATGTTAGGAAATTATAAGTTTATTATTAATTATTAAATGTAAAATTATTTAGGTATATTACCTGTATTTTTTCTTGTTTGATGTGTTTATTTAATTCCATAATGGCTTTTGTAAAATCTGTGTGGTTTTGATCTGGAGTGTGCACTATCTGCAAGAAGAAATGAGACATTGCAGCGCCTACAATATATATTGTGACACTCTATTCTTTAAATACAGCAACTTAATATTTTTATGAATATTACATAGATCATGAATGATCATCCAAAATATGAATTTTGGGCCTACATTTTAAATGTTAGATTTTTTTTAAATATGAAAATCTTTTTATAGAAACTTCTTATTAAATTATTTTTAAGTTACCCTGTCAAGAACTCCATGCAGGTGAATTTGCATGTGTGCTGTTGACTGTACCTCAAAAAACTTCAAATTTACTATATTCAAATTTATTTTACTACTATATATTTTTCTTATACTATATACATATATTTCATTGTGAGGTAATAATAATATATTGTGGTTTCATCCACAGTTTATTTCTTCAGACACACATAGTTTACAATGATTTAACTTTTTATCTTGTATGTGACATTGACTGGCATGTGTGAACAATGTCAGTTAAAAGACACCAAGTTCTAAACATTTGATAAAACAGCAGAACCAATTAAAAATTAAACTGATACAACATAAATACCTAACATATATATTTTTTAAATTAAACACTGTTCACTGATGTATGTACTAGTGGTAATAATGATGGTTAAATTATGGCTGAGGTGGTTCAAAAACCTTAGCTTTCAACCATTTTTTGTCAATATTTTTGACAAAGATATAATACCTAAATTTAAAATGTTTCACCTTACAACCTTTCTTTGTGAAATGCTCCTTCACTTCTGGCAGAATTGAGTCAAAGTCTCCTGTTACTAGGTCTGGATTCTTCATGGATAATTGCCTCTCTTCTGGCATGTTATTTAGAAACTTTTTCCACTGAGTTGTGCCACCATCAACTGTTACTCTTACTGATGCTGTAATAAGATTTATTTTCATTAGATATTTAAATAAACTTAATCGGCAGTGGCAGACCTAGATCCAGAAAATGTATCTGATTGACAGATATAGAAACAACAGAAAGGGGAGTCTAGCAGTGAGACACAAAAATATTAAAAACAAATATATACTAACCATTGTTCCAAAATTTGCTCATAAATTCCATACTTTGTTGTACTGGCCTGTTTAGAATAAGGACAGCATAACGACTTGATGGACCCATAATAAATTCAGAGATATCCCATTTATAGCACTTTACTATACATGCACATGGTCCCTGGCAGAACCGTTGCTGCATATACAAAATAGAATTTAGTTTTTTTATCTACAAAAATGAAAACTAAATGACATGACAATAATATATACTTAACTTTAAAGATATCTAATCAAATTGAAATTACATGATAATAAAAAATACATTCGAATTAAATAGAACCATATAAACATAAGAATTTAACCTAGTGAATCTCAATCTCAAGTTGGAGAAGGACTTACAACATTTAATCCATTCATAGACATTTTATACTTGATGAAATAACAAATTAACATAAAATTAAACAAATACACTTGCAAGTTATAAAAATGATAAACTAAGATTCATACACGATTTTAATTATTGCATCTGTAAACTAAATACAAATCGTACATAGCATTTGTAGTAAAAATTAAACCAATTCAAAGTTTAAATGAAACTTCTTTCCATCAACCAACATCAAACACATGGGTTTGACATTACATTTTATTTAAGGAAAACAGACTTTGACAGTTACGTACAATTCTTAATTTTTTGAAGAGTTAAGGCATATTACGCAAATCTCAGCGCAGATGGCGCTATTGGTACAACGAAGGTACACAAACATTGCCAATGGAGGCAAAAAGCGCCAATTTTCAATATTGTTGCAGATTTACGACCAAAAATACCTTCTACGCAATCGTGGTGCGAGTTTAAAGGAAAAAGGAAGGATTTAGTGGATTATCCCGAAAATAATAACACTATTTTAGGTTATGTTCTGCATTATTTGGTCACTGTGGTCATAAACTGATATAAACTTGATTTTGATTGAAGATCTTACCTGTATGAAGTCCATATTTTAATAAGTCTTCACGTGTGAAGTGTTCAGAGTTTCGACCATTTACTAGCTCAAAAATTTTACAGTGTGAGGCGTATCCCATAGTTACGGCGTATCCCCGAAGTTTTTTATCTTATGGAAAACGATTTTTCCCAATATTTCGGCACCCGAATATGCTACATTGTTATATATTTTCACAAACGAATGCTTACATAATGAAAGGATTAATTACATACTCTATAATAATCGACATAGCAAAAGGCTTTTGTGTACCTAACATGCAGTGCTGTACTCTGACGGGATAATTGTTCAGTAATACTGCCTATTCGGTTCACAGAAAACCTTAAAAGTTTCGTCATATCTCGCATTCGCTCAAGAAAGAGAAACTCGCATTAAGAGAAACGCGCTCGGGTAAAACCGTATAATAAAGTATGCGTACACCTAAACCTACCCTACCTTTTTTAACAGAGAGACGCGACATAGGGACTTGTTTTTATAATATATAAGGAAGAGATCAGTATCAATCAATATATTATTTATAAATGCAATCAACTCAATCTTGATTTTGACGAAATACCGGATTGGTTGAAGCCTTAAAATTTAAAAAATAAGTAAAAAAACTCACTGTCACTTTAAGCAATGTCGGCCAAAGTCAATATGACAACTCGATCATGTCAATTCGACCTACCTTTTCTAAACAGTTGTGTTGTGTTGTGAAAATTGTGGAAAAGAAAGTCAAAATTTATAGAATATTAATAATATTAGTTAAAGATACTTACTTCCTTTTAAGATGAATAGAATATTCGGTAGGGGTAAACCAAAGGAACCAGGACCAAGTATAACGGACTGTATCAGCAATGTGAGTAATCAACAAATATCATTTTGATGATGATTCATGCATTGCAATGGCTCCTTGTTTTTATACATTTATTTATTTTGTAGCTTCTATTTGGCTGTATTTGCCTGCTGGATTATTTCATTAACCTTATAAAATGAAATGTCAATTTCGGATTGTTTTCATCAAATTCCAAAGAGATTACAATTTATTAATTTTGACACCCATAAACACCACAGATATAAGAACATTACATTTCAACGTAATGTTCTTATATCTGTGGTGTTTATGGGTGGTGTTCTTATATCTGTGATAAACACCAACATAGTAAAAGTAAAACCATTTGAATTTGAAATGCCATTCTTACAACGATAATAACATGTTCACCTTTCGTAAGTTGATAAAAATGTGATAGAGTTCAATTGCCCTAGTTTGGCCCCATCTTGAATTAAAAAAGAAAACACTAAAGATAGGGAGATGATATAATAAATACTGTTTATGATGTACAATATTCATTAATAGACAGGCAGTTTTTGCAACTGATGTGGATCAGACAGCATTGAAAGTTCTATAGTTAATTCACTGATGTAATAATTAATCATTAAATTTTCAGGTTGACAGTAGAGCTGATAACATTGAGCAAAAGGTGCAGAAGTTGGACACAGAGCTTCGGAAATACAAAGATCAAATGAGCAAAATGAGAGAGGGACCAGCAAAAAATTCAGTTAAACAAAAAGCTATGAGGGTTCTCAAGCAGAAGAAAATGTAGGTATTATTTGTAGATGATCTTGAAGAGTTAGTGGTCATTGAGTAATT
The DNA here is from genome assembly GCF_027563975.2 of Plodia interpunctella. Classification (NCBI taxonomy): domain Eukaryota; kingdom Metazoa; phylum Arthropoda; class Insecta; order Lepidoptera; family Pyralidae; genus Plodia; species Plodia interpunctella. The sequence goes on from NC_071300.1 coordinate 7,638,124, forward strand.
TTTAACTTATAATTCTGCCTAGAGTAATTTCAGCTTTGCATCACAAAGATATATGAAGGTCAAAATTATTGAGAATATTTTAATTTATTCGCTTTGTAATTTTTATGTTGTAATTATGATCTTCAGAGCTGAAATTTGAACACTGTAACACTCTTAAAACAAAATTCTATCACTGTAAATTTCAATTAGGATTGTATAATTTTGGACTCTAAAGTTTTAAATGGTCATTTTTTAAAACAAGCTAAAACTCACATAATTTCGGATTTTTCCCATTGTCACTATTGTTGATACTAACTTCATGCCAAATTTCATGATTCTAGGACAATGGGAAGTACCAGTTGGTTTTGAGATTCCTCATAAGAGAGTTGCAAGTTTCATTTTTTCCACCATCAACTTTTCAAGTTTATATGTATACATTCCTGAGAAAAAGGGTGTTGACCAGTGTCCCTAGGTTTAATTTTTGTGGGAATTTTGGGATAAAAAGTACCCTGTGTTATTCCAGGTAAAACCGTAATAAAGTATGCATACACCTGCCCTTGTACCAAATTTCATAACAATCTGTCCATTCAATTGTGTGAAACATAACAAATATACATACAAACTTTTGCATTTAATATATTGGTAGGATTATAATAATGATTACAGGTACGAACAGCAGCTTGATAACCTTCGGGCCCAATCATTCAACATGGAGCAAGCAAATTACGCCACACAGACACTCAAGGACACTCACACCACTATAGCTGCAATGAAAGACGGAGTGACGCAGATGAAGAAAGAATTCAAGAAAATCAATATTGATTCCATTGAGGTTAGTTTTCTCTGATATTAATCTTACAAATGTTCAATTGGTGAAATCTTTGTGTTCACCTGGTTTCATTCTCGCCTGTGCCCCACTGAAACTTTAAACCATAAACCTGAACTTAAAAATTTGGCTGTGATTTTACGACAAACCGCTTGCCTGAGGTCATCTTTCTTTGGGATTGCTATATTTGCTAATCAAGGTACTAGCTATACAGAGAAGGTCTAAACTTTCGATGCCTAATTATAACAAATAAATATATTATGCACGGCTCCAGAACTAAGACTGAACATTACAATGCTGCGAGCGTTCGTTTTATAGTCAACACACAGGTGACATTGATCGTTTTACCGACAATAGTTACCGTAATTAACATAAAGTTAACACTCCGTCATATCTATCAAATTTTTCAGGATGTGAATGATGATCTGGCAGACATGTTGGAGCAAGCAGACGAGGTGCAGGAAGCGCTGGGCAGGCAGTACGGCGTGCCGGAGATTGACGACGACGAACTGGCCGCAGAGCTTGATGCTTTGGGTGAGTCAAATTTTATATTATGTAGTAATTTCTCAAAAGATACGAACTGGCATTCGGAACGATCCCTGTTGAGAAGAAATGCCGAAAGAAACTCATATAAACAGTGTTGATCCTTATCATGCCAGAAGGGCATACCATTATTGTTTCTTACATTTATCTATTAGTTACTTTATCTATCAGATTACAATATATTTTATCAGAAAGTGGTGAAACAGGCCTTAAGTCATGTCAGGCTGAAAAAGATAACATTCCATCTTGACCAACGTACCCGGGACCTCGCGGTCTAGAAGCATGGTTAAGGCGCTAGGCTTTTATTTCTCGACGAAGAAAAATATTTTGACAAATAGTGACACTAGATGAATAATTTTAGTAGATGGTATTGTTGTTTACTAGTGTGGCATAATCTGTTAAAAAAAAAAATATTTTTAACATTCGTCAAGAAACAAAGTAAATTAAGAAAAACGTGAAGTGTCGCTAGTGTGCTCGCCGCACACTGTAATACATAGCGCCTTAACCGCTGAGCGACGGGACGGTGAACGAACGTCATTCCCCAGGCGACGAGATAGCGCAGGACGATGACACGTCGTACCTGGACGACGTGGTGAAGCTGCCCGCGGCGCCCGACCGCGAGCCGGGCGCCGAGGGCGCGCGCGCGCGCGACGGCGTGCCCGTCGACGAGTTCGGGCTGCCGCTCGTGCCCAGCTCCGCGCAGACTTCGCGATAAACGATACAATAAAAAAAAAACTATCTCTCTGAGAAAGAGGGAAGGGAAATACCAAACAAAATAATAATAACTACGACACCTGGGTGAATTTTTGAGAATTTTTATCACCATCATTACCATACTTCAAAAGTCAACAAAGATTTAAATCTTTTATAATAACTACCCTAATTTATGAATAATAATCTGTCTTGGGGGTAGTGTGAAATTTTATCAATATTTGATTTCTAAAATTTAGAATGATTCTTTATTCTGAAGGACGGTAATGACGTCTGTCAAAATGCTCGAAAATCCGCCCACCTTAAAAAAAAAAAGAAAAAAGTTCAAGTATGAGTTGAAGAGGGTTACGTACAATTTATTCCGTTAATCTACAGAATAAATACTGAATTATGCAAATGTGAATTTAATGGGGTTGTTGTAATTGATTTAGGATATATGATTCGATTCGCTAAGCAGGTGTCGTATAAAGCACTGTGAAAGTACGATTCTTAACTCGGTCTTAACAGCCCTCAAATTCGTCTCGTGCCTCAATATAAAATCACATTAAATCTGTTTTTACTATAGTTTTTCTATGTGTAATGTTATGCACTATTGTAAAGTAGTACGGAAGAAACGAATAAATATCTAGTAGAGTAACGACATTGTAAAGCAAATTTGTGTTGGGACCCATTCAATGGATCTCCTTCCTCTAAATGGATATTTATTTATTTCCTAATACTGTAATTATTGTTTTTTACATTTTTATATTTTAATGATAACATGTATCTAAAAATAATGTAGGATAGTTGGCTACTACACAAGTGCACACATTTTATTGGAAGCATAAAATTGTCTCAAACATAAATTTGAATGAACTGGCTGTAAAATTTGTAACTTTCCAAATGTTTTTCAAAAGAAATAGTTCCTTGTGATGTAATAGTTGTTTACACGCTTATAAGAAAATAACGTCCTACCTTGATTTATTATTTACTAGCGACCCGCCCCGGCTTCGCACGGGTGCAATACTTGTTATGCATGAACAAGCTTACACAGGGGCAGACAGACAGCGGGAAGTGACTTTTGTTTTATACTTTTTAGTGGTAATGATTATTGTAACTGTAGTAGATACATGCTTGCCCAATTTTAAAAACAGTTAAATGAGAGAAATCTTTCGGCGAAATGTGAGTAAAGTTATAATATCATATTAAACTAATGATAGAATAAATCTCTTGAAAGTATACTTATAAGTAATTCACAGCACTTTAAAGTAGAGCTTTCCTCGGTTTATAAGACAAAATAATTTCATTTTTGTTTATTAATTCCAGAGTAAAGTTGATTCCGTTGTCTACATGTGAATGTTTGTCATTTATTTAACCATTGGATAAGCTTTATATAATGTATCTGTTGCAGTGTCTTGTTATGTAAATGTAGTGTTTAATTTCTATATTAATAAACTTAAGTTGTAAATTCATGTATCTTTTATTGGCCTATATCTATAGGCTTTTAGTACATTAACAATAATTTTCATTTGAAAATTCTCGTCTAACTATGAGGAGGGGGATAATTAAGACATTTTTGTTAGAAGTTTGACTGCGAATCATATTGATTTTAATGATAAAATGTGCTCAAAAATCGGAGAAAAGTATGTAGACTAAGACTGGAATAAATTCCTATGAAATGTGCACATTCTCCTTTCTCTGAAACAAGTTTAATGTATGAGGTGCATTGGGTAATTCCGACAGAAATTTCTAAGAGATTACTAGAGGTGTATGTTCTTTACTGTCATTATAGTTTTACCTCTGTGTACTCAATAAAATGATGTATTACTGTCTAATTATATTTTTTCGTGTAAAATGTCGAATTATATTTTTTCGTGAAAAGGGGAAATTACGAACTGTCTTGGGTATATATTCTGAAAATAAACAAAAATAGCGCGAAAAATACTTGAACTTGAAAACTTTATGCTACTGACGTATTCTTGACACTAATGCGCCACTCAATATGTTGGCAACAAGGAAATATCACTCAGATTTGTAGATTTTTATTATTTCGGTATATATGCATTTTCGGAATTACTGCACTATACACCATGTATATGTTACTGGCCAAACTCGATTCCAGGATATACTAGTTTTACCTAAGCTAAACTATTTTTCCTACATGCGATAGGCTAAACTAGTTCGTCCTAAGCCCGATAGGATAAACCAGTTTAGCCTAGGCCAAACTAAGTAATCCTAATAGAAATACACACTCTCAGGATAAACTGACATGGCCTAGTCTAAACATTATAGAATATCTAGAAAAACAAAATAAATAGGTAAAATGAATAAAATACTATTTAATTAAAATTAATAATTTCATTAAAACGATAACGGTAAAAGAAACAATGTTAAAATGTGTCTAAAAATTAATAAAGTATTTTTAATAATATTAAAACAATATAATATAAAAATACTATATTTATAATGCTATTTCGGAGACTTAGTTTGTTTGACTAGGCTAAATAGATTTAGACTAGGTCATTCCTGTTTAACCTGAGTGTTGTTTATTTCTATCAGGATAAACTAGTTTGGCCTAGGATAAACTAATTTTTCCTATATGCGATAGAACGAATTAGTATAGCCCAGGCTAAACCAGTTTATCCTATCGCATGTAGGAAGAAATAGTTTATCCTGGAATCGGGTTTGGCCGGTAACATATACGCAATACACACTCTCAAAGCTTTCCAAACAGACATAACCCAAAGGTATAAATAAAACCACGAAATGTAAGGCAAAATAAACCTTTAATAAATTAAAATAATAATTTAGGGCATTATCTTACAGTCAATTTCTAAAATACTGTTATGTTCATTACGTTACATCGGTAACTTCGGATCACCACCCTTGGTAAATTTTACGTCACTCACTGAACACAAGACATGGCTAATGATACTAGACTCGCAACTCGTTAATAAATAATACTTAAAACACAATATTTACATCCTAATAAATGATATGTACAGCCACACAACTTGTGATCTACGCATTACAGTCTAATTTGCACTATCTAGGTTTATCGTGTACTTAGTCTAGAGACTCTTGACCTGTCTTTGGCAAGAAGAAGCAGAGGAGCGCAGCAACTGAAATAATAGAATAATGTTAGAATTAAGTAATTCAAACTTTTTTAGTTTTTTTTTTTTCAATTATTTTAAGTTTCTTTTTATTTTGAACATGTGCATATTACAGAAATTACAAGATACTGTTGCCTACTTTAAATAAAGAAAAGTATGGAAAATAAATATGAATTGACGTTAAAAATCAAAACTTAATTGTTTTACCAGCTGAAGCTAAAATTTACCAAATTATACAAATATATTTTGTATTGCATACTTTAGCATAGGAGCAACCTATATACGTTTCTTCTATTACCCAATGAATAATCATAACTTAGGTCATAAAAATGGTAATACTTACTGAATAAGAATGCTGAAAAGACGACTATAGGCACCACACAGTTCAAATCGATAAGGTATCCGAAAGACAGGTTACCAATAAGACCACCGCCTCGACCCGCCGTCAGTGAGAGCGCGGCTGCCATTACCCTGAAAATTAAAGAAAAAAAAAATATTAAAAATCATGATGAATGTGCGAAGGGGAGACAAAAATTGGATAGCGCACCCTGGGCTCAAAAGATCATTGCTGCGGAAGGAACCGAGAAAACGATCAGGTTATTTTGCCTCCTCATTATCGTTGATATCATTTAGAAAAACCCGCGCGTGTACACCACAACACGAACGTTCAAAATAGTTTTGAACATGGAGCTCATTCTAAGCCAACGTCCCTAGCGGCGAATTTATCACGTTCACTTTAATTCGTGGAGAGGTGATTTGTTGATTGTTGAGCCTATGATAATAATCATCATCAGCAATTTTAATACCGCCGATGCATTGCTGGTGCATTTTTGAAACTTGGACCGAGGACACTACCATGGGGAACGCCAAGAGATATGTCAATATTTATACAAACAATGTACCTATATGTATTAAAATTGCTGATGATGATACACGTATAAAATTTCAGTAATACTCATAGCTTACCTAAGGTTTGTAGGGAATAAGTCGACAAGCACACAGAACACAAGACTGATGGCTAGGGAGGTGAGGGCTTCAAAGATGCATGAGAGAACCAGATTCTGGGTGGAGTTGTGTACGAAGTACAGGCCCACTGTGACCGCGCCGGCGAAACTCAAACTGAAAACTAGAATTAAATATTTTTATAATGAGATCAAAGTTGAGATCGTAAGTTTTCAGAAAAATCTTTATAATAATTTCGGAATAGATACCTAAATTCCACCACAATACCTAAATTCAAGTCAATGAGAAAATGTCATTACCTATCCATCTTGATCAGAACGGGGATCGATTCCGGGACCTTCTATGTAGCAGTTCATGATGACCATCAAGCCACAGAGATCGTTAAAATACTTACCTGATGGAAAACGGTGCTAGTTGCTCATTTTACTTACTCAAGAAGAATTTGGCACCGAGTTTGTGTACACAAAGCGGCAGCCATAGAGACGTGGGGATGCAAGCCAAGCCTACAATGAGTGTGTGCATGTACACGCTCTTATCGATGACCTTGAGGCAATCGAAGGGGTCGCTGGCGCCACCTGCGCCTTGGTCCACCTTGATAACATAAACTAATTATAACAACTCACTGATAATGTCAACGTAAGAATCATTTACAGTTAAAAAAGCATTTGAAGTAAAAATGATTTTTAAGTCAAATCATTCATGCACACATTTATAAAATATGCACCTCATTACAAATTACACATAACTATAAGTAATCTCAAATTTGGCGCGAATTGCCGGGAAAAAATAATAATAAATCAAATATAAATAAATGCTTTGCAAACTCGACGATACTTACTGTTTTACAACAAAATTGAGCCTAAGCTAGGATGTAAACCACACTTTTAGAAGTTTAAAATGTAAAAAATAACAAAAAAACAACAGGAATATAATTTTACCTTGTATTCTGCCACCGTGCACACCGACGCGTGTTCGCCAGGGAATATTTTCTCATAGACTTCGTACCTATTGAACAGCTCCGGGAACCAGATCATGAGGGTGTAGTAGCTGGAATCAGTAGCTTAAGTTTATTGGACTGACCATTTTTTTGCTGCTCGTGCTTATAGGATTGTAGGTAAGAATAGTTTTCATTTATATCTAATTTAACTACTTTATTGCACTAAAAATAACAGTATAATTTTTCATTAATCCTAAAAATGTGCTATGAGAAGAAAAATAAATAAATATAATATTGTGCTGACTCCTAAAGAAAGGAATTAAGTATTATGATGATATTTGAATTAGGTGTAACATTTTGATTTGTAAGTTTACCTTGTAGTTAAGCCGAACTGAATGAGGCAAGTGAGGATAGTGTATTTTAGGTAAGGAGGTTTGCACAGAGCCTTCGTTTGAGACCAGATTTCGCTGACGAGTCGTTTCAAGTCCTTTTTCTTGGTCATCTTTAGAGTCCTGATGGATTTGATTGAGCCCTGTGATGCCACCGACACAGTTCGCTGTTTCTCCTTGAGACTTTTGACCTGTTGACAGATTAAGATTATTTTCGTAATTCGATTATCCTTTTATAAATCTTATCTACTAATTATACACGATGATACTTTATTTACTAACAAATAATACATAAAGATACTACAATTACAAATTGTTCTGAGTTTCAGACTATTCAAGGCTCGAGCATGATTCTCACGCAATTGACATTAATATTATCAATTTTCCAATATTTTTCCAAGGTTTGCGAATCGATTGATGCTTTGGATTAAACTCTCACGACTTGAGATTTTCTGTAATCGCAAATTGTGTTAAGCCTTGAAAAAAGTCAAAATAGTGTTTTTGAGCTTTCGTTTTTTGCCCGTCTTTCTACCAATTAAACCTAAAGTAAATGGAAATGACGAAATGTATTTATTTACGTGGTCGTTAAGTGTGGCACTCCTTAACGATGCAGAACGGAAATCTGAAATGTCAGTTTCTAACCTAGAAATCTAATCAATGATATTAATCCTAATGACGAAGACTTGTCCTGTCTAGATTAATGAAGGGTCAGGACAAGGTGTGAGCTATTTAAAAAAATGTGCAATATACCTATAGATACGCTTACCTAAATAAACATGTCTTGCTCAATTTCTCATCTTTATTTTTAGGTATCTAACACTACACTACGAAAAGTATGATGTGGAAAAGTCACGGAAAAGTTCATATGAAGGTCGATTTCCGAATAAATGCTTTGACTTTGACTACGTCTACAGACGATAGGAAGAAGTTAGGAAAATATCTAACTGGTATAATTTTTGAATAAATACTTGAACTATCTACTCTGTCTACAGTCTACAGGAGATAGTAAGTTTTCTGATTTACTTTCTGAATAAATGTTTACTTTGACTACGTCTACAGACCACAAACTATAGGAGATAAGAACTGTTCTAACGGTATTTATGGAGTCTGTGGAATCCCGCCGCGTAACGTATGGCGAGCGGCGTGGGATATGATGGGTTGGAGTGGGCCCATGGGCTTCTTGCCCTGTTTCTGGCGACCCGTGTTGCCCTTGGGACTCTGTGGGGCCTGGGTGTGACTCTTCTGGGCGTGGATGTGTGTCGGCTGGGTCAGTTTGGGTGGGAGGCCTTTGGATCTACTGAAATCAAGTAGGTACCTACTAGATAGATGGATCAACGATCAATCTTTAAAACCTTTAACGACCGTTGACAGAAAATACACAAGTTCAGCAGTAAAATAAATTCCGACTTGTTGAAAATGCATTTTTTTCCAGCTAATATATTAGGCAGATTGGTACCCAAACTCGCAGTGTAATTTTTTGTTCATGGTCATCATCGTTTGCTTTTGATGAATGAAAACATGGCTGTTTAGTTCTCTAGTAACTACTTATGAATGAATGAATGATTTATTTATAAACTTGCACGTATACAAAAATAATTTACCAGTTGGCTCCACACTAGGCTGCAAGCCTTATGTATTTTACAATTGCCGCTAGGTGAGGTGTTTTTAGAGAATACAATCTGACACCAGTGTTATATTACACACACTCTTTAATAATTGGTCTACTTGTCTACTTTGAAAAAAGTTCGTCACCGTATCGACTCGATCCGTCCAGTATTCTTTGTATGAAACTTCCTACTGCAGCGCTCAATAATTAGAATCGGAACATACCTAATCGCCTTGAAACATGATCACCTACTGGAATGGGATCTATCTAAGTAAGTACTTAAGTATTTTGTGACGTATTAAAATCTACCACAGAAATCTGAATAATATTACAACAAGAAACGATCATTTTGACAATTCGTTTTTATTGAGTTTGTGAATGCAACTTATATCATATGCCGCCAAAATAATGCGTTTTCTATACAGGGTTACTTGTGAAACACCAGCCACCTTGTAGGATTAAGAAGCTTTTTTACGTGCCTATGTACTGAATGTTGGCCGTCAGCTTCTTAAATTTAGTCTTACCCAGAGCTAGTTCTGGATAATTCATCTGACTGTTTTAACTACCGCCTAATCTTCGCTTTCCGACAATATTTCCTGATTTGAAGGAGATGATAATTGCGAGTCAATTCTACGAGTATTTAGACGGTATTCATTGCATTAGATACGAATTATATTTCAAGTTTTTATTGTCCTAAATATAGGACAATACTTATATAATGTTAAATACGTTATATTACTGTAATAATATGCTTAGCGCGAGTAACTGTTCGCGGCCCTTCAATCCATGATGCAAAAATAAAGGGAAAATAAATGTTTTGGTATAAAAGTAAAATCTAACAAATTATCAAAACAATATTATCAGTTAAGTATATACTTCTGCTAGGTTATTGGAGTGTTACAGGTAACCCTTTATGTAACTACCTAATTCAGATTGCTATGAAATCTACAGAATAAATTAAATACAATATGTAATATCGCACAGATTTTCCAGATGCAACTGTGGTAGCAGACCCAGTCTGTTGCAATTTTCCGGATTCTTCAATGTCTTTTATCTTGTCTTTGATTGATTTTATCTGCAACACAATTTTATTTGTGGTGTCATGCATATCGTATACTATAGACTTAATAGGCCGTATTGGTATATGGTGTCTACTTTAAACATGGTGACCGCTTAACTTTAAAGTAAGTATATTTGAAAGGTCTACGATCAAAATGGTTTCTTGTTTCTCTCTACTGGGCGTTTTCTCGTTCCACAGCCGGGCTCCGACGGTCGAGCCCGAGGAACTCTATTTTAGATTTCTTGGGGAGACGTCTACATGAACAGCAGTGGGAACAAATGGATCTAAACGATAAAAGAACTCTTAAAAGATTTTAGAGTACAAGTGTGAAACGAACGAGGTGATTTAATAATTGAAGTAACTAAATATGTTATATACTGTACGTTTCAAATATTAAACCTCAAATTGGCGCCATTTTGTAATTCACGATAACGAAGTATACCGCAGATGGTCGTTACGTTGACCTTTACTGCTTAACAGAAGGAAATATGGTGAGACATTCTCTCGGGGACAGTACACCGAAACAGTAACACGAAGGGCTCCACGGTTTTGGGCGTTATTTGTTAAAATGGAGAGCAGTATATTGCTCAAGACGCCTGAAGAGCCTAATATATAAGGATAAAAGCCTAATATAAAAGCGTCTGAAGAGGTCCTCCTATCTCGCACTCGATTAGGCGACTCCGGTATCTACTATTCGATTAACCATAATTTAACTACCCATTATTTATTTATCTCACAAGTTAACGGATGAAGAATTAGTAACCGGTATAGTACATATCGTCTGGATCTGTAAGAAATAACTTCATTGTATTGCGTAGGAGTGCATGTTTCCACAGTACCTACTTACAATGAATTTGTCGCAAAATGCAACGTCCTATTGTTATTTGAAACGTATAGTACTTATATATATATATCTACAATGATATGGAGCAAAAATACAAAGAAACAAACATCTGGTTTTTCATCGTCATCATGTACAGGAGCTATGGACTTTGCCTTCTGTTTGAGATGTTTGATCTGCAAAACAGAGTTAGATTCAACTTCATGTTATTAGGATCTTTAGGTAGAAGATTGGAAAGGTGACGGAGAGACCAGATAGTTTGAGGTCAACTTTATGAGGCATTCAGATCTTTGATCGAGATCTAAAAAAGCTAGCTAATTTTTCTTCTCTTTTACCTTTTCCCATTTCACTTTTTCGCATGCTATCTCAAATGAGAACTAAGTAATGAAGTACTTAGCTAATTGCGTCATAAAAACGAGAGGAAGTAATTTTATCAGCTTGTAAACGTGCTTTTTAAGAAATAAGTTTTAATTTTAAAAATATTTATTTCCGAATTCAAACACAACGAAGTCAGGGTCAAAGCTTCCTAGTAATTAAAAACTTATTGGCGCACTATGCACATGAGTCATAGAATTTCATCCTATAGGTAGGTATACCTAGACCCTTCTTCCAATTGATTGCTACTGATCATAGATAGATTGACTTTTCAAGCCTTCAAAAATTCAAAACTTTATTCTACGTATACAAATAAAATGGGATGATATAAATATCACTTATCGACGCGACATCAAAAAAATACTAAGTCAACAACAAACATCAACCTAAATCTATTCCTCCGAGTCGATTCTTAGACAAGGTTAGAAAGGAATCAATTTCCATATGAGGTATTTAGAATGATATTGATAGCCTTCGTGGTATAATATTATCAAAAATATCAAGGCTCACGTACTCTTCGTATGTGACAAAGACACAATGAAAATACATAAGGTACTTACGGGATAATTTTTAGGGTCGTCACCGGTGTTAGACTTGTAGATGACCTTCAAAACTTCCAAGGCTTCGTCGTAGTCGCCGCACTCCATCATGAACTTAGGGCTCTCGGGGAAAGTGAGGAGCCAGAATCCGAGGGCCAGGGACGGTACTCCGCACGCAGCCACGAACCAGTTCCAAGAGTCGTATGAGAACCAGCCGCTCTCTATGCGGATGCCAGTGATGGGGATGATGGCCCACGCAATCACTGTAAAAGAACAAATATGATTTTACGTCTAACACTTTTAGTGTTCCCAGCGCATGCCCAACTTATGAATTGGTATATTGCTATAAAGATCGGTCGGAGTTTTAGGGAAGAAACTGGGAATCGGTAAAAACTGATCTAGTGGTACAAACTGCGCCATAGGGCATGCCTAGTTCTTATAAAAATACTTTTTTCTAGATTTACTTGTACCTATAAAAAGTACAGTAAATTTGTTGTAGTTGTTGTATACCTATTGCTAGGTACCTACTTACACGGCACAATAATATAGTTAAGGGTAGGACAGGAATCCTAATGTAATAGGTATACTTACGAGGCAGTAAGATGACACCCAAGGTCCAGAACAATTCCATCCAGCACAGGATCTTTTCTCTGTATTTGGTTGCCTGAAACTCGCCCAAATATGGGAAGCAGATACCCATAGCACCAGCGACACTGAAAGATAGATGATAAGTACAGGTAGGTAGGGTATTAAGTACCTGTAGTGGGCCATAGCAAGTTGTAGTAGGTAGTCTCAATATATTATCTCCGTGTTCTAAGCTTGTATCACATTAGAATGAATATTTAACATATTTAGTAGATTCATTCATTTCAGCCCCTTTCCGTCAGTGGATACGTCTCAAAATTATTATAAATATTCCTTATTGTACCGGGATTATATTCTTATAGAACCTACATTTGGCAATTTATTTTTCGTTTCTGCTACAATGAAAATATTATATTTTCAACAAACATAAATATTGAATATTATTTGTGGGAAAAAGGTAAGCGTATATTTTCCATAAATAATAAATGCTACCTATCTGTTTAATTTATACCTATAAAATTGTTGTATACAATACACAATAAATAACTCCTCCGTTACCCTAACAATACTAATAAATGTTAAAATAGTAAAATAAATACACTAATTCTAAATTATTGGATATTAATTTATCTAGAGTAAGCAGAAGGTATTAAAAAAACCGACTGAAAGCAAATTGTCCGTGTTGATGACACTCTTCATGTCTTATTTACGGCTAATCATTGAATGTGGGAACCATGCGATTACGAATTATGATGTGATGTCCGCAGATCAGAGCGCCGCTATTGTTTGTTAGATAAAACGGAATATTGATACGTAATCTATTGTAAATAAGGTTTAAAATAGTCAAACAATTGTTGTGGACTTGTAGCGTTTTAGTAATTGATGTATCTGGCAAACGTGGCGAAGTCACGTGCGTCGCTAGGATGTGTTTTTCCGATTGATATAGCTACTCTTCGTTAACAGCTTATCACGAAAAGAAGGAGACTGAAATGAAAAGAATTCTCCTATTTTTCTCGAATTAATTAATATTTTATGAATCTAAAGCTGAATGCTTTATCATCTTTTTTCATGAATAACATCGAAACTGTTTATTTCACAATAATAACAAAAATATATTTCAAATCCTCATCAAATATGACACAATAAGATTTGCAAAACTTTTTTTAAATTTCCTAAATTAATCCCGAAAATAACCCATAATTCAAAAATAAATATTTACTCTGCACGTCTGTGTTTGGGTAGAAATTTAACCTGATTCGGTCTAGTAGATTCGGAGCAAATTAGCTGTGACGACGGACGGACAAATAGACGCACGAGTCATTCTATAAGGATTTCGTATTTTGTTTTTTTTTGTACGGAACGTATTTTTATAATGCAAGAAACTTTCAATAAACCACTTACGCGAAGCCGTTGATAAATCGGCAGGCCATGAAGATGGGCAGGATCTGGACGAAGGAGGAGAATATTCCGACAAAACCGTCCATCAGAAGCGTAGACACCAGCACTATTTTACGTCCTTTTGTGTCAGCCAGGCAGCCCCAGAAGTATGAACCAATGACCATACCTGAGAAGATAATTTGATTATAAAAAAAAATAACTTATAAGGTCATTGAAGTTGATATTAATAGTTTTCTTCACAGGCAGAGTAAGTTACTATTTCAGATTTATCTGCATTTGAGAGCGCAATAATTCAGCTAATTCGGCTTCTCGATCGTAAACATTTAAAATTAGTCCATAAATAATCTCGCCATGCCGATTTCAAATCACTTTGGAAGACTCCCTAGAGGACATTGAAGAGGTCTGTATAAGTTCACTTGACTGTTCGATGTTTGTTCGGGTTTGGACTCCAGCTACGTAAAATCAAAGAACATAACAGACATCTTCAAGACAACACAATTTTGGACCTCTGGATAGGCTAGTCATTATTTCAACTATCTGCTGAACATGCTGCAAGTTCAACAGATAATAGATATTGGAAGAAGCCTATGCTTTTTAAAAGTACATTTTACTATTGCAAAACGGCCTGTTTCCCGTGCTTCTCGAACTGGTCAGGTCATCCGTCCACCAGATTGGCGGGTGTGTAAAATGGCTGATAATGTTGATAATTTGGAACTTACCCAACATAGGTGCAGCTGTGAGCCACCCCTTGTCCGACGACGTCATCCTGAAGTCACATGTAGCTGCCGGCAGCACAAATGATACTATGGTGATGCCGATGGCAGTGTTGGCGTAAATCAACCCGGTGACGGCCAGGAGGCAGAAGTGAAACCGACCGAAACCTGGAAATTAGAATTATCAAAAGGTAATTTACGTAAATATCTTAAACATAGAAAAATAGATTCATCAGAAGACCACATCACATGATCTCGGATGATAAAGAGTGACGAGAAATGTGCCGCAAGGGAAGAAGAGATAATATCATCAGAACAAGAGATATCTTCTTCTATCGAAGCATTGGCAAATTATTATTTTAAACATGTTAAGGATTTATAAAATTTAGAGGATATATAATAAATATCACACATTTATCAGTGACGAGCTAATATTATAGGAAGTCACATATTTGATCTTAACGTTAATGGAATCGACACTCTCTTAGGAAAAGTTTACGAAACTTACCATTTTTTTACAAGCTGCGTGAAAAGGAGAAGTACTCTTAGAAATTTTACCTTAATCGTTTTTTTTTAATGTGGAAGGTATAATTATATAAATAAAATTTTAAAATAATTCTCACCGGTGGCAGAAATCGCGTTTTCGAAGTCCGCTCCATGTTCTAAGAAATCTAAACCTGTAAGAAATAAAACACATATTTATATAGGTAACTAAGCTAATAAATATTACACAATACCGGTTTGAAGATAATTTCCATCAAGTCGAAGTTCTTAATTATAGAAGTATCGCAGTTTCGATTTTACTGGTGACACAAGGCCAGTATAATTACAGAAAAAAATATTTTTTCCATAACTTATTAGCGGCCCGTCCAGGCTTTGCTCGGGTAAAACATAATAAACCTTCCTCAGGAATCACAATTTTATATGAAAACAGCATGAAAATCCGTGCAGTAGTTTTTGAGTTTATCGCGAACACACAGACAGACAGACAGACGTAGCAGCGGACTTAGTTTTATAATATGTAAGGATAAGGATAAGTTTACAATCAATTCAAATTCTTAACAGATTTGATACTAGTAGTAGATACCTACGAATTATTTCTAGAATCTTATTCAGCTTAAAAATATAGAAGTTATTCTTTTAGACCGGAAGTGGTCCCGAAGGGGAACCTATTCGATCGAACATCACTCTGAAATCAAACTTATTAGACCCAAATTTGATAAAAAAGTGGGACCAACTACATGTATTTATTTATTTAAATGTGGTTAAAACTACCATTTGACCACTGTCAGTCTCCCAGTTAGACCTAACATTTTGACGTCGATATAAGTCCCTATATAATAAATATGCCGAACATAATACCAACAATGTCGTCTATTATGGTAGGCAGATACAACGAATATGGAGAAAAATTTTAAATAATTAAAAAAATATAGTCGGCCCCACTTTTGCGCCGATATTCACGTCTAGCCTCTCAACATCAAGTTTACGTCAAAAAAATTTATTTCACGGTGATGTTCGATCGAATACATAATCTAGGGATACCTCCTGGGGTATTTCAATACAATTCATGTTAAGAGGCCTTGTGTTGCCAGTAAATCAAGAATTTTGATTAGGGTACCTTGGTCAGTACCACGGCGACCCTTACGGTGATACTTGCGACCACTATGGATTATACCATAGCCTTTTACCATTATTCAGTTTTCAACGCTACGTCATCGGTATCGATATTGTCTGTGGTCATATAAATAAAATACAGTGCGCCTTTTCGATTGGCACAATTGCTATGCGCTCTAGAAAATGATAAATTTATTAGAAACGTTATTTATTAGTGTTCAATATAAACTTCTATTCATGCAACACTTGTTGTTCATTAAGGATTTTTAATATATTGATAATTATATAGTCTTAGTGAATCAATATAAGATTGTATGTATTCATATTTACTTATTATCCATTATATAGCTTTATTTTCTATGGAATATATTGAGACGTAAGTTCATAAACTTGATTATAATTTATTACCACTAACTACCAATAATTTAGCTATGATATTGTTTTATATGATTCGCAATCAATGTTTGTATATAAAAGAAGTTACCTTCATGACACTAATATGAAAATATTTTAGTAAATTTATTTTTGATAGTGCTATGTTAGTAGTAATTTTTCTATGACGAAGAGCCACTTAGACAAAAAACTGTCTTAGGTGGCTGGGTGGATAAGGGTTTACCAAAACCATGATTTTGTTTCGTTCCTATTTAAAACTATTTGGACAAACGAGAATTTCGAAAATAATAGTTTTCGCAGACTTTATACCACTCTTCCCACTTTAATTGATATTTTGTTGGAGCTAATTCATTTTGCTGCAACTACACGACATTTTGAAATAACTGCGCACATTGATCGTGTAAAAACTAGGTAGAATTAAAATTTCTAATTAATTTTAACACAAATACTAACCCAAAATGCTTCAGGACAACACTGTCAATAGTTGACTGTTACCATTGTCAATCTCATAGAAGTTTAGGTCTTACCCTTTTTGCCATAGATATAGTTTAAATTCAATTGAGGATTTATACATTGATAAGTACCTACGATAATGCCATATGAAACTTTAATTAACTTATGATGCAGCCAAGAAAGTCGTTGTGTTTCATTCCACTAAACGACCACGACTCTCAGTCATGGAGAATACGACTGTAATGATGCCATAAAAGAGTTCCAAAAGAATTTGCTTTTATGACATGATTCTCCGGCTGATTCCACAAAAGATAACTTTTTAAACTTACGATATCGTTTGCGCTTTAGTGTCTTATATTAATACTTAAAATAATATGGTGTCGCCTATAGCACATACACATACAATAGATAGTGAAGCTCATTTTGAACTTTGTTCTACAGGGCACTGGCAAAAAGCAATGCCACTATACTATGTACCTAGTGCCTTGTCATGACATGGCGTGTGAAATTATTACTTGGCACTCTTATTGAGTAATTTCATTGAGGTATTCCTCGATTCTCTTTCTAAAATGTACAAATACCTATATGATCTTAATGACAGTATTATAATATATAGTGTAATTTGTAATTTGTGCAATGAAAAAATAGTTAATTACAGGATATAAAACTGGACCGATATGAAAATAGAACAAATTGAAACAGTAGTCAAACGGAGTTGTTTATTCACCGCCGTAGTACTATCAACATTATCTTATCTTGATAGTTAGAGGGTAACTATTTACCGTATCCTCGGTAGTGATCAATTTCATATTAAACAAATTTCAGTCATAAATAAATTGGAGTGACATGATTAAATAGAGGGAGATTTTATCAGTGGTCTTGTGTATATATGCCTTTACACTAACAAATAAAATATGACAAGGACAGGGTCGTTAATTACTGTACTGTATGCACCAAGGTCAAGGAATTATGTGCTTTTATTTGATTTGCTTTTAGAAGAAATAGGGTGTTAGGATTGCTGTACATGGTTTATAATTATGATTAAAGGGTCATCTACTAGGTCGTGTTTATTTTTCTTAGAATATAAAAATTCTGAATCCTGTAATTTTAAGCCTAACTTATTTATAACATTTGTTTATTGAGATACTCTTAACTCCAAAATTAACATTTCTAATCCGACTAGTTCCAGAGAATAGCGCGATCACACAAACAAAATCTCCAACGTTGTCATAAAGATTCGAGGTATTCCTCGAAGCGCTCATCATATCCTTACTAATCATATGCACTTATGGAATATACTCATAGGTACTTATGGAAGCGAAGTTTTTACTTGAAATCTAAGAATTCTCAGTACACGAAATCGCATCGGTGAAAATCAGATCATCTAAACGAGTCGTGTTATTGTGGATTATTAGTAGCGGTTCGCGTGTAGCACATACAAAAATATACAATGTATTGATATCGATAAATTTGAATTAAGGTAATGGAGAATTGGTGATATTATAGATGCACGAAGGCTGTCGCGCCCGTATACCCTGAGGTATTGGTAATATCGCGTTATTACTGATGATAAAAAGTTTATTTTCTGCTTGCAATGTATCCTCTGTAGAGTTATTGACCCATTTATTTTTTGCCATTGACGTGTTGTGCGTATGGACACCGAGCGATGGACTAGAGTAGAGCTGGAATGGAGACCAGGACACCACTAGATGAAGAGGTCGTCCAGGAGAGAGATGTGAGGTCGATATCCGGTAGCATATTGGTCATAATTGGATGAGGACGTCTACAGGGACTCATGGATGAAGCAAAAGGCCTACGTCAGGAATTTTAACTTTTGTACTTAAGTTGTTATCCATGTCAAAAATTTTAGCACTGTTAAAAAAAAACCCGATAACTAGTTAGGCATTGAAAGTTTTTTGGTAATATTTAAAACACGTGAAAAATAGCCTACAATTTATTAAAGTTATTTTTCCAGTCACAAACAAACAGACAATAGGTTTGCGTCTTTGTTATCGTTTTACGTCATAATTAGCAAATTACTAAGCATTTGTATCGGAGACTGGTATTAATGAGGATGTCTTGTAGCATGAATTGATTTAATATGTACATTGTTTATTTCCTACGGTTTCATACAAGTATTCAGTTACAGAAAAAAATATTTTCAACGAAATTAAGTCAGATTGGTATCGAAGACGAAATAGTAGATTGCTAGCCAAGATTCGAAAGAAAACAATTCCCATACAAGGTATTTAGACTATTTCCGAGTTGGAATTGGTTACTGTTGAGCGTGGTAAATTGTCTACTTTTCATTTTGGATACTGTCTGTCTACTTTTCAATAAAAAATAAATAAAGCATCTTGGAATTACATACATATTATAAACATAGTCCTCTCTGTCTGTACGCGATAAACTCAAAAATGACTGCTCGGATTATGTATGCGTGATTTGCGAGGAAAACCTAACCTAAACCTTAGGTGTAATTATTAACTCGAGCGAAGCCGGGACGGGCCGTTGAAAAATAAAATCGACATTAATTTCGCTCATTCTCATTCTTCCAACAAACTGAAAAGGTGTTGTTAATTTATTAATCTATAGTAAACCTACTTAAAGTTTTAATTATGGAACGGGCAAATCATCATTTTGGAGGCAGATCATTATATGATTTTAGGTATCCTAATAATTTACTTGTATTTAGATAAATAATTAAATTAAAAAATGCATGTAACTGTCCTTGATTGACAGAAACTAAGCGGAGAAAATAAGGAAACAGTCATACCATATCTATGGTTACAAGTATGTCGCGAGCGACATACTTGTAACCATAGATAAAAGAAATATATTTTGTAACCATGAAATTAGTAGGTTGGTATAAGCATTGATTTAGTAAGTACTTCGGAGTACATTGTTGGTACTCCGAAGTACTTACTAAATCAATGCTTATAACATAGGTAACAAAAGTGAGTGATACAGATTGACATAATTTCAGCAGCAAACTCTACAGGTTTGATAAATAAGTGATAACTTTAAGATATTAGTCAGTGGGTTTAGCCCGCCGGCTCTTGTGTTTGTTTCACAAGTGGCAGATACTGATAATTTGTCAATTTATCTTATTTAGTAAGAAAAACAGGTGGAAAACAATGTGTTTACTTAACATCCACTTTTACAATCTCCTTCCTTCTCTCTCTCTTGCGTGTGGTCTGGGTTTCATTCAGGGCGGTGATGCAGCGAATCAAGTGAGGTAAAAAATAAACGTTAAAATTTTGATGATTCAGCTATGATTTTTAGTCCCAAATTTCTTCAAAATCGGCCCAGCAGTTTAGCTGTGAAGCCGAAACAGATAGACTTTTCAATCTATTATATCAGTATCTATAGATATTTCAAAGCGTTTAAGGTATATATATTTTATTATTAGGCCCGGGTAGAATTGACAATTAATGGCTTTTCAACCATTCGTTTACTTTGCAATTTTTCATAAATTACTCGTGGCGTGTCATAGTCGTAGTATTTATTGTTTTGTGACCTCGAGGTCACAAAATCAAAACAATAAATCCATTTCATGTGAGTATAAAAGTGTGGCTGCAATAATGAATGTACGTGTCATATTTACGCTGCACAAGTGTCTTTTATATGACTAACGACGCATTGTTGTTTCATTTAATTTCATTGATACCATGCCATATTATGAATAACGACATAGAAATATATAGAAAAGTAATACATAAAGTTATTAGTAAATATATAGTTAGTTTTACTATCAATAACCGCTTGACCGTACTTCAAATTAACATGTGTGCAATGTTTCAAGATAGTAGTAGGAAGTAAGTAGATAAAGAGTTAACAAACAAATTTACTTTCCCATTTATGATATTAGTCAGGACAATACAGTTCTATTTTCTTTTAAACTAGCGGCCTGTCCCGGCTTCGCTCCGGTGAAACCACAACAAGTTATACACTTGAACCTTTCCTCAGGAATCACACTATCTATTGGTGAAAATCCTTGAGTGTAATATATAAGTCAGTGTGAAAACCGCATGAAAATACGTATCGTAGTTTTTGAGTTCAGAATTGCTAACAGTAAAGCTGTAACTACTTTCCATGAAGTTCGCCTTCTCGAATTAATCCATACTAATATTATAAAGAGGATTTGTATTTTTGTTTGCAATGAATATACTTAAAAAATACTAGGCCGATTTTGATGAAAGTCGGTAGCTTATGTTACCCCTGAAGGTTTCTTCTATTTCTGTAAATAGAAGAAACCTTCAGGGGTAACATACGCTACTTTTTTATTATTGTTTCACCCGAGTGAAGCCGGGGCCGGCCGCTAGTGGTGGATAATCCTACACTCCTGTTTCATTCTCGTTTAGCCGAAGCCCAAGGTACCTACAATAACGCTGAAAAATTTTATCAAAATCGTTATGATCATATTGTGACATCTAAGCCTGACATATTGAAAAATCACTAATTAATTAGCGCTGTTACATAAAAATTAACAAGACAATAATTTAAGTTTATGTTCAGCTAATAAGGTTTATACAATGAGGAAATTCATACTTAAGACCAATTAAAAGTCGGCAAGATCCTTGTAAAGGTGTCTTACGGTCAAACGTGTCTTATCAGATGTTATAGGTTTACTCAACAATACCTATAAACATTGAACGCAGATCGAACCGAGACAGTTTCATTGACATTTCAATAAATACTCGAAAGAATATTTTTCATATGTCACCGAACATGTCGAGCTTTGATAATTTTATTCTTTTATTCTGATTTCAGACCATCAAATCCTACATTTATTATAGGTATATACGAACTAATTTAAATAAAAATAAAAATATATTAATTTAAAAACTATATATTTTAAATCCTTATTTTTAACGCAATAGATTATTACTTCTAATTTAATAAATAAGTTGCCGTGCTTACACGTATATAAAATTTTAAGAGTTTTGATTCGACTATTTGCCTATTTTTATACTAGTTACTTGAAACTTAAATAATAACTTAAATATATATCTATATCTATACATATAATAAAACTGTAAGTGGGCTATGTCAGTACATAGGAGATTGGATATAGGAGATTAGAGTGATAGGAGGGTGGGTCTTTATGGGACTAATAGAATCAAAAACCATTTTTTTTTAAAGATATTTTGTCTGTTTTGAATTTGATGCGGTTTAAATAGTTATGTAGCGCATGGTCTGACTTAAAAACTGGTATAGGTTTCATCGCGATACGCGATGCTTAGAACTCAAGATATCGACAAAAATAGTTACGAGACGACGCACGTAATAAAAGCGAGCGAGGCCGCGGGCAAAAGCTAGTAATATGTAAAAAAATAGTTTGGAAAATTTTCATAAAAATCTGGAAGCGCGGTTGTGACAGTGCGAATGCTAGTTAGTATAAAACAAGGCTGAATACGAACACTTCTACATCAGTTGAGAATCTATAATGCCGAGGAGAAAAATTATACTAATAGTGAGTGACATGCGTGAAAACTTCGTTACCATAGCATGGTCAAACTGGACACAATAGTTTATGTATTGTTTCAGTGCAAAATCGTCCAAGTAGAGGTTTTAGCATTTTGACTTTATCATCATTGGCAGGTTTAGTTGTAAGAAGTTAAACAACTGTGAGTTGTTAAGCCAAGAGTTATATTCCGTAAAAATTACTACTTGTATTCAATGAAAATTAAAATAAATAAAAATACCTACTACTAATTATTACTTATGTTTCCAATTGCTTCCTTGTTTATCATTTATAAGGTTACCCCCTTATTTTTAAGTAATTTCGAGACAACTTCATCAAACAAACCGTCCACTAAAATTAAAGTAAAAATGATATAAAATTTAAAACACTCACCCATTTTGGCAAATTCACTCTATCACTTTTACAAATAAAATCCGCTATGAGATCACGATACGAGATATTTGAGCGGACACTGGCTACCGTGACATCGTCACCCTATAGCTACACTATATGCGCATACGCATTCGCGTCGCGAGCGCGGCCTCAAGGATGTGGTGCCTACAGAGGCTTCTGTGCGAATGTCGGATGACTACCGCCTCTCGCTGAAGATTCCTTCGATAACAGATAAGGCGATCACTCATCTCGCCTTATCTTGTGACCATCGATCTCCAGGCGCCGCTGACAACTCCTGATTACATTTATATAATGCTTACGTAAACTCATTAACGCACTTCAGGTTTCATTGCCAAAGGCAAACAATTAGTATTCCTCAATGGCTTGACGACTAAGTTATTTTTAAGTTTAATAAAATAAATATTTCAGTAAATCCCACGGTGGCGAGGCAATCAATTTTAAGTGTGGTTTAAACCATCGATTACAGTATTAATGACTTTGAGTTAAATTGAGTTGTCAGGCCAATTGCTATGTACCCTCTCCAAAAATAAAACAAAAATGATAGGTATGCTTGTTCCTTATCACATGCAGACAGACAAATATCTGTTTGGGAACCGACCTCCTGATTCTGGGGTGTCAACGCCAATTGGAGTCTCCGTGTTAACCAAGCTTGATTCGTGAACTAAAAACGCATAGATATTTACAAAACTGACGCTGTATTTTTATTAAGTACCCTATTTTTTAAGCGACTGGTCAAAACTTGTTTTAGTTTTCAGGGTTTCATGATTGTGTGTGTGTTTCTTTATTCCACCATGATTCCCAAAATGCCTTACAGATATCGATGTATATACAGAGATGGATATAGTCTCAGTTACCTCCCAAAAAGTACGCAAAGTCGCAAACCCATCAACGAATTATTTAACGGTTTTTGGGTGGGAATTTACGACGGACTTTTTTTTAGAAGAAACTGGGAAAATACTAGGCGTCTGTGTTCACCTTATATCCCCTATATACCCCCTGTTATCCCCTATATTCTATCGATTCGATTCTTATATCCGGTGTAACATACATTACTTTAAACCCAGAAATACCATTGTGTTGCTCCTGGTGTAGAAATTTTTCCTAGCCAGCGGTGATTATCATCTGGTGATCCTCTTGCTCGTTATTATTCATATCTAAACTAATATTAAGTATCTGTCGCTTTCATGGTTGCTAAAGCGGTCGGAACTGCGGGCAAAAGCTAGCAGACCAATAAAGAAATGTGATGTCTCAATAAAGCAAAGCATTTTATTGCATGGATTTTTTTTTCTAAATCTATATTTTACTGATATACACTGAAATGTTTCCGAGTTATTGGCAATAAATTAACGATACAATCGTACGGCAATGTACAGTTGTTTACATATAGAAGTATGCATAACACGTGCATTTTGCTGCTCGTCTCCACCGTGTTGGCTGTTCTGTAGGTCAAGGTCGTCGATACAAGCAAGTTACGAAGCAGACACAAGAAAGTAATCAACTGAAAAGTTGATATATTTATTTTCATTGATATATAGGGGGTTAAGAAATATAGATACTGTAGCACTTCGAATGTATTAGGTAGGTACGTCAAGGTAGATAATTTATGCGAAGTTTCAAATTAATAAGTATAAACATTTTTTTTAAAGTAGCCCTCAGCCGCTGCCATTTTAACGAATATGAAAATCCTTATAAAACTTTTAAATTGTTTTTTATATTAAGGCAATTACGTCTCGCACATTAGCGCCATCATACATTTTTATTATTTTATTTCTTAGCTAAATTAAAAAATATATTTAACTTCTGTATAATGTAATATTAATAAACAATACCAACGGGTCGCCCTGGCTTCGCTCGGCTAAAACTATGATTGTTTTTATTACAATTATGGATCAATTTTATTTTTTTTTTGTTCATGAAACCAACCAAATGAAAAGAAAAGTGAGAGGCCTTAGCCCATAAGTGGGAGTGGGACACCTATATTTACTACGATAAATAATAATATAACGATGATAATAAACATTTATAATCGGGTCAAAATTAATGAATATTTATTACACTTGTAAGTACCTACGTAGCTAGTCATCTTTACAAAATTATCTGGTTTTGTGATTTTTTCCTTATAAACTTTCGATAACATAGAAACATTTACACTCTAATAAATTAGGTATATAATCAAATGTACCTTTAATATTTTTTTATTTTAAATTCAATATTACTTTTAAATCAACAAAATCTGTTCTTTTTCCGAAAGTTGAGAAGAGTACCTAACTAATGCAATATATTTAATAACAAGCGGACTTAATTTAAAAGAAAACATTTAGATTATTTTTCTGAGAAGTGAGCAATTTGTGGTTTTCTCCGCGGACCTATAAGAGGATTGTTTCTAAGCCCAGTCCCGCAGGCCCCGAGGCTTTCGAGGGACGCCTCAATATCAATAGCAAATAAAGCTTGTTGTTTGTTTGTTTATTAATTGAATCAATAAGACATTCCGACATTTTTGTTTTGAGACATCGAAATGGCTTTTGACAACTTAATAAAATTATGGAATAACATGTGCCCATGTATTTGGAAAGTACTTCGTACAACGGAGTACCTACTAATTCCATGCATCTGCCAGTTCTTGTCATTGGCGATAGGCTAGCAATATATCAATATTAAATCTTATTTCCACCAAAAACCTAACAACGTTACAGCTAATCGAAGGGATTAATCCAGGTGGCTCCATTAGATCGTGCTATATAATGCGTTGTCATCGGAATTTAAACCACATACATAACTCTGTATGACAAGAGAATCTAAAATATTAATCTTACAAGATTGGATTCGACTCAATATAATAATAAAATGTAATTAAGTGTACATACATAATCATCATCATCATCCGCACCCCTTCGTGACCCACTACTGGCATAGGCTTCTTTCCATCCACGCCACCCTTCTCTGTCATGGGCCATCTTCGTCTAGTTATTGCAGGCAATTTCCTTCATATCGACGATCAATATAACTGCAGCATGTCCTGCGCTCCGTTTTCAATTTCTGTGTAAGAAAAATGTTTGTAAAAACAATATCTCAAATACTAATTATCCATCTAAATACCTATATATGCATTGAAAGTAACCACAATATATATTTTTTTGTAATCTTTACTCTCCTAATAATATATAAGAAGAAGAAATGAGCGATGCACAGAAAGTAAAACAGGCATGTGTGTGTGACATCTGAGCAAGGCTGCGCCGGCGCAGACGTTACGGTCAAGTGCGACGACGTGCCTTATTTGGCGTGGCTTCTAGGATTTATCAATATAATCTTTTTCCTTTAGGCTTCCCGAATTCGTGAATACCATGGTGAGTTAGTGTATCATGGTAACTTACTAACATACATTCACATCATTCAAATTTACGTAAATAAGTAGTTACTAATTTTGTAGCTCCTATAAAGGTTTCAAACTATAAATTATGAACCTATTTGATAATTTATGCACTAGAAATATTTTTTATTTTTTATCTATGATATTAAATCAAGTTCTTTTTTGTAAGAGACCATCCTTATTTCCTTTCCTTATTTTAAAGTTTACACCTTATACTTACAATGATAGTATTCAATACGTGTCCTTACCACGTCTCTAAAGGTCGATTTCGACATCAGTTGAAGTTAAAATCATCAATACTTGTAGAGAACAGTCCTTCATAGCCAAAACAGGAAAAAATATATATGTTTAGATTGAATACAATTAAGTGATTTGGCGAAACCAAAGTAAGGACACACGCGCGCGTTTTTTTACTCTTACGGCAAATGGCAAATCGACAGACATACACACACAATTTCATACACATAACACACAGGAAACTTATGGCAAATCGACAGACATACACATAATTTCATACACAACACACATGAATTTATTGAAACTTCTTTGCAGTAATAGTAATTACAACTATTTTTCATAATATGAAGGAGATCACTTCCACATTCACACGATTAATGACTGAAATTATACCAAGTTCATGGCTTAATATGAGTCGGAAGTTATTATTTTCGCTAGCGGCTAGCGGAAATAAACATGAATTCTAAAGGACGTCATGAAATGTTTGATCATGGCAGGGAGGTATTTTCAGTTGAACTTATATAAGTGTGTGAATAAATGATCTTGTTAAAATGTAGAGAAATGAAAAGATAATAAATAAATAAATATATTAGGATAAATCACACAGATTGAGGTAGCCCCAAAGTAAGTTTGAGACTTGTGTTATGGGATTCTAACTCAACGATACTATATTTTATAACAAATATTAGTACTTATAGATAAACGTCAAATACCTGGGCCAATCAGCAAAAGATCATTTTCCATCATGATTAGGCCTTGGATCGAACCCGGGACCTCTCCGTTCAGAGGCAAGCACTTTACCACTGCGCGACCGAGGTCGACACAAAGTACCTAAGTATCTAAAGTGAAGGTATACAAACGCCCAAATAGATCGTAATCATAGGTCATTTCCTTTGTGTAGGTACATTGTAAACTCCATAGAAATCAGTCGAGATAAAGTTCTGTGGTAATCTCTAAAAACTCGTATGCTAAAATTCTAAAGATACCTGGTTATTTTCTGGAAATTTCGGCCAGAGTTCAGAAAGTAGACTAAAAATCGTGCTATTTCAAATCAACAATAGCAAAGTAAACGCCAAGAACGATGTAAAAAGCATTCACACAGCATTAAAATATGATGAACTATGATTTAACGTCAAAATCGACACCTAGTTAAGTCACGTGTTTTGTTTTAATAGAGACATGCCTGTCAAAATGCACACTTTCTTATTGACCTGTCTGTAAAAGATAAACGATGTGCGATAGATAATCGTGCCTAAACATTTAATATATTGCCACTTGCCTGCATTGTTTATGTCTGCATTGACAGTCTCAAATGCAGGGGATTAGGTGGCAATACTTGTTACCCTATAATATCCACGATATCTTAATATACTCGTAAAGTATTGTTACGAACATATGTGTCAATTATTTTGTTTTATGTCATGTAAGATGGAAGTTTAAGCAAAACAATATAAATAGAAAGATAAATAATAATAAGGTATCTAATATCAGTGACATACTATGGCTAACCATAAACAGCCAAAGTAAAAAGTAATATTTTGCTAATGCTGCCGCGTTTTCAATTACATTCGGTGATGTGACGATCCAAAGCCCAGTATAGCGTATAAAAACTGTTATTAATTTTTGAAGACATTGCTATGATTTCAAAACTGGCCTCCCGAAGTCACTCGACGACACGCTTGAAGTAAAACCTCTTTGGGAAGGCCATTGTTGCCAATCTACTTACTACTCTCATCAATAAAATTGGTCAAGTTGGAGAAAAAGACGTTATTATGTCACGTGTGGACAACGTCACGGCGTGACGTGTAAGCCCAGTTTAGCCACGTCTGATGAAGCTCCGGGTATCAATCCTATTAGGACTCATCGCTTATTTCCTCGTCCGTAAGAAAATGATACTCTTGTGAATCGATATTGAGCTGTTTCGATTTACGTCAAAAAAATTGAAGTTTTCATTTTATAGTAGAACCTTAAAATGTTAGATATACAAAGAGTCGACTGAACAAACGGACATTGCATGTTTTTAACATTTTACATGTACCTACTTACTTCAATTAGGTTCGAAATTCCGTTTTAAGTACCTATCCAAACCTTACAAGTTGTGAATGGAAATGAAAAAGTAAATACCGTATTAAACTATATTATATTTGTAATTACATATTTTAGTAATAGTTACTTTATAAACACCATATAAATAGCCACTTTACATGACTTTTAAAATCTGGAATAGCGAGATAAGGTTGAGAAAATGATCCATCACAAACATACGAATATTTTATTACATGACAGAACAATGTCTAAAGATTGCTGTGTATTTACAAGGCAGGAAATGTTATCAGAACCGAGGCGAAGAATAAACACGTTGTGATATATTAATATCTATTCCAGGTTTCAGTTTTTCATCTACTCTTCAAATATGCGCGGCTTCTGTACATATTATTGTGTGAAAATGTGTATTTATGTATCCAATATGTGTATGTACCTTGGTTTCTTTCGTGCTTAGATGGGTTCAAGTTAAATATTAATTAATATGTTTAGTAACAGTGAGGACAATTTCAAATATACTAGGATTTATGTCACATAGAGGTCATGTTAGAGGACTTAATTCAAGTTTTTGTTAATAAACGTTAACTCAACGCAGATTTTATGGGATGGAAACAGAACAATGCCGCTTGATGGCAAACAGGAGTTGCTAAGAATAAAGATCTACTTTAAATTACAAAAACTCGCACTACGATCACAGTAGGTTTCGCGCTAGTATCCGCCACTGTTAACAGAGGTCTTCCTAGCTTCTGTAATAAATAAAGGAGTTTTAAATTTAGTTATCTCGTTTCCTCATTTACAAGTTGAATGAAACAATATCACTCTGATGTCGAAAATTATATTTTTGTAAATTGAATTGGAGCCAATTCACTTCGGTTTTACTAAGAAAAATGTTCGGTTACTCTTCATTAATTGCTGCGAATAAACAAAGATGACGATTATGTCATAGATACTATTTTATGGCCACAGTTTCGTGTTCACAAGAAGCCGCGTTCAATGTTTTAAATTAATCATTTAAAACGAAGCAAGGGCATATTCATTGTGCGGCTGGATGTAGTTCTGTGGATAAGCTGCTCTCACCTTATCGCCACTTGTTTTTTCAACAGATACGAGTACAGTAGAGTGATTGATGGATGGGGACAGTGTGGAAATATCCGACTCCGATAATACTCCGACTCCGATACTGCGCGGCCTTGAAAATTTCAAGACATTTTTTAAAATATTTAAATTCTTGTCATGCGTTTAGAAAAGTATGCAGATTTCAACAATAAATCACCCGTGGAAATATGTAACTGATAATTGCGCGGTTTTCACGCGTTCCGTTTATATTGTAGATAAGTATTATAATAATTATTGTACTTAACTATATTCGGTTTGGTTTTATTGTAATTTTATGGGATATTATAAGTCTTTATTATTTTGTTATTATTTAGTAGATAGCATTCTTATTTATTAATTTCTGTTTACCCATAGTCGGTAAAACATGTAGGCTTAACTTTCTCTTTAAACACCTATTTGTGTATACATGTTTTTTCAAAAATAATTTTCTTTCTATTTTATACATTTTCACCAGAATGGCTATGAATAAATAATAATAATAGTAATTCAGAAGATATAATGACGCAATTGGGTTGGGTGGACACCTGGTTATATTGACAAGCTGCTGAACATAATTTCTTTATCTATCTATTATCTCGTTCCTTTTCCCAATGTTAAATGGAGGCAGAAACTATAACAAAAATAAATTAAAAATTTAATATACCCCCGAATTTGAAGTTGCTGGCATCCTCTCATCTGCTAGACAAGAGCAGATGGTCTCTAAATAAATCTAAAAAGAACAGAACACACATTTTCCTAATATAGCAAAGAACACTCTCGACTAAATTCTCGAAAAACTATAGGTCAAAATCGGTTAAGCCATTTGGCTGCTACGATACCACGGACAGTTACATAGATACACAGACACGTTAAACTTATAACTAGTCATTTCTGTTGTCGGAGGTTAAATACGATATTAGTTTTATGTAATAACAACCTTTTTCTTAGTAAATTGACACGCGGATACGTGGTACGCAAAACTGTATATAATTAATGGTTATCATAAATCTTATATACTATACAAAGGATACAAATGATACTTGATTGGTTTGTTTCAGACTTTATTTGTTAAATTTCTCACGGTTTTCAAGTCATGAAGAGGAAAAATTGTACACTCGACAGCCCTAATCTGAATTAATTGCAAAATTGTAGCTATTTATATGCATAGAGTTATTTCATGTCGGGTAACTTGACTAAAGGTTGACGTATGCAGCATAATAACGACATAGGTATAATTTTTTATTAAATAAATACACTTATTTAAAGAAATTATCTTTCATTGAGTATCATTATGGATTTATTTGCTAGACTGATTACAATAGTATGAATAATTATTAGTAGTAGTGTTATTATTAATAGTAAAGTATATGTTCAGGAAGTCAAAGGATTTTAATGCATTCGTAATTTTTCCTTCCTTTTGTTTCGATGTGTATATGATACACGTTATTTAACGTATACTGTAGTTATGTCAATTAACTTCACCGGTTTTGTTATAGCAAATGGTATTCGTAAATTCACATTACTAAAAGAAAATTATCTATACCTTAATTTTATCCTAGAACGAGTACAAGAATATTTAGTACCACTTTTAGTGGTAGCAAAAATATAAAACTTTATATATACTATTAATAATAAATTTACTAAGAAACACTATCAAGTTCTATCGTAATTTTGCCATGTCTGATATAAGAGATAAAGTTAACTTAATATACTTGCTATTTACTTGTAAAATATAACTTCGCCTACATAGCAGGCTCAATTTGACCATATATCATAATCCTGGTATACACGGGACCTCAAAAGTGATCTTAATTACATAGGTTCCAATCCCGGGCCAGTGGGTGCTAAACTCAATGTTTGCTTAGGAAAATTGTTACGTATATAATATCTAACTTTTAGGTATCGATTGTATGTGATATAATTTGCATTATTCTATCTGTAGCGATAAACTCAAAAACTACGAGTACTTCACGGATTTTCATGCGGTTTTCACCAATAAATAGTGTGAATTCTGAGAAAAGTTTAGGTGTATAATTTGTTACATTCTTACCCGAGCAACGCTGGGAAGGGCCGCTAGTAATATTATAATATTATTGAATAGGTATAGGTACATCACGAGGGTTGACATAATTATCTTAAGGTCGTGCTTCCGCCAGCCTTGCGGCAGTCAGAAATAAAATACTATATTTACATCGCTATTTAAAACATAGAAACCTATATAGATCAATACGTGCAGCTTATTCCTTCATGGTGTATTGTGAACAACGTGTAAGCGTATCAAAGGAAATGTTTCCTCAAAGAAAATGCGATTGATATGCAAATTGGGGAAGGTCACTACAGATTCTGTTGCGTTGTGGCGTAAGTTCTAGAATATACTGACATTCAGGTATATAGAAATTAGTAATGTACTTATTTAAATATGCAGGAAAGATTGTAAATATATAGACGTACATATTTACAATCTTTCCTGACTCTTTTCAAGTATAATTTTTAGTTAAGACCAGGGATAGAGTATACGCGGGAGAAATTAGGGAAAGTTTTTGGAAATAAACATCTAAGTATTTACTCTCTCTCTCTATATCTTTCTCTCATAAGTTGTTTCCTTGGCTATAAAGCGTCAATCTTTGGCATCCTTTATTGTCAGATCATTGGCAAGCATCATGGATTTAGTAAGTACTTCGTAGTACCTACGAATATAATCCTTAACGTCATCAATCCAACACTTCTCATGTTTATCTCTTCTGCCAGGACAAAGTAAAAACTGCGTAACACATTTGTGTCATAGAAAAATAAATAAATAATCCTAATCGTATACTTTTTCACGGATTTAAAAGATTTACGAATGAATACCATTTAGCAGTGAATAGATTCAAATAAACAGGAATCAAGGGATCCAATAAGGTGTGATGCCGTAGATCTGATCGTGGAAGGCCGGGAAAGCAATAAGAAGACAATCTATTTGTTTACTGTGGAAGGAAACAATCAGTCGGGAGCCCAGGGGACGCAATAAGCGTAATCCCTGGAACGGATCTCGTTTTGACATGAAGAGACATTAAAAAAATTAAAGTAGGTAACTACAAATTTTTGATGCTAGTTTAGCTTCAGTTAAATAATGTATAAGGTAATTTTTAAAGTTATTAGGTAGGTACGAGAGATTGGGAAGCTCAAAATAGAAAATAATTTATTATTGTCCAATATACCGGAGCATGTGTAGCCGGTCACATTTTGACACTGCATTACACAACAGCACTTGCCTCGGAGACGTGTTAATCCTCTTTTAGCTAGTAAGGCTTCATTCGATGAATAGCTTATCTATTTTGTTGGTTTGCTTACTGGCAAATACATCTATTACCTATATTATCTACTCAGAAATATCTTGCTTGAAGGGTAATAGATAGGTGTAGATATGTTAATCTATTTAGAGACTACACAACAAAAATCTTGACAGTTCTATTATTAGAATTGTTAGATATTCATAATATTTTTCTTTATCTAATTATACTGTGACCTACTAATATTAAATAGATACATATTTAAAAAAAACTTAATGCAAAGAAGTGCAATATATGTATAAGTTAATGAATAAAAAAAAAAAGTAAACATAAATTATTTTTAATTTATTTTTATAAACAAGTGTAGCTTTAATGATAACATTATTAGATTTTAGTAAAAAAATAAAATAAAAAAAGCTTTTAAAAATAGCTCATTATTGTCACATCTAGCAATTGTATAGCCACCGTGTTGTTAGGGCGGGCGGAGGCGCGCGCGCCTACAGTGCGCTTCCGTACCGCCCGCCCTGGCAGACCGCCGCCCAGCGTGAGCAAACATTGTTAAAACTAAATCGACTGCCTCGTTATTGAGTTGCAAGTGTGGACCAAACTTTTATATCGAATGGTATATATATACAGTGCAAAGTATTGGAAAACATATTTTAATTAAGTGTGAAATATTTGCGTTGTGTGTTATTTAAATTATTAGTAACCATTTATTTTATATTCCATGTAGATTGGTGGTGATAACTTATTTATTAAAATTACTCTGTTTCTGATCTCGTTGAGCTCTGATAAAAACACAAAAAATATTTTGACGACCATTTAAATACGAGTCATAAAGTTAAAATCGGGAAACAAAAGTATTAACTTACAAAATCGTACCTAAATATTTAAGTAATTTGACTCATTGTGCGACTGCAAGACACGTTTAAACTTTCAATGTTATAAAACTATGGTTCTAACCAACTTCACAAAGTATCATGACTAAGAAATTATATAGTTTTGGATAATAGATAGGCGTATGTGAAAATTTATAATAATAGATGTGAATAGTGACCATTAAACTGAGTAAGTCACCATGGCTGAGAAGCTACACGAATACCAAGGTTTGACAGGTCGTCTCCACGGTGCCAGAGACAGGTACCGCGAGCGTTGGAGCCAGTGGAAGGACCAGCACCCTCGAGGAGTCAAGGACTTGATCAAGGAGTCGCTCTTCGGCATTCCCAGTTCTGACGAACCGGAACGACAGTGGCAAGACAGTGAATACAGTGATATCTTTCGGTAAGCGAATATCTAAATAGAAAGCTTGCGCCTGTCCATCTGTACAATGCAAAAACCTAAATAATTAACATCTTATATTTTTTATTTCATGATTTTTTGACTATACCACATTATGTCCAAAATGTAGCAAACGCTACCTTTGCATATAGGCATTATGTAAAGGCAGTCATTTATTAACTTAACATCCCAAAAATAGAATACATATGTACTTATTTCTCGTTCTCGTCTT
The DNA here is from genome assembly GCF_027563975.2 of Plodia interpunctella. Lineage (NCBI taxonomy): Eukaryota > Metazoa > Arthropoda > Insecta > Lepidoptera > Pyralidae > Plodia > Plodia interpunctella. The sequence continues at coordinate 7,672,549 of NC_071300.1, forward strand.
TGGGGTTCTCATTTTTAATGTAATTTTTATTATCCTTTTATAGGTAGGATGCCAAGTTAATTTTCGATAGGTATATTATAAAAAGCCTTATCTTTTGAACATATTTCGATGCATGTTCACAAAACATAGGTATACATTGTTGTTGATATTTCAATAAATGCTAAGTAACTTTCCGGTGAAGGAAAACATCGTGAGGAAACCTGCACACTGGTTGATTATTATTAACTTGTGTGTCAAATGGAGAAGGCAATGGCAAACCACTCCATTAATAATGCCAAGAAAGTTGTTGTGTGGGTTTCATTGCACGTAATGACCACGACCCTCAGCCATGAGGAATACGATTATGAAGAGAAGAAGTAACTTCACGAGTTTAAATCACGAGATAGCAAAAATTAACTGCTCACATTTCATAAACATATTTATGAATTAACTTAGTCATCATAATGACGTAAATAGTTTAATCTCCATAGCGGTACCACGAACGAATGATTTATCTAATAAGATTTATCATATGTGTGCATATATATTATAACCGCCATAAAATTATTCATCGTAACCAAAAGTTCCGGAAAATTAACTTGTAAAGGTTTATTTTTTATGAAGCCTTATTTGGAAAAGGGTGACTAAGATTGATAGGGCTGGCCATTGACTGAATTCATAGAGGAATTAACAATTATATATATAATGTATAGATTAAAATATTATATGAAAGAGGCAGATTTTTAGTTAACTACTATAATGTATTCTGTATTTCACTTGTAAAATTCTTGAAATAACTTGAAAAAAATGTATTCCTTAACTGCCTGAAAAATGTGTTTTAGACGGATTACGTTTTTCATTTTGAAATTTTGTTCGACTAAGTCGAATCTTGTCCCATTTTGTCCCAATATTAACCGATTTACTTCTATTTACATTTATATTAACTCCATCAGTCGATCACTTCTTTTTCAAATTTATGATTATCTCCTACAGGCGTAAAAGTCGAATCGAGCTGATGCGCATATCAGCCGCGGTGATGGGGATAGAGTTTTCCTATGCCGGGGAAACAGCGTTCGTGTCGCCCACTCTCCTTCAGATAGGCGTGCCCCACCACCAAATGACACTGGTGTGGGCGCTGTCTCCACTCATTGGGTTCTTCATGACCCCACTACTGGGCTCGCTCAGCGACCGCTGCAAGTCCAAATTTGGGAGACGGCGGCCGTTTATTGTTTTAATGTCTGTTGGAGTGCTGTTAGGTATGCATATGCAATTATTTACTAAAAAGGGCTGTGCTGACTTTACTTATTTTGGCTAAAAAAGTACTCGTTATTATTGTACTCTCAGTGAGTACGGTCTGACTGAATTGATGACTAAAGATATTTCACAATAATATGTAAATTAAATATATGTAGATATGACTGGCTCATTTTAATCGATTGATGCAGACAACACTGTAAAATCAGTGCAATGCTTTTACTGAGTATGAACTACCTTGAAAAAATAGAAACTAGAAACTACTAGAACGTTTCACTAGATTTTAAAAGTGCAAAACTCGCTACGTAAGTAGTATAATTTACTATGCATTTTGTTCAATGCTTAGCTAAATTGTGACATATTTCCAGGCCTTATTCTAGTCCCTAATGGCGAAGAAATAGGCTATGCCCTCGGCGATGAGAGGCCAGTCAACCAAACGGCAATCCCTTCAGCTTTAGGCCCTCGCAGCTCAGCCCTAGACCATGAGAGCACAAACTACCACCCTTGGGGTGTTCTGTTCACGGTTCTTGGCACAGTGTTCCTCGACTTCGACGCTGATGCCTGTCAAAGTCCAGCTCGGGCTTATCTTCTGGACGTGACAGTACCAGGTAAGCGTCAAAAGCAAGCTGAAGATCGTTCAAATTGGAGGAGGAAAAGTAGTTAAGCGGGCCTTGGGCACTGACGCTCTATGGCATGAATTTGGAAAGAAACCGGGAGAACACTGAGATGAGAGACAAAGAGAAAGACCATGTGTAACAACGTAATAACACACTCGATAAGAACGTACCAGTCAGTCTGTTACATATTTATTTCATAATTTAAATGTAGATGTTATCATATGAAATGATTGATCTGATTTGCATTTGTTAAAATTTTTATCTCAATATACTTTGTAGGCACTTGAGTTTTGTTTCCTTAGTAATTCATCTTTGCCACGTTTTACTGATAAATAAGTACTTAAATTTTGTTACAAGAGGCCGCTAGTTAGGTAAAAAATCATTATGTCACGTAAAACATTGAATAGTACATGAAATTTAATAGTTAATAAACGTTTTGCATTTCCTAGTTTAGGTACTTTAAAAAGGTGAATTGCTTCGCTCAAACGCCACAATCTTAGTACCCGTATTAAATATAGTATCTTATCTCTAAGACTTAGATTAGAGAACTCTAAGATTACTTTATATTTTAAGTGTCTGAATGAAACTATTGCTTTAAATAGAACTTGAGCCGGATACCGCTACCTGAATTACGTATAATTTCTTACTTTGTTTCTATTCTCGTCCTTAATCTTGCAAAGTATCCAAATAGTGAAAAGAGATTTAGTTTAAGACTGTCTTTTATTACCTATTACTTTTATATATTTTATTCCATGTACATTCTCGTGATGAAACCTGCTCAGTGGTTAACTGTATTTTACTAAATGATCTACTTCACTAAGAACTTACAGGCAACTATAATATATCACTAAACTTAACTAGGATCATAAAAGTCATGTTTTAAATGCCTTATGGGCGGTTGACATTAGTCTAGCAATAACACACTTAGAAGATTCCTGGATTCAATTTTAGGTTTGTACTGATTAAATGACGGAAAAGTCGCATCTCAGAGAGGAAAGGAAAAGCTAAGAAAGGCATTCCTGGATCATTTGAAGGAGAAGGCAAACATCAAGAGAAGTTAAATCGTTGGGAGAGAGGATAGATGTACCTAAATGGAGGCTGCTGCACCGACAAGCACAACGTTTTTAAATGCTTGGTGATGAATGAATGAATGTAAATAATATAAATAACAAAATGTAAAAAAGTTTTAATAATAATAATTTTGTTTACAAATACGAACAATGAGAATAAAAATAAGCTACCTAATTTAGTACAATCCTTAACCCAGATTCCATTAAATTTATTTTAATTAAATATTGAAGTAACAGCGCGTCACATCATGTGACTTCGAGCGAGATGAGCCTACAAACAACCTTATCGCTGACCGTGATTGATTTATCAACGTACCAACATTTATTTCGGCTTTTCCACAATCTAGATGAAAGATACCTTGCTATTTTTTGAAGCACTTGACTGAATGACATAGCTACCTTACCTATTTATTATATTTAGACTTAGCATTAGAATGGATTATAATAAGTCTTTTGATCGTTCTATATAAAATTGGTACTTGTTTATATATAAACAGAACAAAATATATAAATAAATAAAATTAATTATTATTTAAATAAACTAACTAACTGAAGGATTTACTATATGTATCATAATATTATTAGTTCTATTTTGTCAACCTACTAGTAGAGCAAAATAAATTGAATTCAAGTTAGCAATGAGCTTTTGGTCGCCATTTCGATAGATCAAGAATGTCAGTCAGGTCAATAAAATTTAAGTACTTAGATACCAATTTTTAAACTGTACCTAGTTGTAAACTGTGTTATTTTACATGCTACATGCTATTAAATTTGGAAAAGACTATAGAAAATCGACCATTAAAATTTGACTTTCGCCTGTTTCTCTAAGCATTTCAGTAAAATAATAAATTCAGGCACACCACCCAAATATTTGTTTGTCTGTCTATAATTTTCATAATTCCACATGATCTGTAAGCCAACAAGTCGCATGCGATGTTGACGACTCCACAATTTTATTTGGGCATCGTCTTAAAGTATTGTTACTTGTATGATGTAGGGCAGTTATCTATAAACAAATATTTGAGATGCAAATGTTTAATATTTTTACATTTCGTCCAAACATGCAGGCCACCTGATGTATTTACTCTTAGTTTGTCCAAACTACAGAAATCTAATATCAGTTTTAAAAAATCTTCCGTGATTGAAACGAATTAAATTGTCCTCACTAACGTAACATTGTATGTTGTCATACAAGGAAGAAGATATTCGTATAGACAATATTATAGTACCATTGAACAGAACTAATTGTCAATTATTTTCCAACATCAGAAGTTTCTAGATAAAGGTGTTCTATAATGTAGAGTATAGAGGGCGCCACAATATAAGTAGTAATAAGCAATGTAGGACTTCAATCAAACAGGTAAATCCCTGCAGGTTTATATTTACTTACGGCATTATAAAGTTCATAGTATATACTTTTCAAATTAAAATTCTTTATTTTGCTAACATCAGTATCATATCGAGTGTGTTATTGCTAACACTGGTGGATTCTCTCAAATATTTATGTTATTTATAGGTATAAATATGAGATGTTGATACGGCGGAAAAAACCGGGAACACGATCATATGTGATAGAGAGAGAGAGAGGTACGTGATATAAAGAAGAACTTATTGATGTTGATCTTGTTTCAGAGGACCACGCAAAGGGACTAAGTACCTTCACCGTGATGGCTGGCCTGGGAGGGTTTATGGGGTACGCGCTCGGAGGCATCAATTGGGATGACACGAGACTAGGTGCGAATTTATTTCTCTTTCCTCTTCACTGCACTCACAGCTATCTGCTCACTTTTGGGAAAGTAGATATAAGTATCAAGGTCTTTCCTACGACAAAATACTAACACCAAGTTACTATCAGCAGATAATAAATGTACGAGTAGGTAAACATTACTCCATTTTACAATTTGTTATTCAGTATTTTATTTACTTTTGAAAAAATATGTGATCACCCACGGTACTGGAAGTATTGTATAATCTGTGCCTACGGAGATCACGTAGGTGTCTGATAAATAATTGAATTCAAACTATTTTTTGATTGAAGCAAGTTTCGACAAACAACATCCAATTACCTTATCAAAAATTAAAATAATGTGACCTAAACTTAATAATATCGCTTTCACAGTTTTAGAAATGGAAAGCAAGATTCTCTCTCTATGCCATCTCAACCCACCGCCTTTTGTCAATCACTTCCTTAGCTATAGAACGTCAGAGGCCGAAGATAGGCCGAGGTCGAAGGATAGTCAGGTTATTTCTTCCCAATTTTATCGAGATCTGAAATTCCTCCAATAGATTTTGTGCAATAATTCATCGATTTCTTTCTCTTGTCGATACAGTTGGCCTTCATCTATTTCAGGCGACTTTTTAGGTGGTCACGTGCGGGCAGTATTCTCCCTAATCACAATCATCTTTATCGCGTGCGTTAGTGCCACTATCACCAGCTTTAAGGAGATTCCTATGGGACAGCTCATTGAGCAGGACCAGTTCAGGAAGCAGGCACAGACAGAGCGAAATCAGGAGAGCTTCGACATCGATGATGGACAGGAGAAGAATGGTCTGAAGAGGGATAACACGACTTATGGGGCGCTAAACGGACCTGAGGTAAACATATGAAAGTGTTTTGAAAATAATATAGAAGAATCGAAGAATAAGATTCAATAAGTTTGTCCTGAAGGTGACATATAGCAAAATATGAGACATTGAATGTATTGTCTACACTAAAAAAGTTAGCACCAAGTACCTATTTAATACGAGGAAGAACATAGATTTGGCCAAATACCTGAAAGAAGATATTGCAGTATTTATAATACATTTAACTTGTTTGAGGGCAATCTTCTAAATGAGTGAACCTAGAATCTACATCCAATGACTCTTTCAACATTTGACTATTTAATCATCTTCAATGTCTTGTTGCTTCAGCGATACATTTAATTTTAGAAGCGGACTAAGAAGCCGCTTTTAAGTAAATGAGTCTTTTCAGCAAATATAAGTTCTTCTAGCCAGACCATTTTGAGATTTTCTTCCCTAATCAGAGTGGAACCGGCATCAACGCAGTAGAGGGCGGCCACGAAGTCCAGAATCTATCCCTCAGTCACTACCTGAAGTCCATCGTAGTGATGCCCAGCTCCTTGCGCGTGGTGTGTCTAACCAATCTCTTTTGCTGGATGGCACACGTCTGCTACTCGCTTTACTTCACCGATTTCGTCGGTGAAGCCGTTTTTGGAGGTGATCCCGCGGTATGACATTGTTGTATTTGCATTTATTTATGTGATTTATTGAACTGACTTGCTGTGGACCAGCGATTCAAAGCCACTACATTTGTCTTTTTAATGTCTTTCATTTGCATGCCACAGAAATTATCTATTCTCTCTGCATCACCTGTTGGTTGACTAGTAAAAAAACTAACTTTTAGAAAACCATATTTTAATATAATTTTCTATGTATGAAGAATATCAACATTTGGGCGGATTGATGTCAAAACCAAATAATTTTGTTCTTAGTGATTAGGGCAAAAGCTATCTTACAACCCCCCCATATAATGCAGATGAACTCATTAGAAAACAAAGATTGTTTATGTAGTACTGAAGAAATTTTTGATAGAGATAAATTCATGTAAGTACATAAAAAGTCCCTACTTTCCTGACTATCAGCAGACATTCATATCATCTGATAAATATTACGAGTACGTACGTAGGTACCTAAATACTTAAGAAATAAAATAACAATGCAGACAGGTGCAGATTCATGTGCGATGTATTAGGTTTTATGACCGAAAAATAAATACTGTGTTTCAACACAATAACGTTTAATTATTTTATACACAATTCCCACGAGAGAGATTTCTTACTGAATGCAGTCAGAGTTTTGTGTAGGTAAATCTTAAACTAAGTTCCTCATCATTAAAGTGAAACCTTTGGTTTAAGTTGTAATTCATCAATAATATTATTTAACTATATCTATCTATGGAAATAAATAGGTACATTCGTATTTTACTTTAATCTGTTCAGTGACTTTACGCTTATACAAATTTTACAAGCTATTAAAAGCGCCTGATAAAATTTTTGAGCAAATTACATGCCAGTCAGAAATAGAAATAAAACTTTGCTCGTTCAAAATTTTCAGGCGCCAGTAGGCAGCGAAAGTCGAGCTGTATACGAAGCGGGCGTTCGTTTTGGTTGCTGGGGCATGGCCATGTACTCGTTATCCTGTGCTTGCTACTCTACTATCATCGAGAAGCTTATCAAGAGACTCGGGTAAATGACCTATCACTTACAGTTCAGTAAAATATAGGCCGAGAGTGCAATACTATTGAGAAATATTTTTTATATAATTTTGTATCTTTTATTACACTACGGTTTTAAGAAAATAACTTATTCTACATTTATTAAATTTGTTTTGTGATTTTTTGATATGTAGGCGATCTAAAAATAGAAGTACAATTGCCTATTGATATTAAGTATACGAATTTTACGTTTACGTTCTTTATCATAAAAATCGTGCCCAAAGTTATCGTTGTTAACCGACAATGACATATTCTATCGTCGTATAGAGTGGTTATCACTTATCTGTGCACCCTTCAACTTGAATGTAGTAAACAGGTGCACGAGACAAGGCCTTGACTTACAACCACTTCCTGGCTGCAGTTGGATGGTTTCACGGAGATTTAAAAATCAATACAAGCCTATGATTTAATTGTACGTGACAGAAGAGGCAATGCGAGAATGAATGAAACGATAAATTGTAAAATCGTATTTTATATTTACTAGATTGGTTTCTACCTAAGTCGTGAGATGTATTTTGTCGTGATTATATATAAGTTAATATTATTACGAAGTCCTGGGTGGCTTGCAATTAATTTTGATTAGTACCTACCTATTACCAATTACTAAATGAGAGATCGAAACTCTTTTAATTGGCAGCTTATTTGTGTCATTTACTCATAATAGGTAGGTACTTATAGCAGTAAGTAGATATTAAAATTTTGTAACAAAGACTTCTCTAACCTAATGCTGAACGTACACCGATCAAAATGGAAACAAACATACTCATCTATCCAGGCGTACATTTTTTTTTATTTAGACAATGAACTGCTAATTAGGTACGTTACTTAAATATTGCAAAACTAGGTACTATATACTATAAGTACTATACTACAGTTATTATTCTATCTATATCAATAGCATTTAACACACACAACGATTTCCCGGTTGTTTGCCATTGCCTCCTCCATTTCACTTAGATTCGGAGCAAATAGGCTGTGACAGACAGACGGACAGATAGACGCATGCGTGATCCTATGTATGTACTATGTACTAAGTAATGTACTATAATTATTAATATATACAAAACTGTTCCTTAAATAAGATTATCCATAGCTTTTTTTTTTCTGTATTTTTATTTGATGCAATAAAGACTTTTGTTTTGTATTATTACTAGAGGCCCGTCCCGGCTTCGCACAAATAAAAACATCATAAATTATACACCTAAGACTTCCTCAGGAACTACTCTATCTATTGGTGAAAACCGCATGAAAATCCATGCAGTAGTTTTTGAGTTTATCGCGAACAGACAGATGCGGCAGAGGACTTTGTTTTGTAATATGTAAGGATTTAACTATAAAATCTTTTAAACCGTTTCAGAGCTAAAAAGGTGTATGTAGGCGGTCTCTGCACCTACAGTTGCGGTATGTTCATGCTGTGTGCCATCCGCGCGCGAGCTGCCGTGCTCCTGTTCAGCTGGACAGCTGGCGTCATGTACTCCACGCTCTTCACCATGCCGTACTTGCTCGTCGCGCATTACCACAGCACTGGCATGGTATCGTACCTACATGATCACTACATCTATAATAGAGGAATCGGAGTGCTTCTGTACAGCTGGATTACTGGCGTCATGTACTTAACGGAACAATTTTTCTATTAATAGTTTCATAAAATAGTATTGCGGTCTACAGTTTGATTACATAATACTTACGTTTAAAGCAAATTACTAATCCACCTGATAATGAAACGATAGATTTTACATGCGATAAAATCTTATGTCCTAAGTAAATAACCTAAAAACAACTAGGTTTATAAAAGATAGCCTGTAGAGATCGAATACAAACAACGCTTGAAATGAACACAGCACCTTGACTCGATTCCTTATTGGGGACAATGACATCAGGCTCAAAATACACAGTGCCGATTCGACACAAGTTCACTGCGGCCGTAATGTCGTGCAAATTAGCACAGACGGAAAGCATTATTATACTTAGCGGAGTAGATACATTTTACACCCTCTCCTTCTCTCACTGTCATGTTTTCCCGGTGTAATTCGCGGCGGTGACGCCCTATAGCCTGGGATAGGTGTAAAAAAATAACACTAATTATTTTAAATACTAGCTTTTGACCGCGGCTTTCGCCCACGTGTATATATCTGCGAAAGCGAAACAGACATAATTTTCATACAAAATTTCACCCCCCATTATAGTTACTAATTTGGGAGTTGAAGTTTGAAAAAGCAGCCTATGTTTGAACGGTGGTGGTTAATTACATGCATACCAAATTACATCAAAATAAAGAATATTTTTTCAAATTCCCATAGGCATAATTACAAATTTCCAAAAAAAATTAGTTCCCAATCGTGCAATATAAACGATTACAAATGTGTTATCTCCCATGTACAATTTAAAGCAAATAGCAAATAAATTACTTACAAAAAATACAATCTTGTGCAACAATACTTCTGTGCCCACTTTATACTGAATGATTTGTGACAATATCATTCGAGTCATTTGTGTAACATGTGTCGTTTGAAACAAAACCACTCGTCTCAGTATCAACCGACGACGTCCGACAGACGTCAACGACTATCCTCGTGGGAATATGGCATTTCCGATTTCAGGCGCCAAGTTTTATTTCCAATTTTAGAATATGAATATAATTTTTATCATAACATTTTAATAATAAACTTTTTTCGTAAATCCTAGCAATGCACGTGGCCTTAACTGTCCTAACTCGATCAACGAAAAAAAATAGATTTTTTTAATCCGTTAAAGATGGTTTGAAATTGATTATCTAATAAGTGTAAACTTATAAACTTTTGCCAAATAAATTGTCAAAACATTGAAATATTTAAGACAGGAATTTATGAAGGGCTGTTCACCTTCATCTCAACATAACACACTTAAACTGCATTCCAATTTGTATAATAAAGTTTCGAAACTTACCTACCTACTTACTAGGTACCTAGATGAAAGATTAGAACAAGAAAATTGGATAATGCAAGAAAAGTATCCTGTTATCAAAATTATCATTATATATTGGAAATTAAAAAAAATCTTGATTATGCTTTAACTACAACTATAAAATTTAAACATGGTTCTGTGTATCTATGTACTTAACTGTTTATTTCTCTGTGGCATCGTAAAAGTCAAGACGGATGAACTGATTTTAAAATATTTTTACCTATCATGTTTAATAATCAATGTTTACTAAAATAGATTTGTTTCCACTGCTACTATAGGACCATATGAAGCTGACCATGTGCTAAATGGTTTAACTCGAAAAAATAATATTTTCATTCGCCATTCTTTATTATTATAGTGGCCAATAGATAAACCAAATAGTTTTACTTTATTATCAAATTCATTTTTGAATGAGATTTCCATTTTGATACTTTCCAGTGGGATGACGCCGGCGGCGGCTGCTCCCAGGAGCGGGGCATCGGCACCGACGTTGCTGTCGTCAGCAGCTGCGTGTTCGTGGCCCAGCTACTGGTGTCAGTCATCATGGGGTTCGCTGTGAAGGCGTCAGGCACCACGGCAGCTGTCACTGCGGTTGCGGCTGCCCTGGCCGCTGCCGCTGCAGTCTCCGCCACCAAGATTACATACCTGGACCTGTAATGACGTAGGAAGGCTAGAAGTGTGAGAGAGAAAATATATAACAAAAAGTGTTATATATTTATTTGGATATCTTCTCAAAACCGGCTGAGAAGATCTTGCGGTTGTTTATAAAACCTATTTTATAGAACTGTGACTTCCAGTTTAAATAAGTAGATTAAAGTACCTATTATAATGTGGCGATGCGAGTGCTATGATATATGAATACTAACTTGGATAGATATTAATAGTCAAACAGAATACTTAGAGACTACGTTTTAGGTATTTCTTAGAAAAACGTATTTATGAGGATAAGAAAGGTTAAATAGGTAAGTAATCCTATTATTTTGTTGAACAATTGAAGATCTCATTTTTGTTAGTTGCTATAAATTTACATGTTTTTTTTTTAATTGTACCTATATTTTATGAATTTCGCCATAACTCATTTTTACTAGGCTATTAATCATCAAACATGTTGCATTGTCTTTTTTTCCCATGCCTATCGTGTAAAAAAACTGGACGCAATGACGTGCTACGTGTTTCACGTTTCACGGTAGCTCTCTTCAACTCTGTTGATTCCTGTTTAGTATCTTATGCTTCTCAAAAAATATATCTCCAGTAATTAAGAGACACTTTAACAAGAAAAAGTAGGTTCATAGTACCTAAGTAGTTTTAGTATATTACCTACTGCAATAATTGTTATGAAAATATTTTTATGTTGTCTAAAGTTAGTAGTACCTACCTACTGCTATAATTGTTCTGCATATATTTTTATGTTGTGTAAAAGAAACATTTTAGAGTGGGTTGCGCCAGTCAACTTTGACGTTAACTTTAACGTGCGCAGAAAAACGCAAAGTACGCCAGTTTGTCTAAACGTCAAGGTTAAAATAGACTGGTGAAACTTAGCCTTAATGATAAAACAAACACGATTGTGCCATGTACGGACACCTAAGAATGTTAATTAAGGAAATGTATAAAAATAAAGCATTAAAATAAGGGCGTATATGTAAGCTACATGACCATAACTTAACGCTTAATGTTCTCACTGACCTTAATGTGACACAACATCACAAACTTGCAAAGAAATAGACATGTTAATATAAAGAATTTAGCTCCTTGGAAGAACAAAATTAAATTGTATTTCGGTAAATAAATTAATTGGGACAAGTATCTTGATCTAGATTGAACTTTCCGTAAATTAAAAAAAAGTAATTTCAAAAGCGATTAGGTATCTTATTTGTATGGAATTAATTCTATTTGAATGCACCTAGGTACCATAAATATGGGAAATGTTGTCTTAAGTTACAGCTATGTTACTAGCTGTAATCAGAATGTGATATTATATTCAAATGTTGGTTTGTCTATTTAAAATATATATGTTTACCATACTGAATTGTGTTTAATGTTATTACCTACGTTGAAGTAGGTAACTACTCACCCACCCTTAGGATTGGTTGCATCAGTCAACATTTTACGTTAACTTTAACCTGTGCAGAAAAACGCAAAGTATGCAATTTTTTCTAAAAGACGACGGTGGCGCGTAGGTTAATGTTAACGTCAAAATTGACTGGTACAACCCACTCTTAAATAGAGATGGCTTATGCCCGGGCAAAAGCGCTAAAATCCGTACTGACCAATTTCAATGCAATATTATAATAAAAGTCACGTAGATATATTAGCAAACTGTAATCAAATCTGCCAACTTTTGAAACTTTTTTTGCATACATTGACTTAAATTATTTTTGAAAAACTTTGTTCGTAACAGCGCCCGAATAAAACGTGATCACTTGTTTATGAGTCATGTAACAAATTAATTCAAACTCTTATTGTATGAGTTATAAAATCTTCGAATAAAATTACAAATCTTTCACCTATCTCTTTCTTCCTGGTGTGCTTTTTGCATTCGGGGATGTGACCGAGGATAGTGAAAAGCAGAAACCTGAAAATTGTGTTGTTAGTTATTATTATCAAGTTATTGAAGTTAAAATTTACGTCAAAGTTTACTGAAGTTGATTGGTGCATTTATTTTAACCTGCCTTGTCGAAAATTAATAGATTTGAATCATGGTTGCCAATTTCTCAGGAATTCTCATGAAACGTTTCGTTTCCGTGTGTTCGTGAAATATTTCGAACATTTTATATTGCTATGAATGCCAGTTATATTATTATATTATATTAATATTACTACACTTACCAATACTTCCGAATTGGAGACAAAAAAGTACAAAAACGTAGGAAGAAACTTAAAACTCGGGGCTCCGACACTCAACGATGAAAAGGAACCGGTAATTTCTCAGATGAGGGAGAAATTAACATTGTCAAAAATCTCACTGTATGTGTATATAATACTATATGAGTGCTAATGAGTTTGGGTGAAGTTTTAAGGCAAGCTTTAATAATTATTTGCCATCAAAAATCACTCCTTTCTTTGATATGAGACTCCGGATGCAATATGAAAGCTTTGAAACTTAGTTCACAAATGAAATCCTTCAATTGGTAGTTACTTGAAAGATTTTGTTTGTTATTACTATTGAAAACGAACTCCAAGTAAATTTTTAGCTTTTAGTATTTTTCTTTGAGTTGCATTTCATAAAGTGCAGTTGTTCCAAAGTACCTAATTAGTACAATATATATATATATGATTTTCATTTCAATTCAATTCAAATCATTTATTACTTTTTACGGGTACAGGTTATTTAACAAGTTAGTAACCTTCATCATCATTATCATTATCAACTCAGCCCTTTTTGCCCACTGCTGAGCATAACATTAATACTAGCTCCGAAGATCATACTTACTCGTATGTCAATTCATGTGAGAGACCTAATGAATTTCAAATCATCTCTAAATAATGAGATGAAAAAAATTCAGGACTAGTTTCGGAACTATAAAAATCTAACTTTGATATAATAAGATGTAAGTAAGTAGAGTAACTTCCTAGTGAGATTATGCAATGTATTTTTTATGTCTTGTGAAAAATAACATATATTATGATCGTACCAGTTGAATTGTTAATGTAACATGTTATCTCATTGAAATGTGTAAACATATTTTATACACATAAATATGAATCTCAATTGTTTATTTATTTGTGTTGAGTTTCCGTTTTTCTTTTGTTCCAATAAAACAAGATACCTAAGAGTATAATATTTTACTAGATATAATTTAAAAGTTATTACAATTTCAATGAATGGGAGGGATGAAAAATTTTGTTTATTTTTTTTATTTTATTAAAATGACATGGGTTCTTAAAAACAATAATATAATTATTATTTATGACATTAGTACGTACATGATTGTCACTTAAAACATTTTCGACTACCTAAGTAGGTTACCACGCCGCAGCAGGTCACGGCTTCGATCCCTGATCAGGTCAAGATGGAAAATCAACTTTTTCAGATTGACTCTTGAAGGTTTTTTTTGTATGTTATAAAATTTAGCATCGCTGAGTTAGTCTCGAACTTACTTTCTGGCTAACTCAATCTGTCTGACCTATCCGTCCATATATTTATTTATATAATAATAATTAATTATTATTAAACAGCCAATAGCATGACAAGGTAATTAGCGTGAATCACTTTGTGGCTATAATAGCGGCTGCAAAGGTTTTGGATAGTATAATGTCGTTTTGAGTGGTGCATTTCCTAACTGGTATGACTAAAAACTACTGCAGTAAGTATTTCTCAGTGTTTGATATTTCGTGCGTAGATTATGTTCGTTGTCCATGTCTGCGAATTGTAAGTATAACTTTAGCACTCGTTACCGAGAATTCTTATTCCTATTAATTCCTTGTGCAGACTATAATTATATTATAATGTTAGTTCTAATTGCGAAACCGTAGTAAAACTGTGAGAGCTGTGTACGATGTCTTGACTAGCTGAAATAAACACAAATATTTATTAATTTGTGTGAAATCTAACTTATGAATTTTCTACCATATCTATGCGAGACACAAAATAATTTAATTACTTGATAGTGTCCGATAAGTGTCTTCTCACTTCTCAGATTATTTGCCTTGGTAACTCCAAGTTGGAACCCAGGATCCGCTTTTACACTTTTTCTCTTGCACTTTTCACGGCCCTCTGCATGCTTAGTTCAGCTATTTTAAGTTATGTGACTCAAAAGGTCAAATCGATTTAACGATATACTTACATTAGAATAAGACATGAGAGAGAGGTCGTACATTCCTCCAGCTGTCATCATGAGCGGCTTGTTGGCTCTCGCGATGACCATCATCAGAGAGGACCGGACTGTGGGGATCACAGCGACCCCTGTCTCCCATTTAGAGCAGTACACCGCCGTGCCTATGCTCTCACTCTAAAATAATAACATACATATTATTATTGTACCTACAGTTTTATAAATTTGTATACATAATTTCAGCAGATTCATCCAAGTCCATTAGATTGTTTTCTCTTGATAGGTCTTTGAATTACCTTCGCCTGTATGCCATATAACTGTCTCTTATTCACCCACGTGTTTAAGTATATTAATAGTTTAAAATTAACTATATCTATTCTATTTTTTTTTCCAAGTTAAGCCCTTAAATTGTGACAGACAGAATTTTACATATTACTAACAAAGCGCTCGAGTAAAAAGAAAATAATAAATATTGCTCACCAATCACACTATCTATTAGTGAAAACTGTACAAAAATTTATCCAGTATAGTTTTTCAGTTTATCGCGTTCATACAGCCAGACGCGACAGGGGGCTTTTTATAATATATAAAGATTATGGATGGAAAGCCAAGGAATGGCTCAAAAGATATACCCGGCCATAAAACCGCTTTATAGATTAGCTACACTAAAAATTAACATAAATGCGAGTGGTATGGACAATAAAGATGTTTCAACTGACAAGAGTCGATGCCAAATGGAGCTTCGTGTAGCTGTTTAAACACAGATATCGAAATTTACTCATTCGATGATCAATAACTCATCGATGAGTGAATTTCCATATCTATGATTTACACCAAATAGGTACAGGTATATGTGCAGCAAGTTCAGTCTACCTTTATGATCATTAAACATTAAACTATAACTTAACTGTTATTAAATTTGGTACACGGGTATAATATAACTTGAAATAACATCAGAGCGAAGCCTTGGGGCGTAGCTAAGTAAATAAATAAATATATAGGGACAAATCACGAAATCACACAGATTGATTTATCCCTAAAGAAAGTTCGAAATTTGTGTTATGGGATACTAACTCAACGATACTATATTCTATAACATATATAGATAACCATCCAAAACCCAGGTCAATCTGAAAAAGATCATTTTCCATGTTGACCTGACCGGGGATCGAACCCGGGACCTCCAGTGTATCAGTCAGGTCATTAGGCCACGGAGGTCGTCATAGCTAGTAATACATAATTAAAAAATAATAAAACCTGTGTCTTAATCTCCTCGCACCAGCGACATATGATGTAGAAACCAAACAGATTGTATCCCAAGAAGAACAGGCTCATGAGGCACTTCGTTATATTTTCAGTAAGTGTCTGTAATACGAAATAGAATATTACTGCTGAAAAATAGAAATCTACAAATTTGTTATTCCACATCTCCAAAATATAATATACCGCATCACAAGTGACTACTTTGTTCGAGGTACTCTAGGAGGATTACAGTTTAGCAGTTTCATGAATTACTTCAAAAAATATTAGCTATATACATGAAACGGTGCAATTGCTATTGCTGCTATTCAAAATGTTTGGCTAAAGGGCATACCTAAAAAATTTCACTTATTCCCAGTTCTTCTACCAAACAGAAGAAGTAGAACAAGTGGAAACGGATCAGAAATTTTACAAGCCATCTAATTTTAATTTTAGTTGCAAAGCCTTGTTTAAAAGAAACATTTTTGAATTTCTTCAAAGAAAAGTAGTTCTCAGATTTACGAGTGTTGTCTTACAGTGGCAGCCTGATAGCCGATGAAGCAAATGAGGACACTGCTGGCCACCAGCTGTCCCAGCATGGGCCCACTCAAACTCCTGCGCAGGTCTAGAGCTGACCTGTTATAATGAAGTACCTACTGAATTTCATGAAATTAAAACCATAAACATAAAACAGTACAAAATATTGCAATTAAAAGGGTTTTTATTATAATAAGTAAGATACAACTTTTACTGTTAAAATGTATCTATTATTTAAAATTTGTACTAAATACCTTAAAAGTGATTTGTGTTGTTCAACCAAACCTCTTAAACGTTTCTTTAAAATTTCTTGAAAATTCTTATCCAAATGCAAAAATGAGTTGTTGTCATAATGTTGTACAGCTGAAATTAGAATCTTTAACAATTATTAAAGTGTACACTTTCTTATGGATGTCTATAACTCCATGTGGATGTCTATGTACATATATAACTACAAGTCACACTATGCAAAATGAAGATTTCTACATGTATGATTTGATAAACGAGCAGAAACAGTAAAAAGCTATTAAAATACGCTTATATGTAGGTAGGTACATATTAGCGTATTTCAATAGCTTTTTACTGACCTCATGATTATTTCATGAAAAAATAACATTTGTCCTGGTTTTATGTTAGTATACTGGCCACTGATAAAAGAATAAATGACAATGTGTTCTTAGTTTAAATATTTTTTCCCATATTGACAGATAAGATTGCGGCCGATTGTCTTTAACATATAAAATTACGATTTGTTATTTTGGAAGTTCAATATAATTATTTTCATTACCACTACACGCTAGTTTTAATTTATTATAGACAAACTATTTGAACAACATTAATTTTCAATGTGTGGGCATTTTATATATTTTCTTAAATTTTAGAGATCATAATAAATTAGCTTACAAACGTCTTTAATACCATTTCTAGAATCTTCCACAACATTCTCGAAGCAGTCAGCGAGGATGTTGAACTGGCAGATTAGGTGCAACAGATAGGTTTGCATCCTGACATCCACGATCATCACGAAGTGGGAGATGAAGTAGAACACTACGACCAGGATCACGTAAGTTACCATATAGCTCCGGGGTGTGCGGTAGTTGAACGGTAACTTCAGACCCACTACCAAGTTATACTCCACGTCATCCACTAGTGGGTATATAAACCTGGAAAATATATCTCAAGGTAAAAATTACTATGGACATCAAGCTAATGGGAGCACTACACCACATACATATCAGTAACACAGTATGTATACACATTTTTTGCAATAAAAATATTTGAATTTGGGTTTCATAGCTGATTGTGTTATTTTAGGCAAAAACAATTAATTACCAGGCAATTAAAGTTAAATTTCCGATGCCCAGTACTAGTTTCAAAAAGTTGTCATTCACGTTAGCCCAGTACACCACAATTTTCTTCCGACGTTCCGTTACAATGTCGAAAGTCTCAGACTCCATAGCTTCGGCCAGTTTTCGGTACAAATCACTGAAGTATAGCTGTAAGTTGTAGATGTATTAGTTCTGTAACTAAAAACTAAGAAGTACCTTGTACCTAGGTTGAATTAACTACCAGTGGACCTTTCGATGAAATCCGTCCCAAACAAATTCACACAACCGTTTGAATGTGTGTCACATTTATAATGTCGGAACAGTACTTAGGCAGCAAGATCAGTAAATTCAATTAGTAGAAAATTGTTTGTTCACGTCAAAACGGAGCATTGGATTGAAGTTATTTTTGGGTCAAAGTGCGGAGTTTGATGGAAAGCTGGAGAGGGACAGGCTATTTTTGCACACCGCTAGTAATAAAAAAATACCACATAAATATATTTGTATTCAAAATAAAAATGTAAATGTCCAACCGGTATAGTATCATCCCATACTATTTACTATTAGTATTGATCATCGTCATCATCAGCCATTTAATCGTCCCTGGTACTGACTAATTCCCAATGGATTGATAAGGAGGATGCAAATACAACCAGGACCAACGGCTTTACGTGCCTTCCGAAGCACGGAGTATTTCGAGATAATACATTTTGGCCACCCATGCAATGAGCGACCATAGCAAAAGGGACTTAATCGTTACTATCGCAGAACGAGCGCGCTAACCATCGAGCTCCACCGTTAATATTCATAAATAACTAAACTCAAATAATCATGAACTGATTTGATGGAAGACCCGCATACTTAAATTCTCATAATTTACTCTGCGACTCGCTCTTTGTTTCCAGGCTGTTAAACAGGGATTATCTTCCATGAAAATTTAAATCCAACTGAAAGAACTTGCACATTAGTGGCCAAGCCTTTTGTTTGCTTTTTATTAAAAAGTTTAGAAGCGGTGGAACGTAAAATAATTAATTATTTTACGCTTATCTATTTACAATCTAGATTCATTTATTTACCGTATTCTTATATCTGTAGAAAGCTATCATATGTATCACTATGACATTGAGGGAAGCTGCGACGTCGTCAAAGTCTTCAGGCTCCAAAATAGCATGAGTCACTTCAAACGCAAACAAGAGTGATACAAATAACTTGACGATAGTACTGTATATCACATACAGGCCACGGTCGGAGTGTGATAACCCTGGAAACGACATAAGAAATAGGTACTTTATCAGAACACATAAGTAGGTATGTTTAATCATTGTCGTTAGAAACAAATAATAATTATAAATTATCTATTGTAAAAGTGCCTAATGCAATGGCGGCATTGCAACGCGATAGTAAAAATAATAATAAAATTCATTTATTCCGGAGACTCTACTCCACATCGGCACAATGGAGTATGCGTATTTACGTAAGTCGCTTTTTCGCTGCTGAATCTTCAGCAACTGCCGTCGCCATGCTGATGGTGCAACTAAGGTAACTTTATTAGCATTTTATAAATATCACAAGCAATTTAAAAATGTAAAGAAGTCCCGCGGCAATATGTGGAACTATCAATAATAGATTGGCCACGTTGTTGTTGTCAGTAATTGTACCGTCGCGTCTGTAACTTCTATCGTTGTTTTGACTCTATTTACTATTCTTATAACTAGCATTTGTAGTAGCGACTTTCTTTCCATCAAAACTATCACGTAGGAATACATGTAAAAAATTGACATTCCGATAAATTAACAAGCGTACCTCCATATTATTGTTTTTGTCGACTCACCCTTCAATGAGACAAACTACATTTAAAAAAATAATTACACTAAACAAAGCGTGAAGGTTGCCAAAAAATAATAAATCTGTTAAATGCTCTACCTAAGATCATACATATCTCTACCTAATATGTAAGAGACTCTATACACCGACTCGAAGAATAACGTTTCAAGCTCTCCGCTAGAATTTTCTAGAGCTTTCGTTTGAGTTATTTTTTCCCAAAGCACTTGGAAAGCTTTCATTGTAACTTCCGAAGTCTGGATCCGAATAAACGAGTGCATCTCGTTTACAGTAAATATATCTGTAAGTTTTAAATCAAAATTAATGAAATATTAAAATGAAGATCGATTGAAAATTAATTAAATTAAATATTCTGTAAGAAAACTGTGTCCAAATCAATAAAATTAATGGATTCTGTACCAATGCACGTTTCCGTTTTCATATTGAATTTATACTACATAGGATGTGGAAATTTATTTGAAAAAGGAATACAACAGAATAGGTATCGGGTAGTTTTCAAGTAATAGGTATCTACCTTTTCTCATTATTTTTTTTACAAATAATTGATATTTTGGTTTGTTTTGATAAATATTAGGAAGAATAGGAGAGAATCACGAAGTTAAATGACCAGTTAAAATCCCCAGTAATCGTTGGAATGATGAAGTGCTGGGAGACCGGGATTACTAAGATCCGACTGGCAACAAATGGGACAGTATAGATAAGATTGGAAAATTCTTATATTGAGCCAAGATCCTTTTTCACTGACCCGACGAAGTAATTTATTTTTTATTTATAAAAAAGAATGGTTAATAAAACAACATATTGCTTATAAAAAGTTTTAAAACTTAAAATATGTTTAAGTGCGTTTACATTACTTTCTGCCAAATTATTTTAAAAAAATGTTAGGTTATCATTTTTCATTTTGCCTTTTTATGTTTGGTCCCTGTTTGGTTTGGTTTAGTCCATGGTTGACTGGTAGAAAATGCCTTATCGCATTTAAGGAACTAATGTTAACTTTTTAAATTGTGTAATAAAGTTTTAATAAACAAAGATAAATAATACACATTTTAAAAATTCACTTATTTTGATTATTTAGTAAAACTTCTAAACATTTTTTAATTTAATAAAGAATGCTAGTGGACACAGTTATAACACGATTATATAGAACACACGTGTGATTTACATCCACATATAATTACAAGTTCCATAATGCGAATCTCTTTGATGCCTGACTGACATGTTTTATTCAATATGTCGATAGTTGGTTTATTATTCAACTAATTACACGTGTTTAATCTACTATTCTACTCATATATGAGTACAATGTACAAAACCTTGTGTATATCTAATCAAATCTAATATCATATATTAAAACCTAAAAGTTGTAGTTACCGAAACTGCTTGACCGATTTTGGTGAAATTTTATGTGTATAATCAGTAGGTCCAAGGTTGTTATATATTTTTATGACTGGTCCATTGACAACAGAACCTTTATATTAGAAAATAGTTTTTAATTTCATACACATAAAGTAGTGTATGTTTGAGTCGAATATCTATTAGGAGATATAAAATCCCACACGTGCCGCGTTTGAAAAAACTCATAAGACGTAATTAGTTACTTTGTAATAATGTGCGGGAAGAAAATATTAATAAAAATAGAATTTATTGTGTAGCTTTTTGGCCTCGAACATTATTAACGCTTACATTATTAAGAAAAAATAATACACAAATAAAAAACAAAATGCTGCTGTCTGGAGATTGTCTAAGCCAATATTAATTTTTAAAAACTTGCACTGATGACTCGCGTGTTCTTCATATTAAAAAAAATATGCGATTTGTTCTTTAAGCTGCGCTAAAATCAAAATTCTAGATTTTATTTATCAATAGTTATTGTTGGATAAAATCTACTATTTTTATTACCTTTGCATTTGAATTTAAAAGTAGAGTGTTCCACGATTCACGATTTTGTGTGATTGGCACAGTTTTCAAAATACTTCCAGTAAATACTACAGTAGGTACCTACCTGTAACCAAAGTAAAACCGAAACTTGTGTTTTGGGATACTAACTGACCTATATTAGTACTATATTTTCATATAATTATACGTTTAATTTATTCATTGATTAATTTTAAAACGACCATTTAATTAAAAGTCGATTTATCGTAATTGAATATTGGGTCTGTTACACAAAGTCGTGTTCCCTTTTTTATTATAATGTATTATTCTTAAGGACATAATTTGAATATTTGTAGAGTGAGTCAATGCTGAACGGTACATAGGCCTTATTCTATTTATAGTCATAATTACAGGCATGGGTATGGAAATTGACTTTCCCTAGGGTTGAAAAATGTCCCTCCGAAAAATGTCGCAGTCAACTTTAAAGTAAGGGAGGAGGGCTAGCAAGATGTCCTCAATTACATATAAGGCCATGTAAGAAATCCATCAATACTTCACTTGATTTTCGAACTTATCCATACCGGCCATTTTAACTTTTATCTTTAAAGTCTAATTATTACTAGTTTTGTTTTAAATTTATGGGAGTTGAAAATGTTTGTTATTTTCACTCGAACAAGTAAACACAAACTATAAGGCCATGTAAGAAATCCATCAATACTTCACTTGATTTTCGAACTTATCCATACCGGCCATTTTAACTTTTATCTTTAAAGTCTAATTATTACTAGTTTTGTTTTAAATTTATGGGAGTTGAAAATGTTTGTTATTTTCACTCGAACAAGTAAACACAAACTATAAGGCCATGTAAGAAATCCATCAATACTTCACTTGATTTTCGAACTTATCCATTCCGGCCATTTTAACTTTTATCTTTAAAGTCTAATTATTACTAGTTTCGTTTTAAATTTATGGGAGTTGAAAATGTTTGTTATTTTCACTCGAACAAGTAAACACAAACTCAACATAGCGGATAAACTCGGAGCTTATACAGACGATTTAAATTGAAATTAATCTGTTACAATTTCTAGATATATGATAAGCTCTTTATTTATATCAGAACAGTACATAATCCTAATCCTAAGTAATGTTATAAATGTAGAAAGTATTATAATTATTATTATATTTGAATGTTATAATTATTAAAGTAGGTGAAAAGAAAAGAAAATTTCATTTTCTTGGGGCAAGTGTAATCTTACCTTCATACTTAATGTACAAAATGCTACACTCGTCTATTATATATACATTAAACATGGTTCTCAGTGTCCTATGTATTTGAATAAACTCAGCAACAATGAAAGCTCTCAGAGCGCTTTGGAAAAAGATAACTCAAACAAAAGCTCTTGACAATTCTAGTGGAAAACTTGAGACACTTTTCTTCGAGCAAGTGTATAGAGTCACTTATTTATTAGGTACTCTTTATTATTCAGCGATGTATCTCTACATATTTATGACTAAATTGTTTAACCGTCTAAACGCGTTCTTCAAAATTGTATATGAAATCTTAATATATATACCTATATACAATAAAAAAGTCGGCCCCAGAAAAATAAAAGCAAATATACGAAATTAAGCAAGAACGCGTTATTTGAACGAAATAAGGAACTACTGAATACATACAATAAACACATACAATTTTATAAATTTAAATGATGATGATTTTTGGTGTGCAGATAGTTGAAAAGCTGAAGAGTGACACAGGCTAAAATTTGTCATGGGCGAAGCCGCGGGCAACAGCTATTAACACATCTCGAATCCTGAATTTTTTCATCTCATTTTTTTAAAACTAGTTATACTTTCTTTCATACAGGATTTTCAACGTTTGATAAGGGCCTGTATACACTATATAGTGCTCTGATCAAATTCTCGTTAATAATGCTTTTCGTCTTCGAAGTTATGCATTTAATAATGGACCCCGTCACCTTCGATGAATTGGCTAGTTCGCTTAATGTTATAATTTTGCAAATAATAACATTTTACAGATACAGGAATACGGTAAGTAGTTCTTATATAGTTATTGTGTAATATAACCAACGATTGTAGCTATACTGTTTTCAGCTATATAAAAAGTTCGGAAACAGCTTGATGTATAAAGTTAAATACTTCCATTTTTAGATGTCTCGTTTAAATATTTTTTCCAAATACCAGTAACTTTTCATTCTGGTCAGATAACGTGTCGAGTTATGTCAAAATCTTTTGCAGATTTCATACAGTGGTTTGTACCGAAAACTAGCTGTGGCTATGGAGTCTAAAACATTCGACATTTCGACTGAAAATCGTAAGAACATCGTCCAGTACTGGTCCACCACGAGTGAGAACTATTTGAAGTTGTTACTGGGTATAGGTATGTATAGGTAGGATACTTGACCATCCTTGCTTGGTGAGTAAATGGTTTATGCAAATTTATTCCATTTGTAGATAGGTATCTTATGTCAGGAATTCAGGAGGATATGCTTGCCAATGGTTTAACGACTAAGTACGTAGATGACTGTGCTAAGTGGAGGAGAAAAAGTAGAATGGTGGACCTAGGCCCCGATTATGCGCTGATTTTTATACTCTAGCCGATTTCAGAATTCTGTTAAATGACGAGACTGTGGCAGTTAGCATAATTTAGTAGTTTTTGATGCATAGACCAACAAACAAATATTAAATATTGTTTAAAAGTGTATTTTATAACTCAAAATCCTTTACTAAAGTGTAGTTGCTTTAGGGTGCTTTTCCACCAGAAATAAGATAAGCAGCTGAGCTACGAAGATATGTACGCTGTGCTACGAATTTATGATCGTTTCCTCTGCTGCTAAGATTAGCTATTTAGCTAAGCTACGAAGATACACCGCCGCACAATGTTAAGTCCGTTACTTATCTATGTATACATAATTTTAGGTACACATACCCACTGGTGGACAGCGTGGAGTACAACTTGATTGTGGGTCTAAGATTACCATTTGACTTCCACAATCCCCGGGGCTATGTGATAGCCTACATCGGCCTTATTGTGGTGTTCTACTACGTCTCTCATTTCGTGATGGTCGCTGATCTGACTATGCAGACCTATCTGTTGCACCTCTTCTGCCAGTTCAATGTCCTCGCTGATTGCTTCGAGAATGTTGTGGAAGACTGCAGATGTGAACTCAAAGGTGATAAGATTAGTTTTGAACATACTGTCTATCGAATCGGTAATATATACTAGTAGCATTTCTTAGAGCGAGCGTGCGAGCCGAAAATCCTATCCTAACTAATATTATAAATGCGAAAGTAATTTTGTTTGTTTGTTTGTTTGTTTGTTTGTTTGTTTGTAACCTCTTCAAGCTCTATCTGCTCAACCAATCTGCTTGAAATTTTGCATACATGCAGTTTGAAGTCTGGACGTAGAATATTATCCCGGAAAATTAGCACCGGTGAAGCCGCAGGCAACAGTAGGTAATCATTTATAAAATAGATATCGATTTTTTTATACGTCTTAGTAGATTTTAAAAAGGAAAATTACGTACGTCGTACGTCGCATTATCTCTGTTATTAAGTGCCAACAATTTTCCTGGAACGATTTTTTCTTTTATTTTTCCAACTCGATGCTTAATTTTCAGATAAAAATACCATTAAAGAGAATTCTTCTTTACATTGGGATATTACTTTCCAACTTTCCAAATTTCCAAGAAATATAAAAAACGCTTGAGTAGTCTCGTTGAACAACATAAATTACTACTGAGGTAAGACACACGTCATAGTTGTCACACTACATATTTTTTCGACGTCAACACATTTTACTGATTGGCCAAAATGAATCTATATTCTTCATGAGATTCAAGGTATGTGGAATGAAACACATGCCAGCAGGTTCTATGCACGATGTTTTCCATGTCTATTTTAACTTCATCGTATTCGTGACTCGTATTCGTCCCGGCTTCGCTCGGGTAAAAACATAATAAATTGTAACCTTCCTATTATATTGGTGCAAACCGCATGAAAATCCGTGGCGTAATTTTTTAGTTTACCGCGAACAGATAGATAGACGCGACAGAGGACTTTGTCTATATCTATATATAATATGTAAGGGTTTTATTCGGAGAACATATTGTCTTATTGATATAAATGGTGTAACTATTTATGAGACTATTGACCATATTCTCGCCAGGTTAACTCTAGACCTGCGCAAGAGTTTGAGCGGACCCATGCTTGCACACTTGGCGGCCAGCAGCGTTATAATTTGCTTCATCGCCTACCAGGCTGCCACTGTAAGTTTGAGTTAGTGGGTAACTGCTTTCCAATTGTAAACTACTAAATATACAAATACATTTAAAAAATTAAAGTATGTAAATGGAGTCACCAAAAGATAGTGCGGCTGCGGCTGGGTCTTGTTTGTTCGACTCCAGATTGATGTACGGTTATTTAGAAGATTATAGACTGGATTTTTCAACTGAACAGCCGACTGATACGGCGAGCAGATAAACTCAAATTATCGGTCTTTGTATCATCACATCCGTTTGGCTTTTAAGATGGCACTAATAGAAATCAAGGACGTTCTATACCCTATTGTATAAAAATTTATTATTTTCACATACATACAGATACATAGACACGTTTAAGTTATAAAACTCCCCACCCTCTCTGACAGGGACAAAAATATATAGCTCATTTATTAAATAACTTATTAAGTTTTATGGACTTAAATTCATACTAGCAAACGATAACGGAATTCTGAACTCTAAAAAATTTACAACTATCTATTACGAAACGGAATTTTAACACTTGCATTATAATTGTACTTAGTACGTGTTGCGTCGTAAATGCATACATGCATATGCATTAAAACTGTAGTTGTCACAAATGTCGATTTTCATAGCTCTCAGAGATTGAACGAAAGCGTGATGGCTACAATCGAATTACGAGGTACGGCGGTATTCAATATTCATCGTATGCCATAACTCGCGCTATAAAATAGAGAAGCTTCCAATTTATTGCTACCGCATACGTGGCTGATCATTATGAGGAAGAATAAAATTGTAATATAATAAATCTGAACTAGTTTCGGATTTCCATAGTTTTACGGTTACTTTATTACATTTTACTACTGGAAATTACTTGCTCATAGATTTTATCTTAGCTTTACGTAGCGTGTGTCTCTCACGACATCCATGGAAGTTTATGGAACGGTCCTAAGCTCAGGCGAGAACCTCAACAAATTATATTAAACTATTGAAGGACAATGAAACAATATTCAGAGAACACTGGAAACTTACAAATATTTTCTTCTATTTTACAGTCTGTAACAGTGAATATAACGAAGTGTCTCATGAGCCTGTTCTTCTTGGGATACAATCTCTTCGGCTTCTACATCATATGCCGCTGGTGTGAGGAAATAAAGACACAGGTTTCTTTTCAATTTTATTTTGCATGTCAAATGGAATGCCAATGATCTGACTATGGATGCCGAAGACCATGCAAAGGAGAGAAGAAAATGGAGGAAAGTAGACCCTGGGCTCGTTGTGGAAACCACCGGAAAAACTCAGATTAGAGAGATGTGTAAAATGATTCGAAGTAAGTCAATACAGAGAGACATATCTATCTTACGCGGTAAGCTGAAGTTACAAGAATTCTCGTGATTCAGAACGATAATTCCTTTGTTATGATTATTGTCGTTTCAACAACACAAGCAAAGAAGAAGAAGAAGCAAACAGGGGCCCGTCTAATTCCCATACGTAATCGAAGTCCACTTTTTAGTTTGTGAACTTGCTTAAAACCACAGGAAAAAATGGAGGAAATTGATGATGTGAAGTTGCGTGAGAATGGCGTGGCGGCATGCGGCCCAACTACAATGGATGCCTGGAACACCAGGGCTATCACAAGAGCAAAATATCTGACGGAGTCTATGATATCTCTATCTTATGTTATTATTTTAGAGTGAGAGCATAGGCACGGCGGTGTACTGCTCTAAATGGGAGACAGGGGTCGCTGTGATCCCCACAGTCCGGTCCTCTCTGATGATGGTCATCGCGAGAGCCAACAAGCCGCTCATGATGACAGCTGGAGGAATGTACGACCTCTCTCTCATGTCTTATACTCATGTAAGTAATTGTGACGTGATAATTCATGCATTTATTTAATCATATCAAGTGTGTTATTGCTTATACTGAGTAAGATTTTATTCAAGTTGTCGAAAGGCATCTGACGTGACTTTTACGACTACCTATAATGGCAAGTGGTCACATACACACTAGTGCACTAAACTGACCACCAATGGTCTGACTACTAAGGATAGCAAGATCGTTTTCATAAGTGGGGAAGAAAATATTGAGGAGCGGACCCAGGGCTACGATTCTTTATGGCTAAGCAAGAAACCGGGAATATGCATTAGAAAGAGAGAGACCTATTTTCTTTTCTTTCTTTTAGTGCTATTTTTATATATAATTCATTTGTGTTTTAGCTGGTCAAGACTTCGTACTCCGCTTTGACTGTCTTACTTAGATTCCGGAATTAATAACATGTTTTTGAATTATTGCATAAAAGTAAGTAATTTTAAAAAAGAAAAGAAATTAGCAACACCAATTAGGTTGCTAAAATTACGTTCATAATTTAGTTAACACAAAAAAATTGACAGTGTAAATATCTACACAAAATAAAATCACGGAGAAATACCCGCGACACATTTGTTATGTAAATGTTAGACATTTGTCCGAACTTATTAACATCGGGACAAAACATTTCATGTTACGGACCTACAGGAATTAGTCAACGTTGTCAATTCCAAATGCTAATTTATAAATACGAGGAACAACAGACTGTCCTCATAATTGTCAAAGTGGATGAAGTGAACGCACTGCTATTTAGAAACAAGTGTTTTCCTCTTATAATTTCGATATTTGTGGATTTTTCAGAATAAACATGAATCTTGTGGGTTACTTGTTGACCCTCGCCAATTTGCAGGTATAATATTATGATACTATACATCTCGATTATTGTTACTTTTTGGAAGAAACATACCATCGAAAATCGATCTTTATACGCCAAACTGCTGTTTTTTTTAATCCTTCCCAATTTGATACAATCTCAAAAATATGTTAGTTTTTAAATCCATAATTTTTATTTGGCAGCGAAATTTCCATAGGAAAGTTTTGATTAATAACTTTTATTAACTTCAATAATTGTAATAAACAATCATCTTTTCAGGGTTTTAAAAATTCAGAAGGCGGGTCTGCAGGAATAGAAGATATCTCAATCAAAGTTGGGGAAATACACTCAATTCTTTTTGAACTAGGCAAATACTATTCCCAGTTTCGCCTGGAAAATTTCAAAGACACCGGTTACTACAGGAATGGCAACGTCGGGTTATATCTGTCAAAGAACTTACGTGATTATGTGTACAATGGCGTTGGCAACCCTACTGATGAAGCTGTTCTATTGATCCTGATATTCAATGATATTAAAAATGGAGGAGTGCCATCTGATGTGAAAGATCCATCCCTCTCGTTCTTCCTTAGTAAAAATGGAGTTGATGATGACGTGAGGAATGGCGTTGATAAGTACGTGCAAAACTTGAAAAACCGGAGATTGGAAAGAACTGTTTCAGACACAACACAATAGACGCTTCTGATGATCAAGCTTTGCATTTGGCTTTTACTGGAGAAAATAGATTTCCTACGATAGAAATATTTCTGCGGTTGTAGTTTAGTGAATGGAAATTTTACACACGTATTTAACACTGTACTTAACTTTTATTTGATATCCACTAATAAAATAAATAAAATGAAGCACCTACCTAGTTATTGTTTTATTTCATATGTTCCCATAAGATATGAAAAACAAACAAATTGCTAACTTTTTTACACATGCGTGCAGTAAATTCTTCTCAGCATTAAACGAAATAAAAATAATAGGAGAGGACCAAATTAACTCTGGACTTGCGAAATCCCCTCCCCGTTCCCGTTGCATATCGCGCACGACCCATTGCTTCAGTACGGTTAGTTAGTTCCGTTGCCATAGATGGCCAGTCGGAAAATTTCCAATCTTCCCGTTTCTATCCTGGGACTGGATTAAAACTGGAAGGATTGAATTCTCGCGGATAAAACCAGGAGGAAATCATCTCTGTTTCAATCATTCCCAATATCATCATCATGTAATTTAAGAGCGAGGCTCTTGTCGGTAGAGTTCCTTCCATTGTTCTCTCTTCAAAGCCAACTTATTGCAGAAGTGAAGGGGTCCGATAATTGTAGTAAAATTTTCGTTGATTGTTTTGCACGCCGTACCAAAGCGCAGATACGAGGGCTGCTATTTATGTATCCGGAATAACAAAATTAAACAAACATATATTATTACATATGGTTTTATTGTTTCTCGAAGTATTCTCCGCGATGATCTATGCACTTCTGCATACGATGAAACCAATTTTCAAAGCACTTTTTCCATTCTGATTGAGGTATGTCCAAAACGTGTGTTTTGAACGCATCAACGGCCTCTTCGCGGCTCGAAAAACGTTGACCACGTAATTTATTTTTAATGTTTGGAAATAAATAAAAATCATTGGGTGCCAGGTCGGGGCTGTACGGCGGATGACCCGTCAATTCAATCTTTTGACCCTCCAAAAAATTATTTGTTTCAGCCGACTTGTGGCAGCTAGCATTGTCGTGATGAAGTATGATTCTGCGTTGTGGGTTGTTCTTTCGTATTTTTTCAAAGACTTCTGGCAAACAAATGGTGGTGTACCATTCAGAATTAACCGTCCTACTATTCTCTAGTGGCACTGTAGCTACATGTCCGTTGATACCAAAAAAACAAGCGACCATTTGCTTTAAAGTGCTTCTCGCACGAACAACTTTTGTTGGATTCGGTTCATCTTGAAAGACCCACACCGTTGACTGCTGTTTAGTTTCAGGGTCATAAGCATAGATCCAGGTTTCGTCACCTGTGTAGATATTATAAACAGCTTTTGACGTGCCACGGTTGTATTTTTTTATCATTTTCTTACACCAGTCGACACGAGCCTGTTTTTGATCTACGCTCAAGTTGTGCGGAATCCAACGCGAACAAATTTTTTTAACAATTAAATGTTCGTGTAATATCGCGTGTATACTCGTCATACTAATGCCCAGAGACGCCTCTATCTCGCGGTATGTAACATGACGATCTTGCATTACTAATTGTCGCACAGCATCAATATTTTGTTGTACCACTACCGATTTAGGACGACCCTCCTTAATTTCATCCGTGAGCATAGACCGTCCACGTTGAAATTCCTTAAACCAATAATACACAGTGGTTTTCGATGGTGCTTCATCTCCAAAAGTTAAAATCAGTTGTTCGATGCACTGTTTTTGAGTTAATCCACGCCGAAAATCATAATAAATCATCGCGCGAAAATGTTCACGAGTTAAATCCATGGCAATGAAGACAAGCTATTTTCAAAATTGGCGCCAATTGAAAAAAACAAATGACAGGGACATGAAAAATATTTATTCTCTAGCCGAAGAGTTCTATTTTCAAATGTTGTAATTACTTTTTAAATA
The DNA here is from genome assembly GCF_027563975.2 of Plodia interpunctella. Lineage (NCBI taxonomy): Eukaryota > Metazoa > Arthropoda > Insecta > Lepidoptera > Pyralidae > Plodia > Plodia interpunctella. The sequence continues at coordinate 7,703,832 of NC_071300.1, forward strand.
TTCTAGAATTATTGGCCAGTTCCGGATACATAAATAGCAGCCTATGTATGTTGACTTGCCTTCATCGACCCAAAGTCCAGAGTTAACGTGGCCGAATACACACCAATATTATAAATGGGAAAGTTTATCTGCCTGTGTTTCTGTGTGTGAAGATGCTGCACAGCTTAATCGTGTTTGCTGCTGGGCCGATTTTGATGAAATTTTGAATATATATCGTTAATTACTTGAGGTCAAACATTCCCCTCCGCGGGCGGAGCTGCGGATAATAACATTGCTTTTGTGTTTTAGTAATAAAATATATATTCCAATCTCAAGATGTAAATAAGTTAAAGCTGTCAAGGAGAAATATTTATAGGATTTGCTTAACTAATAAGTAAAGTTGATCCATTAATTTAATTTACATAGATAAAAAACTAGTATGTCCATTAAATTAACACAATTAATGGAAACACTTTGATGTGTTGATCACGAAATTAAATTCTTTATTTTCAACATTGGATGTAACATCCTTTTTATGAGTGATTGTGAGTTCTCAATTTGTACAACTATTGTAAAAAAAGGCTGTTGCTTTCAGTAGGTACAATAGATACAATACAAGATGATTTACATAACAATATTGAGTGCTTGAGTGTAACGGAACTATTTTTCATATTACATACTGTAAATTTTCATACCTACAAATTTTTCATATGGAGAGACGAAAACTGTATTTACATTTTTTGACAAACCTGGTATATAGTATAACTACTTATAAATAAAATAAATTATATATAAAAAATTATAACTACTTACTTGCCTTTAAAATCCCAAGTATTTACTAATTAAGTACAAGCATAAAACCAAAAATGTTATCTCATTTCGAACACTCAATTTAAGAAATAAGAAAATAATATTTAAATCGAATAGTACGAAGAATCTTCGCACAGTACTTACATAATGCAAATAACGCGTGCATCCTATTACAATACCAAATTAACATGATCCTTGCATTGCAACGCGACGCGACGCGCATAGTGCTAGTTGCATTCACATTAGACGCAACAAACAGGGCGATTATAAAACAAAAACAGGCGCGCACCCTTTGTTTACTAATGACGCATGGCGTGGCCCATGCAATCTGTGGACCGCGGAGTCGTTTACCTTCCGCGCGACGAGACGGCCGCCATGTGCGTAGATGCGTGAGCGCAGCGCGACGAGCGGACAGACCCAGCGCGCGTGCGCAGGCGCGCGGACCATGCTGCGCCTGCTGCTCCTCGCGGCAGCCGCGCACGCCTGGCACCTCGCCCCCCGCGCACACAACCACACCCGCCATCTGCACATCCTCGGCTGGCACGTCGAACTCTGGCAGAACCGAGCCATCAGCTCCCCACAGTACAACGAGTGCCAGTTCTATAAGGGCCGCGTTCTCCACGAAGAAGACTCCTCCGCCACCGTCACGGAATGCGATGGCCAACTGTACGGCCTGCTTCAGGTCGGCAAGGAGGAGTTCGTCCTGCAGCCGACCAGACCGGGGAGCCATGTGTTGAGGCGCCGCGACGTCGTCCTATCTGAACAGGCGACCGCCTACAATCTTACCGGAGATACGGTCACTGACCTTGAACTTGAATTCGAAGAAAATCATAGTCTGACGCCGATCATGGGCTTCGGAGATGACTCGGATGTCGAATATTTCCACGACATGCGGCCCGTGACGAGATCGACGAGAGGTGTGTCATTGCTTCAGTGTTTAGTTGTTTGTTTATCAGTGAGATTACGATACATGATGTGAAATCCTGTTGCAGGTGTGAAGGGCCTGTGGTTGGAAATGGCCATAGTGGCGGACCACACCATGTTGAAGTTCCACGGTAGGGAGCGAGTGGAACACTACATATTAGCTTTAATGAATATTGTAAGTATGAGCTCTGCACCGATAAGTGTTTGTGCTATTTTGGTCGTGGAGTGTGTTGATCTCTAAACTTTATGTAACGCTTTATAGGTCAGTGCCATCTTCAACGATCCGTCGATAGAATCTAACATGACGCTAGTTATAAACAAATTGTTTCTGAATGAGGAGAAAGACTCTATAGTGAAATATGGTAATGTGAGAAAGTCACTCGAAGCAGTCAATAAATGGAATTACAAACATCTGAATAAACTTCCAAAAGGTAACTTCACTATTTATTTCCTTGTTATATAGTATATTTGGTATCTTATTCATATAGAATTTTAAAAAATATTTAATTGTTTTCTTATAAATAATAAGAATACAAACAAATCATATTTGTTTTATAAACTTTTCTCATACTTTAGTTGCGTTTGCCATAGAAACATATCTCTACCAAGTATTAATTTTCTCCTAAATTCATTTTCACTTTAATAATTTATATACAAAAAATGTACTAAACAAACAGAAGGAATCTGGTGCTATATGATACAATATTTTTTCAATCTTTATATCGACTCTACAATGATGTACCTGATGATGATACAATGATGTTATGTCCATAAAATATTTTTCGAAATGATTTATTTAGAGGATTCCAAATCAATATATTTTAGATTCATAATTATTTTTCATAAGTATCTAAGTACATACTAAGAATTTCACACCAATACGGTATTTGATAGATATGTGCAGTAACTACGTACGTACGTAGGTACTTAGTATATCGATACCAAATTAAACAAAGTTAATCGTAGTAGTACACGATCTGTCGAGGTGCGAATAGCAATCATCGCTGCAAATTACTCACTATCATGTGATAATTGATGACATATTGTCACAGTGGTTTGTGACAACATACTCTCGTCTATTTTAGTAGTACAATAGCGGCTCTTCCCGGCTTCGCTTGGGTAAAGCCATAATAAATTGCACACCTAATCTCCCGTTCCCTTAACAAAAATCCGTCCGGTAGATTTCTGTTTATCGCATTCATGTAGACAGATAGATATGACAGTGACAATACTAAAAAAATCATAATAAAATACATTTTTAATGGTGCACACATACAACAAACGTGAAAACGTGTTATTTTATTCGGGTTTATAGATAACTAGCTTTTGCTAATGAGCAGCCCACTAAGTACAAATATACTAAATGATTCTCAACATCGTTTGTACAAAAGAAAATGTTTATTTTTATTATTGCTCCATTGTCCTTACATAAATTATTTAGTTATTTTTTTATCAGATTGATATCGCTTCCGTCAATATCACAGTAACTGTAGTCTGTAATATTATGTCATTCGTATGCCAGTTGCATTACAATGAAACTAGCGGAGGCCGTGACTCTGTTTTGTTTTAACTTTAAATTATTATAATATTTGTTGTATAAATTCGGACAAAATTATTATTAAAATATTTCAATATTTTTTTAGACGAGTTTCTGTTGTTCTGTGTTGTTTGTCCTTCATGTCGTGTAAATAATCTAAAATACGGTCTAGAATACAGTTATTTTTTATTTTACTATGTTTAACTGTATTCATGTAAGCATGTATTCAATTTTGTATTGTATATATAGCGGTGATTTGTATTAAATTACTAGATTTAATACAAATTTCTCCTCCTCTAATAACTTATTATTGTTAATATCTCGGGTTCTAAGTAACGTATCAATTTTAGTCCCATAAAGATATAATATTTTGAAGTGAAAACTTCATTAGCGGCGTTGTGCACTTTTTGTGATGGATAAAAAATATTCAATTCGCGTCAGGACACGTGACCCTGATCGAAAATTCGTAAGACGTCAAAATTGCATAACGTTCAAGTTTTCAAGTTCAAGTTTTCACTTCTGCCGGCACTCCCGAAGTGAAACACGTTTTTTCTTTAATATCTCCTATGTAGTACTAATTATCGGTATTCTAAACATAATCAAACATTTCAGATGCAACAGGGTGGGACGTGGCCATATGGCTGACCAGGGTGCCCCTGGGCGGCCCGTCGGGCTTCGCCCCCGTGGGGGGCGTGTGCACCACCGTGCGCTCGGCCTCCATCAACCGCGACGAGGGACTCACTAGTGCCTTTGTCATCGCACACGAGCTGGCGCATCTGTGAGTGTTTTTTTATTACTGTAATATACCTACACCTAACCTATAAATTTAAACACGTACTTCAAACGATTTTTTAGTGGAAATACGAATAGTAAAATTTCGTTTCCTCACTAAATATGTAAATGTATTAATTTACAAGAGTCAAATCATTATTATAAAGTAGTACCTAAGTATATAAAGCACCGCAATATTTTTGTACAGAATAAATATGTAGAATTAATGTGGTTTCATTTTAATTTCTTTCTTTTGTTGGGAACGGTGGAAACACCCCCATAAAACAGACATAAAATTAATGTAATGTGATGCGGCTGAAACGTGGAGGCGACATGAAACCGCTATTTCCATAAAATGTGAGGTGCGCGTGAAGTGTCTTCAGGGCAAGTTACTAGCACGTAACGTTATTTTCTTTTAACAAAATTTTAATATTACGCTTTGTTTGATATCAATATATTTTTTCTTTTTTGTTGATCTATGGATATCAGATTTGACTTATAAATTTAATTTTGAATTAGGAGAAAATTTGATTTTCCTTTTGATTTAATACAAACCAATATTGTAAGAACGAATAATATAAGAGATTTTTATTAAGCAAAAATATTGAGGACTTGTCAACTGTCTGTGTCAACTTGATGAAAGATACACTGGTGATTTGAAAACCTATAATTGCATATAAATAACGTTTTACTTCCCACGGGAACGAAAACGCGGCTACATAATAATATGAACATTTTACTCTTCCTAATCTTTACAATGCAATATATCTCAGTGTTCAGGCAAGTAACATGTCTTATGCAATCAAAATAAACGTTTGCATGACATCACATTCACCAAAATTAATTAAGATTTATTTTTTGATGACATCGGACTGTCTCTCGTGTATAGAATAGGAAATGCTGAGTCAAGAATTATAAATGATCTCGATGAAATCTGATGAGACTTCTTGTTCTATTTTGTTTTTACAGTTCTAGTTAGCTTTAGTACAATCACTTAAATCATCATATACCGCCTCGGCTTTGCTAAAAGGGCAAAAACTTAGCACAAAAAGTGCTAGTTTGACACGGGCAAGGATGATAGGCGTGCCAAATAGAGGAGAAAACGTACGTGCGGTCCCGCGGCTCCTACGCTATATAGCGGCGAAAAACACCGAGTGCAAACTCTGAGAGTGAAACCGACTTTTTACTTATGCCGAAGTTAAAAAACACTGTTTTCAACAACAGTGTTTTTCATTGTGTCTTAAATTTAATAAATAAAAAATCCTGAATTCGACAGTACATGCAATATTTACATTATTATAAACAGCGAAAACAAAGAAAGTTAAATGTTACTGAACTTACAACATGTACCTAAAGTATGTTTTATACAATCGTTTATCAAATTCCCAATAATTCACACATATACACGCGAAGCTGACACAATATTATCGAGGTATTTGTCTACCGTGTTAGGTACCAATTCATTACATTTATCTTTGGATGAGGAGTTTGAATCAATTCAACAATTCATAATTTTCTAGCTTTCATTATCATGTTGATATAACGTATAAGAGAGAGTTGAACCAGTCAAGTTTGCCATAAACTTTAACCTGCGCAGAAAAACGCAATGTAAGGTATTTTATCCAAAGGTCACCGGCGCGCAGGTTAAAGATAACGTCAAAGTTGACTGGTGCAACCCACCCTAAGGTAGAAACAGATTTTCATAACTACGGAATGTTCGATACATTTTGTGCGCAATTTGAGATTTCTTAGTCATAATTTATGCAAGAAATACAAGAAAGACATAAAAGTATGATTCAAAAGGTCTATGAAGATGAGATGTTAACAATTGCGAACAAAGAGGAGCGTTTAAATATCATGTAATATATGTATCATAAGTACCTACAATTTATTTGCTATGTGTTAGTAAAATAAATTATCTAATTTTCATATATTACCTACTTGATGCGTCACGGTCAACAGGCCAAACAAAGGATTTGCTACTGAGAGCCACATGTGTAAATTGACACAAAGATTTAAAGTCTACTAGATAATATCATATGAATCATAATTATATTTGTATCTTACATAATTAGACTTAGGTTTTTTCAACACGCGTGTCCCATTCGTTCTGGTAGAACATAGGTATACTTAGGTAGAATATTGTAACTGGCATTATGCACATCAGTATAGATTTTGGAAACACTGCGTCTAGAGCAATTCCATGCTCGTTGGGATTATTGAGAATACATTATTGACTTGTCATTTTTTACATATTTCCTAATACGTAATGAAAATCCCATAGATCTATCACAGAAAATAAATAAATATATTAGGACAAATCACACCGGTTGAGCAAACCCCAAAGCGAGTTCGAGACTTGTGTTATGGAATACTAACTCAACGATAATATATTTTATAACAAACACATATATAGATAAACATCCAAGACCCGGGCCAATCAGAAAATGATCATTTTCCATCATGACCCGACCGGGGATCGAACCCGGGACCTCTCGGTTCAGAGGCAAGCACTTAATCACTGCGCCACCGAGGTCATCATATAAATGTGTTATCTTCGTCATTCTAAAATCTTTCATTTATTTTCAATCATATTATAAGATAGACTGATATAATGTGATTCACATATTATATCATACGTACGATGCTGTTATACAATTATAGAATGTAAATCAACAATTATTTATTTGAAACCAGATAATCCCACATCGTAATTGTAATAACTTGTTTACACACAATATATTGTTGTCTAGAAGCTACAATAAGATAAAACATGTCAACATTCCTCGACATTGCATTTTTACATGAGTGTACGACTAATGTGTCTAAGAAACTGTGTAATTTAACAAATGAAATATATTTGTATTAAAACAAAGAAAAGTACAATCAGGTAGCTGTGGTATAACAAACATCATAAGTGGTTCATAAATCGTACGTATACTTAAATAGTTGCTATATTGTTTTATATTCATAATTCTAAGATTAACACTGTAAATGTTGTGCCCATAAATAAATCATCAAGAAATTAAAATCATCAAGAATTTTGAAATAACTCTACTCCAGTTCTATACATCTCAATGAAACACGTTAGCACCTTGGTAATGTTTATACTGTACTGATAGATTGCTATTATTTTACTAACAAACAACCATTTTTAGGAAAAAAAATGAAAGCTATCACAGTAATAATTAGTCATTTCTTATTAGGTAGTCATAACCGAAAGGAGAGGAAAGGAACCGTTTGTCTCTGAATCAAGACTCGGGTTCAAAGTGGATTGAACGCAACAAAGACTCCTTTTGCACCCGTTTAATTAGCACCCGATTTGTGAGTCGCGAGTTACCGCTCAAATGGCGCGTAGGGTTGGGTAACTTTAGAAAATTCTGGCTAATTGTGTTGGGAATTTTGCTTCTACATTATCGTCTATTATAGCCAAAGCTTCTTTACTAAAATACTAATAATTAGGACTCGAAAGAAAACGCTTTTATGTTACTTTATTTTTGCTTCTTTACTGATTGACCACAGACATATACCTCACGATTGAAATATATTTTCTAAAATAAAAAGACACAGTCAAGTCTTAAATAAACTCAGGATTTTTTATGCGGCCCTCGGGCTTCGGAACTGTAATATGTAAACACGGAGAAAGCACTACACTATCAAATTCCAGGTCTTTTCAAGTCAGACAAATTATTTTAATTTGTGACTGTGGAGAGCTCTCCACAGTCTGCCACAGCCCTAAAAGTCAAGCAAGATGCCAACCCTGAGTCGGAATTAACATTGATGATGTTTTTATGTACCGCCTCCGGCTAAAATACTTGAGGTTTAAGGACATCGAAATAAACAAGACAATGAAATTTTGAATGTGTTTGACTCAAATTACTATATAAATAATAAGTCATTTAAGAGTCACATGGTACAAAAAAAAACTACAAAAAACTCTTTACACTAGCTGATCCTCGGAGCTTCGCCCCCGTGAAGTTTGGGATAAAAGGTACCCTATGTGTTATTTCATGTTAGAACGAACACACACATGTAGAACACACGGGTAGAATACTACCCGTGTACCAAGTTTTGTAATAATCCGTCCAGTAGATTTCGCGTGAAAGAATAGAGCAAACTTACATACACAACATGCGTATGCATTCTCACAAACTTTCACGTTTATATTAATAGTAGGATGATAACTAACTTTACAAAAACTCAAATAATAAACGACCGAGATGTAACACTATGTAGTAGTCTGTAGCTCTGATGAATATTATTTAATTTAAAATATGACGCAAAAAATGCCTGTGTAAATTCTTTGAGGGTAGCGTATTCTGTTACTCGGAATAAAGTGAGACATCTACCTATGAATATATGAATGGATTAAGGAATTATGGTGAAACATTTTTATACTTATATTCCACCATAGTTCCTAAACACCTTCATATCGAGATAAAGTCGTTATCATACATGAAACCTGAAAATAGTGTCATTTGCTTTTTTAACCCCCGACGCAAAAAGAGTACAAATCTGTGTACGTGGCACGGCGTCAACGGGTGAACCGATTTGGACGCTGTTATTTTTTTATAGCTAATTTTTATGTGGTATATTTAGATATGTTTGATCAAAATCGGCTCAGCCGTTTAAAAGTTGTAGCGAAATGAATATTGAGAGTCGGGGTTTTTTTAATTTGTCTAACAAATAAACTAGTTTTAGACAGTCGTCGGATGAAATGGCAGACATTATCAAAGGTAAAGTTTAAAGTTGTTCTATTGCAACGTTTACGACTAGACATAATAGAGATATGTTTGTATTGAGTATTTGTGAATAGATTTTATGTTATTTTATTTAGAGTCATATGTGTCTTACTGCTGCGAATGTAACAAATTAACCAATCATTCTTTTATTTTCTTAAAAGGACTGTGTAATTGTAATAACCATTGTTTTTCTTATATAAAAGGAACTTAGGAATTCATTGAGGTTATGTGCTTCAGAAAATCTGAAGTCTCGGTGGGATTTTGTTGTCGTCGTGGGCGCTTTGTTGTCATCGTAATAGAACTGTCATATCTCGACACTTGAGCGAACGTCTGGCGCTAGTCTGTGATGTGTATGTGACAAACAGACACCCAATTCATTCCATAGAAAAATATATTTTAAGAATTTTCTAGGTATACCTACCTCCCGACGTTATTATAGTATTTATAGTGATCCCGACTTTATTATAGTGATGTGAATGTGACAAACAGACACCCAATTTATACCCTAGAAAAATATTTTTTAAGAATTTTCTAGGTATACCTACCTCCCGACTTTATTATAGTATTTATCTATACTATTATTAAGAGGTAAACGTTTATGAAATTGTGATTTTGTATGTTTGAAGCGGTTGGTTAATCTTCGAAACTACCCAACCGATTTCAAAAAATCTTTTACCGTTAGAAAGGTACATTATCCATATCCAATTTTATCTCAAAATTCCCACGTGAGCGAAGCCCCAGGCAATATCTAGTTCTGTATAAAAACAAAACCACATTACAAATACGGAGTAATGTAACAATGTTTATGTACTCTCATTTTTCATTATGACATAAAAAACAGATCTTTCGACATTTATTTTGATTAATATTTTGACCGTTTGAATTAGTGTGTTACACCGAATTAATAGCCGAAATGCCGTGAATACACCAGCTTCGTCTGGAACATTCTAGGAATTTCAATTTGAATCCTAAAATAAATATAACTGTCTCCATATGTGAGTGACCTTTGATTTGTGGCGCAAATGTGTGCTCGTTCCGGTCATCTGTCACTGTTTCAAACAAGGGTACCAGCGGTTGGTCCTCTTTAAGCTGATTATTTTTAACTTCCCCCAAGGTCTTGCCTTTGTTTCAGTCCTAAATGTAATCACGTTATGATTTTATTTTAGTTTCTTTGGTGTATTAACTATTATTATTATAGTATTTCGTCTGTATGTCTGTTTCATCGTAGCTCTCAAACAGTTTAACCGATTTTGATCTAGTTTTTTTTAAGGTTAAGAATACTATTAGCTATGATTCTTTGTCTTGTTATGATTATATTCTTTGTTTTATGTACTGATTTTGTTGGCCTAGCCACTAATAATACTATATCTAAACCGACGCTCCCAATGCTTAAGCAAATTTCTATCTATCTACTAACTCTATAGAATTTAGTTATAAATTCTAAAAATTTAATTAAGACGTATGCCCATAAAAATGACACTGTAAACAATTTTATATTTCGTAAAATACTAGGGGCTTGTCAATAAGAATATAGGTGCTAATTATTACGACTGCAGACAGCCCCAAATATAGTAACCAACGTACCTACAACACAGTTATCAACACCTTAACGTAAGGGTCCTTTTCCACCAGAGACGTAATATGCTATGTTGCTATGGATGCGTTTGATCCACACAACATATTTTTAGGTTCAAATTGCATAGCTAGACTACCAGCTAGTGTTAAATTAATTTGGTTATCCAAAATGAACGTCCTGATTTATGCCAATACAATTCGGAACGAAGTCCGTTTTGTTGGAAACTCTCTGTTTGTTCGTTGAAATGTCCCGTGTTCTTTATTGTAAATGTACCAAATTTTTTTTTCAACGCAGGAAATAGCATCAGCTTCGAATTAATCATTTTAATTTGCCATGAATGTTGCAGTCACGTCTTTTCTATAACTGTTAGCGATAGATTTATATCTCGCGCAGTTATGGAATGGTATCCTAGGCTAGTCGGTTTATCACCACCTTTTACGGCCTAAGGTCGTCCGTATGCAGTCATGTTTACTGTTCTCTCGAGATAGCATGAACAGTCACAGAGTGATTTACGATTTATATGGAAGCTTATCTGACCTGCCTAATTGCTTGGACTAACATATAAAGATAACGGCGTATTTGGGTTGCGTTTTATTGTGGAGTTCCCAAGTATGATATTCTATAGTTTAGTGTACAATACCTGAGCGAAATGCTCTGCAGCGGTGGCGGCTACCCGGGAAAACGCTCAAACGAGAAAAACAGATAAAATTATAGCACTTTTGAGTATTCAGAACTCTATTTCTTATACCTAAAAAAACAATTGTCCTTTCTAAGGCGTGACAGAGATCAAATCAACACAAAATCAAAGTTGTTCGTCTATTTCTTAGCGTGGTCATTCCAAAAGCTGCTAGTAGTTTGTAACTTTGACAAATACTATATAATTTAAATTTGACGTGAAAAGTATCATTTAATGAATATACAAATTTATACTTCTACTAAGGCAATATAGTAGAAGTTGTGTATGTTTCAAACTATTTAATTTTGAGAATTTCTAAATTACCAACATTCCTCTTCAAGGGATTGTAGAGGTAATGATCAATTTCCTGTATGTTTACCCGAGCCCTCTCTTAGGGCGGATTAATTAATCCTAATGAACGAAGTTAAACACGTGTGAGATGACATACACATTACCATAGGAACAATGATTCAGTTGATTACATAAAAAATGCAACGATGTCCTAATAGTGCTTACTTACTTTCTATTTTCATATGGTTTTGATAACATTATTTTTATTTTTTAAACAATCTAATTATCTACATTTGCCATAGTTTAAAAAAAATATCTTTTTTAAATTTCGAATCAATTCAGTTTTTAAAATTATTTTTTCCATATTTTTTCTTTGAATAAATAATATCTTAAAGTGACTTTAATTATTATTTTCATTTTATTATGCAGTGACGTCTTTTAAAAACGGAGTGGTTAGTCCAAGTTAAGCACGTTATGCGCTTACACAAATTAATTGACAAGACCCGAGATGATCAAATAATAAATTAAATAAATACTAATGCGATAAGAACACAAGCCTTCTTATTATATTAGACAAGTACTAAGTAATTAATTATAATATGATACAGATGGCAACATGGAAATCACAGTTCACTTCTTATATTGTGACTAAAAAGTAAATGGTTTTAATAAAATGTAATGTTCTCATGTAAAAGATTAAAGTTATTTCCGTATTCCAGATAATGAGATATAAATTAAAAAGTTAGCACATAATACAACAATAAATACATACCTATATATTATTATACGAAATTAAAAATAACCTGAACTGATAAAATGCATTATGCCCGTAATGTACATGCTTAAGCATTGCGTCTAATTAAAACAAAACATAGAGAAATTAAAACAAACATATAACAAATGTTGTCTTTTACTAGATTTTTTTATTTAATTTAAATTTAGGTCACAAATTAATCCTATACGCAATACCTATATGCAATAAGAGCTTACCGCATTTTACTCTAAACTTGAAACCAATTTCAATCACAAAACAAAGACAATAGCCACAACATCTTTGAAGCTGTGAAACTAAACGCTTTCACAACAGATCAGTCGCCGTATAGTTGTTTAAAATTTAAATATAGCTAGAGTTGCCCAAAACCGAGACCGATATTTATCTTCCGGCCACGTTAATCCCGTCTGGGTAAACACCATTTGCTGCGATGCTTCATTAATCCGCTGTTAAATCCACTGTGACATATCATAATTAGCATTATTTTGAAACATTCCAGAAAAAAGGTTTAATTTTATTTCTGTTTCATTATATATTCTCCAAATAGTCAACCAAAGGGTTAGTCCAACAAGATAAAATGTTAGTTATACGGTATAACACAGTCTATAAGAAATTAAAATTTATTATACTTCTATTAAGAAAATCAATTTTGTTAAATTGTTTATTGTCAAATACAAAAAAGACACACAGTGTTAACCTGTGACGTCCTAATATACGAGTAGGTACAATAATCAGAACAAAAATAGTAAATTATAATGCTTGTTTAAAACTTCAATGAATTTTGTATTGTACCCAGATAAATAGCCAGTATGATAAAATACTAAAAACCAATATTATTAAAATAGTAAAAACCTTTTTTGCACAGCAAGAGGTGCTACTTTATAACAATAGGTATATATCGTGTCTACTTGTGTCTACTTCTGTCACCAACAGAGTTTCGTAGTTTCAACAAAACAGGCCGAGTGCGGGCCCAGGTCAAAGGACACTAATAGATCGTGGCGGCCATGATGAAAGGACGCGGAGTGCCCGCTTTGTGCCCAAATGCTTTGGAACTTGGACTGTAATTTGCGATGGAAAATGCACGGTCCGACAAATAGACACTGTGTAATGAAGCCTTTAATAAATAATTTCCTTATTTGCTTCTCCCCGGAGTTAATGTTTAGTGAGATTTGGCTATTAATTTTAATGATTAAGAAATAAATCGCATGAAGGCGGTTTATTTCTTAACCGGAAAGTATTTTTACTTTAACATTCAATAGGGTTCCTTTTGATCCTGTCGGTACAGAACCCTAAAAGATAAAAGGAACATAAGATTTAAGTTAACCGTACTCATTTTTTTATACTATCATTAGTAGGCAATATGTTGTGCCTGCAGCCTACGCAAAACTGCAAAACAATAGTAGGATTAATTTCGAATCTCAAACCAATTAACCGTGACAAGATTATATTGCCAATGTCAATCACTGTTAGATTAATGACCTCTCGGATTCAATGACTGCATGGTACAGTCTGCTGCACATCAATCTACACAGGTTCGCTATCACCACCACATAAAGGTCCACGAAAAGCTTGATATGTATATAAGGAATGCATCTCATTCGTTTATGTATTTCCATGCGGCATATTTAAGTACTTTATGGCCCTGTACTGTTTTCTATTTTATTGATTAAATCAATATATGGCATACTGATTCGTTCCGGTAGTACAAAAGTTTATATATGTTACTACTATATTAGCCTCCTAATTTTTAATATATGTATAAGACCTATATTTGTTAATTGACGTCCTTGGAGAAAAGGCTGCGGTGAAGTTTGTTGCGCCGCTTCTTCTTCACCTGCGCTTTGGAAGCCGGCAGTAGACTTAGTTTAAGTAATTTTTGACGTCAATAAGTGATGTATATCATCCTAAATTGAATAAAGAATTTTGAATTTGAATTTGAATAAAGCGTGACGAAACTACGTAGGTATATATGTACTCTGATACCCACGCTTAAAATATTAGTGATATAAAACTATCCTACGAACGAAAAACTATGACTTTCAAAATATTGAATCAATCTCAAAAATAATCCACAAAGAATATTACATGTATGTATACTATAATCTGTGATAAGTCCGATATGTCATTGTAACTACTCAGAACTTTCGCCGAAATTTTTGAAAAATCTGCAAACATTCAATAAAATGAGCGAAAACATTTGCATGTGTCAGTGTGCTCTCGCCCTTGTCCTTCGAATCATGAAGCAAATGAATGATGCATCTATCGGAGTGCAACGTGCCGAATGCATATATGCATGTAGTTTCAAGTTCCTGTATTAGTTGCTAGATGCAATGTGTTTCTTTATTTTATAATAGGGGAATGCACTCGGCCAACTCAATTATATCGTAAACTATGTGTTACACGTGGCTTCGCCCGACACTCTCCAGCTGTGTATCTCCAGTCCAGACCAGCGAATACAAGCTTGGTACTGTTGCTTGTGGCCGTTGCGTGCTTGTCCATTTATTTATTTATCTTGATTCATAAAATGACCATTACACTGAATGGTCAATGAGAATTGGTACGTACGAGTAACTTATTATAGATGTGTAGGGCGTTGCCGGACACGATCATATAATAAACGAAGTGTAACCAAGCGTGAAGCGATGTTTATTGATTCAGATTTCTAACTGGCATTGTCATCAACTGGTATGTTTAGATAAAACTCGAGTGGTTCTACTTGTGCGGTAGATTTCAGAGAAAACTAGTCATTTAATGCTCATACTGTGATTTTCTACGAAAATCTTTTATCAAAATAGGTATGTTACCTCTTCGGAATGATATAATTTCCCGAAAGTACGAAATATTAAACTGTATTCTGTATATCTTAAGCCTAGGGCTGTTTTGTTTTATACATAAAAGTATATAGTGATTTTTTTATTGTATTGTCCAGATTGGGTGTAACCCACGACGGGGAAGGCCACCAATGCGAGAAAGACTCTCGCCGGGGCACAGTTATGGCCCCTACTGTAGTGGCCACACTGCAGAACTTTGCCTGGTCCAGCTGCTCTCGGGAGCAGTTCCATGACAAGTCCAGGTAACATGATTTAGAAGTCGTTGATGCGTTTCTGAATATTTTATCCTGTTTACAAAGATGTCGTCAAGTGGCAATGGTCTGACAAATAGGGATTGTTTAACCGTGCCAAGTGGAGAAGAAGAAGTAGGAAAGCCGACTCCGGACTTCGACGCTTAACATCTGTACCAGTCACCGAGAAAACGCTCAGAAGAGAGAGACAAAAAGCTAGGAAAAAATATGACAGGCAAACTAGTAATAAAAAAAAATTCTGCGATCTCGAATTATTTGAGTAAAATCTTTACTTTTCCCTATTACCACCTATAGTGATGTCATAGTCAAACAGACAAAAATTCCTCTAAACAAAACTTCATAAAAATTAAACCGGAAAATTAATTGATGATCCCAATAACGCGTTACAGAAAATGGTGGTGCCTGCACGAGCGAAGTCGGGACAAGGGCCTAGAGTTGGGAGGGGCCAAGGAGATCTCAAACTACGTGTTCACCATGGACGAGCAGTGTCGCACGGAATTCGGTGAAGGGTGAGTGAATTCCATAATCATAACAAACATAAAAATCCACAGAACTGTCCCTCCTCCTGACCAGCATGGGACCAATAACAAAGCAATGCCTGTGGCTACGTTGTGGTCTTAGCGAACTAATTTTCTTGTTTAAAAAGCAGTGGTGGTTAATTCAGACTTTGATCTAAGGCCCAAGGTTCAAATCCTACTTGTGCCACAAAAATGTAAACCCATCTGGCACAAGTATAATTTTGTTATTGAGGTTAATATTATCAGTGTATTCTTCTATCCATTTTAGATTCAGACTATTACTTGTACACACAAGGGTGCCTCACGATATAAGATAGGCGACCCTTATAAAATATAACATCAGTGTTAGCATGTCACACTTGATTATAATTATTTAGGATATTACATACTACATTCCTCGTCATGTTTATGGGTATAAATCCCTATTTACAATTCGTAATTCCAATATGTTTACAAAGGGATGTAATCCCTTCGCTGAGATGGGGATAATCTAAAGCGTCGCCAGCATCCAGAAGAGGAATATAAATTTAATGAACCGCGCTGCGATCGGCTGTAGGTCTTATCTTCTTCGCAATCTGATTCTATTATGAGTACAAGACCAGAAAATTGAAGTCAGTAAGGTATCATAGATATGGGTATGGAAGTGTTATAAGAAAGAAGCGACCACGGGACGTTGTAACACGACACGAAAAGTCCGAAGTATAGGATAATATATGTGCGCGTTAAATACCCGTTTTAAGCATTTAATAATGAAAGTAACAGTAAGATTTATAGAAATATCTAACTTATTTAAATTGAGAAACGTATTTTATCCGTCGAATATATTATTCAAATGTAAATATCTGTATCATCCGAGATTGTATTCAGCCCAGATTTATTTTATTGAGATCTCGCGTTGACGGATAAAAGTATGAGCGAGATTCTCGAATAAAATCTATTTTCTGAACGGAATATCGATGTTACTGCATCCGTCCGTATTTTTGCGACAAACAGCTGTTTTTCTAAGTAGTTATCTGTCATATATTTTAGGTATGTAGAAAACGTCTACGAGCCATTGATTGTTTTGTACATAAACCTATTTTGGAACATTATTCATCCTTCATTAGTAAATATGTATCTCTGTATGGAATATATCGTTGCAACAGAAGATATTTGCAGCACACACAGAAAATAAGCTTTGGAATAAATCTGTGTGAGCGGAAGGTTATACCTCATGGCAGTTCAGGTCATCGTAGAGATTTCCAATAATCCGTTTACTGTAATCGAATTCGAAACGCTACACTCTCGCAGCTTTCCCGCCATATAACTATATATAATATAGGTCAACATATAGTTTTCCTGATTCACTGAATATACTGAATTTGAGACGGAATTGAAACGAGATTGAAGCAAATATTCCAGTGGAGTCTATTGCGCCGCTTCTCTTTTTCTTTGGAGACGGTAGCACACTTCGAGTTTATTTTTTTACCTGTAGGTGACGTATTCCACTGCTGAGCAAAGGTCTCCCCCTTACTTATCATGGGGTGGGCAAAACTGGCTACCTTTTAAAAAAGTAAAGGCAGGCCAAGGAGGAGATGACGGTATGACATCAACACATTTTCTAAAGAATGGCTAGACTTTGCTATAGATCGAGACGGTTGGAAAAGTAAGAGTTACAAACCTCGGATAGTATTATAATTTAATGAAAATAGTAGAAACCGTAGAAACCTAACTTCAACTAGTCATCAAAATTTAATTAACAATGTTTCTATTTGAAATTACTGTTGTTTGATCAACCTTTCATCTGTACAGCTGGCCTCCGGACCTTTGTAACGCTCGCCGCCTCGGGCGAGGACCACTTCTCTATTTTCTACGTTGTTCACGAATGAATTCTAACTCAATTCCTATTTCACATTACTATTTAACTATCAACTTTATGCAGATAGGAATAAGAACAAATGTTAAGTGACATACATGAGTTTCCAAGCAATACATTATCAAGATTATCTGACATGAAAAATCTTTTTCTTTGCTACGTGATCTGGCTTTTCTTCACGTCTCGGATGCGACATTCGGACGTGTGCGGTTCAGATCGGGTCAGATGTGGATGACTCACGCAATTAGGTCGTTCATTGAAGATTGCGTGCCCTTAATTATTAAGAGAGATGATAGTTATTGTCTGTTAATATCAGTTTACTTATTGGCTCGGGACAGCATGATTTGCGAACGTTATGATTAGACCTAATTGTAGCAAATAAACTGGCTTTGTTCTCTGCCGAAACGTTACGGAAAAGCTTGGTATAATTAATTTAGCGCATTCGTTTTACTTGAAAGGAAATTGGTATAATTATGTAGTAATTTATCAGTCAGTAGAAGTTACAACGTAAATCAATGATTGCAATATTGTAAAGTACCTAAGCAACGTTTTAAATTTAGGTTAGGCCTTCAAATTTCATTGACCATTTATTGATCAAGTTTGAAACAGCAACGTTATAATATTAGTAATAATAAAGATATTTTCTAGATTAATAATGTATTTCTTTTGTGTAGTTTATTTTTATATATTTTGATCTTAAATGTTACGAGATTACTTTTATTGAAACTGCTTTGCAATATTTCTGCCATTGGCCCATATACTTTGTTGTATTTTATTTTTGTATTTTACAAAATTATAGGCAATATTATACATATTGCCCATAATTTTGTATCGTATTGTGTATTGTTCCAGGTTCTCCGTGTGCAAAACAGTGAAGGTGCGGTCAGCGTGTTCACGCCTGTGGTGTGCACACCGCGCGATGCCGCACGTTTGCCGCACGAAGCGCGCGCCGCCGTTGGAGGGCACGCCTTGTGGAAACAACCGAGTAGGTAACTTCATATGATACAAATGTAGTCAGTGAAGTTGTTGTCAGCTTCCTCATGTTTTGATGCGTACACTCCACATATCTAGGTATAATCGAAGCACTACAAACCTTGTTCAAATCAATTGTTTAATTCGTTTCTATACCGGTAACCTGTGAGTAAATGAAATGGCTAAATTTTATGCCATTGAAAATTAAAAAACAAGTTTCTTTATTTCTCAAGACATGATTCAATGTTATTACATTAATATCAATTTATAGCTATACATCTAAATGCAATGGCTATTCGATGAGAAACTAATAAATAATCAATCAACAACCTTTCTAATCGATTTAAATATGTATGAATCGATGAGCCGATATGAAATTCATCAGTTCCACTGAGCTAAAATGATTGCAATAAATCCGTGCAGCTTAATGGAATCCCTGAGATTACATCTGGGGTCTCACACAGTCGAAGCATTTTTAATACGACCAATCGAAATGTGATAATACCTACTTATGGGAATACGCAACATTGGAACGATTTCAGTTGAATAGATTTCTTCGTCTACGCACAGTCGAACTAGGGTATCAGAATTTAGGGGTCAGACCGGAATAACTCTAGAAAACAGATAACCAATTTCTTAACAGAATTTTTACCTTATAGTTTGGTGTTTATGTGGATTTGATATGCATGAAAGAATATCATAAGATTACCTAACATAAACTAGAGCATAAAACTGCGTTAATAAATACGTTAATAAAATTACTCTGTAATTCCTAGAATATTGGAATTCAGTTTCATATATCTAAACTCAATATGGCAAAATGTACTGTACCTACGTGCCTCTATGTCACGTGATGCCGTCCGCGTCAGTCACACAGGATTGTGAACGAGTGCGCGCATAAATTCAATAAAAACCCGCACAAGTAAGAGTCCCATGCGCACATCTAGGGTTCCGTGTCACTAGCCTACATTTTCACTTGTAAAGATATTATTTGTATATTTAAAAAATTAAAGTCTTCGCTCCATACATATATCTAAAAACTTGTTCTTTTGTAAATACATTTACTAATGCAATAAAGCTGAAGAGTATGTGTTTTTTGTCTCAACGAGCAACTCTCTGTAACTACAGGTAAAAAAAAATATTTCTGTGACTGATAGGCATACTCATGAGAAAGGCTACAAGATATCTAAAAATTCCCGCAGTAGCTAAACTCTTTATAATATTTGTTATGTGTAATTAGTGTAGAATAATAAGTTAACTAGGGCACGGTACCCTGAAAAGGTGGATATGTTTTTCATGCTAAATGCAAACAGGCATCCCTGAGCTTCGGAGATAAATGGCATGGCATGATTTAATACAGGGCAACGTTACAGTCCCGGCCTGAGAGGCAATACTATTCACAATCACAACAGATACTATTTCATTAAGCCGGGGTGAAATAATACAAACATACATTTCAATTAAAGTTACATAAAAGTATCAATATACCTAATCGGGTAAGTAGAAGTGGTTGGAAACAGAAAGGGAAGGCTTTTGCCCAGCAGTGGGACATAATAAAGAATCGGGTATCCATACATTAACATGATGTACCTAACTTTCAAACTAATAGACAACAATAGAAAATGTATGCTCCAGTAATTTGAGCATCAATATTTTCCAATACTAGTTGTGCTTGAAATTGCTACTGTCTTGGCTAACAAACAACAACCATGTTCTTAGATATACATTACAGTCGGTACATTAACTTGCCGATCGATAGTGAAAAAACCTATGTTTTATCATCGCTCATGGGCCACAATTCGGTGGATCACACATACCAGCTTTCGGTGGATCATTTGTAAAAATATTTTGGTCTGTCTCGCAGTATTCACTCATGCGAAGCGTGTCGGCTACAGAAAAACAAAGGATAGTAATCAAAGACGGCTTTTGTCGCGCTCAATTCAATGCAGATCTCTATTTTTTATTTTATTTTGCAGTTGATTGCTGTCGTGTAATAACTCTCGGGTGAATTCTTTGAGCCGCAAAGAATTCGATTACAGAAATATGATAATGATTATCAAGCATTTTAATTCATTCTCTCCGAAAAAGGAATGTGAATATGTAGCCTCCTTTTATGTATCTATCTACTAGCGCAGTAAATGAATGGAAATACTAAACTGTAATTTATCAGGTAATATTTACTCAGGTAGCCGCCTTCCTGGTTGGGTTACATATTACCTACTTATCGTATATAATATAATGGTAATTTAGCAAATTTCCTTTTTAGGAAAGAATATTCCTGGAACTAAATCTTGCATAGTTGCTCTTCCGCAATTTTATATTAGTATATATGGTGAAGGCATAAGGACAAATCTCTATGGTTAAAATTATGATACATTTGGTCAAGAAAAAGGAAAAAAATATTCAATAAAGTTTAATTTCCCAGTGGTGCGTCGGCCGTGTATGCGAGCCAATGCCCGGCCACGCTAGAGATAGAAAAGATAAGGAAAGACGACCGAAAGAGAAAGGAGATGAAAAGGGAAGGGAGCCAAAAGTTCCGCGATGGGACGAGTGGAGTGAGTGGAGTTCTTGCACCGTCTCCTGTGGGTATGGACTACGTTCTCGGACAAGGCAGTGTCGTTACCAAGGGTAAGAGTTTGTGAAGTATCTATACATAATAATATTTGCGAAGAAAGTTATTTCGCGATTGATTGACGACATTTTTTCCCATTGATTAAACATTTTTACATTTCGCTTCCGTCCTTGAGGTTTACCTCTCTTTCGAATGAAAAAAAGTAATGTTATTTGAAGAACTATTCAGTCCCTAGGAAAATTGGTTTAGGTCGTCCCAGCTGAGCAGAGGGGGCGGGGAATCACTGCGCGACCTAAACCAACCGTAACTTGTGAGAAAAGAAATTTCCTGAGAAAAAGTGACAGATGCAGACAGTTAACCGATATGATAGTACCATGGATTTCATAAGTACTTTACACAGTCGTTGTCCAAACTAACACTTGGCCGTATTAGATACTATAACTATTTCGCTATTACGATTAAAACTTGTATCGATTTACTGTTTACCTCTTCTTCAGTATGTCGTACTTATGTTTGACTTCGATGAAAGTACTAAATAGTTAGTCGCCTAGACTGAACCAGGCCAAAGTAATTGAAAATTGACATTTAAAAGTTACACAAATTCTAACCGAGATGGCTCTTTCGGATTTAAGTTAGACACTTTACAACTGCCATAAAACGCGTACGTATCTTTTATGGCCCCACTTCCCAAATTAAAACTTAGGCATGTATGTAGATAGATGCATTTAAGTATATACCTATAACTTAGGAAGTTTTTATAAAGACTCCTTAAAATTTTACTTATACAGAAATTTATCTTTTGTATCTTCAAACTACACAACCACCGCATTGTTAAATTGTAAACTAGTTTTACACCACCCGATTTGAGGTAATAATGATTAGTGAAAAACGTGACTTTTAGGAGTACTATTCCTCTCATCATTATATCAGTCGTCATGACTTTCAAAAATAGAGCCGCAGCATATTCTTAATCCCCAAGTACAAAATAATGTTTCTTCAAATCAGTCCAGCTGTCTTCGCGTAATTGAGTAACATCCAAAAAAATTGATCGAAACTATATGTTCAACAGGTCCATATCAGAAAGTGCGTGTGAAGGAGCCAGTTCCCAAATGAGCACCTGCTTTGCTGGGGAGTGCCCTATTATATCAGACTTGAGGACGGACCTGTGTCTACAGCAATCCGGCCGGTTTATACCCTACATTCATCCAGATGGTAATAAGTAGAAAAATATGTTCAGATAAATTTGTAAAATACAAATCGAAATCATTTAAAAACTGATTAAAATTAATCAGTATCCATTTTGTAACCACATCACTCCTTTTTGATTTATGAAATATATTTTTCTTTTCATAAAACGTAACTTCAATAATAAGAAAACTAAGATGTTTTCTGCGGGGGTGGCAACATGCTATACTCAAGTCCCTCGTCTGAGACTTAGGAAGGCCCTTGCCCTGTAATGTAACAAGACGATAAGCTATTAAAAAAACTGTTTTTTTTATTATAATTTTTAGTAGCACTATATATTGGCGTTCTTAATATATATCCGCCCTTTAGGCTTAAAGTCAGTGTCTTATTTTACAAGAGTCAAAGACCTGCGAGCTCTGGTGCGTGGACTACGACGGCGGCGAGCCCATCGTCTTCGGGACCCTGCACGATGGCTCCTCCTGCAGCTACACCAGACCCTACGACATCTGCTTCCAGGTTCATATTTTTATATTGCTTAAAAATCTTATTTGCATTTTTACAGTTTGTAAAACTGTAAGAATTATGTGCAGCTATATGATTACCTACTGATTGATTTTATAACCGATAGATAAGTTAAAAAATAAACTGGGTAAAAACATCGACATCGATTATGAATCCCGGAAACACGCTATCGGATATGAGATACTCGCTTTAAGTACTTTTTCACGGATATTTATTTATAGATTTAAGGTTGTAATGCGAGATAGGAATCAATATGTCCTTGTTTCCATAATTGTGTAGATTTTAACTTTTACATATTATTGTCTTTCATTGAAATTCTCCAGAGCTGACGAAAGTTGTCACGGATCAATGTACACTGTACATATCAAGGATATCAATTAGCACTTCCTACTGCGAAGTCAAACTCAAGGCTTCAACTAACAGACAAGACAGACGTCTTGCATATTCATGGCTCTAAGTGAGTTAGAGAACCAATAGACTGTAGGTAATAGTCTAGTACTTGGTTTCTCGAACTATGGGAGAAATAATATTTACATAATTATTTTACACAGTTCCGGTTACCGAACAGTTCCGGTTAACTTCTACGTTTACAAAATATTTTTCAAATGTATTAAACTAAGTAAATGTGTAAGACATAGGTAGGTTGCGGCGTAAAGAGATTATTATTTATTGTTTGTGCAAATATAAAGTCAATTGGAACCAATCACACTATTTGTAAATATATTTACTACCACGGTTCGTGAGCCATCGCAAGGATAAGCATCCTTTATCAGAAATAGAAATCCAATTCTGTATTATTATATTTAAGTAAGATTATTTCTAAGTAATTGTTTTTAGTAGTAGATATCTGTCATATTATATTGAAATACACAGAAACCTCAAAATCTAGCTCAAGTCTTGTGTCAAACAGGACACTAGTTCAATGACATAATATAACAAACCAAATAAATCAGTCTTTTATAAAACTAACTTTTACATTGTTGCCAGGGCACGTGTGTGAAGGGGCAATGCAACTCGACTGACCCGGGTTGCAACTGGTGTCCAGACGGGTACTGCACCAACAACACCTATCTTTATACCAAGTTCGTTAAAGGTATCTGACATCGATATTTTTGTTGCACTAAAATACCCGCTGCCAATAAAACATTTTTGCAATTTTCCTTTGTTGCTTTTTGCCTATCGGAAAAAACTGTATGGCCTGAATTGACTGGCTTGTCATATGATATAGTGTAGGGTGTCACGGATGGAAATAGAAAAAGTTATTTCTGTCTCTTAAAATGGTTGCGAAAAGTTGCGTATTATAAAAATATTATTCATTAAATATTATTGGCTAGCTCAAACCGTTTGTATACATATCATCATATACATAGTATTCGAAATGCCACCCATTTCGAATACTATAATAAAAAAAACACCACATAGCCACACATTGCCAAAGAAACCAAAATGTTTTCACTATACAAGTAGGTGAGTATAATGGAAGTTGTTTTAAATCATTTTCATACGCTGAGTATTTTAAAAAAATCGTAACCATCGTGAGCATATAAAACCAATAGCAGCCAACTTATATATATATATATATATATAGTGGAGAATTCCTCGAAAATATAATAATCTGAAAATGAATACGAGTTGGATCAAATTCGCTCAAAATTTTAGAGTAGATACCACAGCGAATGCGGTCAAATTTGTGGTTTGGTTATAAATTTAATTCAGTTTGATGTTCTGTTTTAATTTGTGTTGAATTATGTGTGTATTTTTGATAATATTGGAGCATATTCTAAAAAAATTATAACTCTTTAGAATATTTTATTACACTCTCTGTAAATGCCGCATGTCATTATATAGGTATAGTTACCGCAAGTGTGTAACCAAAATATATGTATAATATTAATAATTATACTATTACACCTATGTAATAGTCACCAACCAGATTGTGTAAACTTAATTAACGGTATATCCCGTGAAATCTACTTGTTTGAGTAAATGATCTTAATTATCTTAGGGTAACTTGTCTACATGTCTGTATTCAAATTGATATCTACCCAGTACCCATTTCCCCAATTACTTGCTCTTCTCTTATTTATATGACTAACATTTCCAGTGATCGGTCTGGTAACTAAAAATGTCCGCGTTGGTCCTACCCAACTTAGGATGAGTTGCACTGTGAACTTTGACGTTAACTTTAACGTGCGCAAAAAACCGCAAAGTACGCTATTTTGTCTAAACGTCAACAGCAAACCGGTTAATATCAAAGTCAAATTTGACAGTGCAACTAACCCTTATAACAAATAGTTAATTTAATGCTACAAAGCATTATCTTCCAGATAACCTTCAATTCGTATGTTTATATTTTCTATATATTTGTCTCTTCCAGATAACAATTAGTTGAAATTAAGTGTGAATATGTACACAAGTTAAAATCCATCAATCCGCATTGGGTCCACGTGATTTATGTCACGGCCAGATAATTTATCTTTAAAGAGGTTTTACATCACTATTAATATTTAAAATACGAAAATGTGTATGTATGTCTGTCTGTATGTTCCGTTTTGACGTGAAAACGGCTAAACCGATTCTAAAATGCAAAATTGGATGTATTCAACTCCACTTTAGTGAAATTCGAAATTTTGGAAATTCTACATTTTTGGAATTAAACCTTTTTTGGAATTTTACATTTCTGGATGTCAACATAATGGTCCGGAAGGGCCAAAGATACATGCACAGTTCCTCAGAAGTGACACATTAAAAATACTAAATGTTTATGAATTTATTGTCTCACTCAGGCTGGACGCGCCTCGCAGTGATCCCTCAAGACGCACAGGAACTTTCTATGCATGTGACGACTCCAGCCAGCGTCAGAGTGGCTTTCAAGCAGCTAGGATCCGACAAACATGTCATCGAACTCATCAGGCATTCTCGAAGATTCGCCATCGACTACCCTCTATACAACGACCTCAGATACGACCCAAATGTGCCTCAGAATCTGCAGATTGTCGAAGTGGATATCAGAGAAGGTCTAGAAGGGTCGTTAGTTGCTGGTGGGGCGGTACTGCAGTGGAGACAGACAGACTCGCAAATTAATATAACTTCGCTGTCGAAGCTGCATAGTGACTTGGTTATTATGGTAAGTTCTGTTGTTGAAATAGTTAATTTTTATTTTTACCATATCCGGGGCTGATATGACTCCAGTATGAAGCATTTATTTATTGTTTTATTTATGAAAACGATCTTTATAAATAAATTCAGCTATTATTATTTTCAAAAATAAATTCAAGCTGTTGTTGTTTCAACTGTTCAAATTTAATCGTCAATACAGATTTTAAATTTGATATTGTTTTACAACACCATGCTTTTCCAAATTTCGAATTGCTTGTTTTTAACCATACTGAATATAAACCATCCAGAATCCATATTTCAGGAAAGTAAAAACTATTCAAATTAACCACAAGTAAAAACTTTTCAAATTAAAAAATAACTCTAAACGAAATGAGATATAACTCTGTGTAATTAACTTGAGCCGCAACGGAAGGCTGCTCTGAATAATTAAGGTTGTACCCTCATCAGCAATCCGCTTCGTTACACTTCTCATAGTTGGGTCCTCGTTTGTTGTACACCCTGTGTGTCTTGCCACCATGGGAACAGTCATAGATAAAATTAATAATATTTATTTTATCTATGGGAACCGTTTACTGTAAAACGATATCATTTTGGCCGAATGTGTAGCTGCAATTTCTACTACAGTAGGTGTTAAAATTCATCTGGTTACAATAGAAAGAAGAACAAAATCTAACACACTATAACAAACAAAACCTAACTAGATCTTTGCACAATCAGTTTTTGGATAATTTTCCCAATTGTCGAAAAATTATGTGGTAGAAATAGCCTACCTTTATCTACCTTTAACATTTTATTGTAATAAAGTTAAATAAAATCGTGTTAACACATGTTAAATTCTGGTATTAAACAGTTATTATTTTTTTTAAATCTTTGTTTTATGAGAAACATTCAAGTTTATTTTATTTATTTTTTTGATCTATGATATAAGGGCTATAACCGCAGATTTAGTTTAAGAATTAAAAATCAAGAAAAGAATATAAATTGATAGCACATTTCTTCAAAAGAAATCAGTGCTCATCGATTTGTAATATCATTTTTACTCCATTCATTCGTTTCAGCTAGAACATACATTGAATTGGTAACAAAAAAGAATTAGCTTATTTCTGAGGGATTTCCAACAGACTTCCTCGTGGCTATGTCTATAGCCATAGCCTTAACTTCGTTGAAATGGAAGAAATGAAGTTTCTACTCTAGCCTCCAAATAGTTTTGAAATTCATTTTAAGTTTCGTCTTTTGTGCAAGTTTTACTTTTTTAAAGTTTGCGCCACAACATCCGATGGCCTAATTTCAGTTCATTTCAAAAGTTGTTTTTACCTCTTACTCTGGCTGGCTTATTTTTATTTTCATTTATTTATTACTAAAATTTCTCATTTACATTAGGAACTCGAAGCAGCTATTATATAAGTATTTAATTTTAAATTGTTCTCCAGACTTATAAATTTTTCATCGGTTGACCCCTAGCCCTTGTTTCTATTATATATAATTGATTACAAGAACTAATAAATACTTTGATACATTTTAATCTGTAACCCTTTGTATTATTCAGTAGTTCACTGACATCGACTGCAAAATTGATAGTGAGCCGACCATGTCGAATAAGCAATTTTTTAAATTATTTTCTCAACAACATCGACTAGAAACAAACATATTTCTTCGTATACTTTAAACACGCTTAGATTACGCATTATGTTATGAGTAATTATAATACCTACATTTACTCATCCATGTTGTATCATAAATGTACTCTTTGCGCTACATAATTTAAGTGCACGAACCAGTCGATTAAGAACTTTATTATCGTCGATAGAATAAAGTAATAGAGACAATGAGGAAACATGAAATAATAAATAAATATATATAGGGAAATATCGCACAGATTTAGTTAGCTTAAGAATAAGTTCGAGACTTGTGATACGAGATACTAACTCAACGATTAATCAATCACAATTATACAATCAGACTGATTGAAAGAATCATCTAAGTAAGAAGCGAGAAAGGAAAGCCAAGAAGGGTATTAATTAATAAAATACAACAGTGGTCGCGTCGTATAAAGAGCTAAAGTCAACGACAAAAATCAGACTGAAACGGAAAATAAGCTTTACTGACAAGATAAAACAATTTGTATTTTTACTGATTTTGGAATAAAAATTTGCCACGGCTAGCGCCATTATTCGTGCCATTCCATGCAAGATGGACACTTTTAATACATATATTTACATATAAAAAATAATATTAAATAAATATAATTATATAATATCAAATTGCTTGCCGCAGGCGAGTCCGGACAGCTCTGCGTACGACATGTTCACGGTGGAGGTATCCGTGAATTACAGCACCCCTGCCGCGCGCACACACCCGCAGGAGTACAGGCAAGTCATTATTCTCTCTGATTTTATCTGAATGTTACCGAATGCCTTCGGGACCAAGACGCTGCGAAGCACGCAGTCAACGTAAAAAAATAACTATGTATGTACTTACTTTTCAAAATCTTGAAAAGCTTTCTTAATAGATAGCATAAAGTAAACTTTATTTTTAGTTTACAATATAAAAAGTTGTAATACTCTATATGTAAGCACGCTCTCAGTGAAATATGTTAACTAGGCAAGAAAACTGAAAAGCATTTTCTCCATACACCGAACAAATATTTAAAGAGCAACGTCGCCTCGCCAGCAAACTTATCCCAACTTGACGTGAGCACAAAGAGCAACTTCTGATATACGACAGTTTCTCAATAATTCAACTTTGCATGAGCCAATAGGTAGTGCTTCTTATGCAAAAGGAGGATATTTCCCTTATTTATTTAAGGCCTGTTTTCTATGAAACTTGTCGACTATCATCCATAAACAAATCTCTTTCAATGCAAATATCTTGACTTGTAGAACATCTAAGTAAATTTATTTACTTAAATGTTCACGCACGCTCACATATGTAAGAACATTTAAGTAAATATAAGTGTACTACAGTTAGTAATAAATATATGTGTTTATTTATTACTAACTGCTGCTTGCAGTTCAACACGTGGCTCCGCTCGTGAAAAAAAGCATTTTATGTTATCTCTAGCTCTCCAACTATATATATTTCCAAAAAATTACCTCTGCTATATTTAAAATGATCCACAATTTAATTCAAGTTTAGAATTTTCAAAATTAATCATACTTTATTTTCCTATTCGTTCCGCTTGCACTTTTTCAGTTTATTTTCCAACAAAAGTACTTTGAAGTTGTTAATTATTAACAACTTTGTAAGAAAGAAATATGCGATAACGCAATTAATTCCCTGTTTAATTTATATCCGTACATGTGACCTTTGAAGCGTTTGATGAAATTACTAAGTGGCGTTATCCTGTGAACTCGATCCACTTAACTAGATCGTGATCCATGCAACTATTTAGAGTGGGTTACACATTGCACCAATCAATAACCTGAACAGATAAACGCAAAGTACGCCATTTTTTCTAAACGTCGTCGGCGTCGGTAGCGCACTGGATAAAGTTAAGGTCAAAATTTACTGGTACAACCAAAACTTAGAGGCACCAATACCACTACTCTTAGACTGGGTTGCATCAGTCAACTTTGACGTTAACACTAATCGGCGGAATCACTCATTTGCGATATCTTAATTAATTAGTACTATACATTAATTAAACTCACACTCGACCTTGATAAACAGATTAAATCAAGTAGGTAATTAGTATAGAGAATAGAGTTTATAGATAAAATTTTTATCGTTTTAAAATCTATCAACCATTAATTTATAAATTTGAAATTGAAATGTTATTAAAAAGCTGATATATCGAGACTCAAAAATGTAGTTAATACCAATAACAACATATTTACGCCTTTTAAGGCACTCAGTTGCAGTTGCAGCAGCATCGGCCTTCGACTTGGTGGCCGGTCTAAATACTAACATCTTTTAATATTATGTATGCAGTCGATTCAACTTCTTATAGTTTGCAGCGCACTGCCATTAGTTTTCAATTCAAACAGTTAAGGATACATAATTTTTCTTTGTCAAACAACTCAAAGTCCACTAATAGGCAAACCTTTTACAGGTGGCCAGAAGAACGAGGGGTATGTTCTGTATCATGTGGCGGGGGCATTCGTATAGTGCGTACACAGTGTCCTAGGGGCCAGCCTTGTGCTCTGCCCAGGTTGGAAGCCTGCAATACACACAGGTAATTGGATCATTCTCATAGATATCTGTCCTAGGTTCCAGGAGAGAGGAGGTTCTAAAAGATCAGCGCATTTCTGTTTTTATATTATTACAGAAATAAACTGTAACACTTTCAATCTGTTTTCAACTACCTAGTTAAATATGTTTAATGAAAAATTTTTAAAATAAGTTATTTTAAACATATGTTATAGATATATGCGTGTTAGTGGCTTAGGAGTCTTGAGCCCAGGTTGCAATACTCGTAGGTTAGATGACACGTCGAGTGTATCATTTAATTTTCTCTTTAATTTTTGATCAAGACACAATACGAGAAGAAAATTTACAGTACCTATGATAAATATTATTTTGGAAAAGGAATTTGAAATTTCATTAATTCTCCGCTTCACGAAGCGGAAAATTCAAAGCAAATTAGTTCATTAACTTTGCCGAAGTCGTCATGTGTGTTTTACAACTTTCACACCGTATTTACGCCTTGAATTTGAGAATGATGCCTTTAAAGACTTTTGTCTTCTATATAAGATCACTAGTGGCGCGTCCCAGCTTTGCTCGAGTAAAAACATAATAATAAATGACACAACTAAATCTTCCTCCGGAATCACTCTATCTGATAAATTCACTACTATGTTTCATACTATGTATACCTTATCCTTACTTATTATAAAATAAAGTCCTCTGCCGTGTCTATCTTTCTGTCTATCTGTCTGTTCGCGATAAACTCACAAACTTCTGCACGGATATTTATATTCACCAATGTGAAAAGCGCAAATAATAATAATAAAATATCCGTGCAGTAGTTTTTGAGTTTATCGCGAAATACAAATAGACAGAAAGATAGACACAGCAGAGGACTCTATTTTATAATAAGTACTCAAACAAGTTTGAGGAGCAAAAAGTTGCGATTGATACTTTTTTGTCAGTTAATTGAAATTGTTAGGAGTCTTATCAAATATTTAGTGGAAGGAAGGCGCGGCGCCAAGTTTAATGAATAATGATCTAAGGTAGCCGGCCAACATCGATCGCGATTTAATATTAAAGTCCTGTCGATGTCGTCTGCGACGTGTACGCTTTGGATTTGTGACATTTATGATGTGGAATATGTTTTTGAGGGTATACGTAGTCATTATAGCTACAAGTGAATCCAAGCTCTCATACTCACGTGAGCTCGGTTCAAAACAAAAGTATTTTTTACGAATACCTATTTCGTTTTTGGCACTAGCAATGTAGGTAGGTACTTCAAAAATTCCAACCTAATATGATAAAGATATTTTCAAAATTTGTACTGAGCACACATACTTGTATACATTGCTAGTCAAATAAAAGTTCATGAAAAAACTTATTTTCGCATTATGTGGATTAGAAATTAAGTTCCTATCCTCTCCTAACCTAATGCTGACTAATATTGGAAACGCGAAATTAATTTTGTTAACTCTTCACATTTTATCTGCTAAACCAATCATTACAATGTCGCATGTAATTATGTAGTTGGAAGTACAAAGAACATATGGTATCTTTCATCCCAGAAAAAGAACTATTCGTGGGATATTCAGGCGGACGAAACCGCTGGCAAAAGCTAATTTCATAGTAAAATCGTTACCTTAATAACGATATGAGAACCAATAGATTATTAACTCGTTTAACTATAATACGGTCTGTTAAAAAGGAATACATTTACAACCCCTTTTCAATTGTCACGGCTATAATGCCGTTAAATAGAATAGGTAGTGTAATGGAGAGTGTTCAGGTGGAAAAACGTGTTAGAAAATATAATGATGGCTGTTATTGAATCAATGAGAGTATAACCGAATGGAGTTGGCATGCATTGGTCTTTTAAGAGTGGGTTGCCAGTCAACTTTGACGTTAACTATAATCTGCGCGTGCGCGTCGTTTAGATACAATGGCATACTTTGCGGTTTTCTGCGCAGGTTAAAGTTTAAATTTAACGTCAAAATTGTCTGTAGTCAAGAAATACGGTTGAGTAGATCAAGCGCGAAGACATAACAACAAACTTACTTTCGTATTTGTAATATTCCTTATTTATAATAAATATATTTATCTATTGCGTTTTGATTAAGTACAACATTATATTAAGTATGGCAGGCTAATAAAAATTATATACCTACAAAAAATAACTAGGGAATCGTGGAAAACCGATGCCTGTATTCAACATTATAATAATTAAATTCAATTGAGGAGCTGCTTTTTCATAAAACTATAATTTTATGGATCTACATAGTTATGTAAATCTACATAGTATGTATTTAGTTAAATAAGTGTGATTTTTCCAGTGGTATTTAATAACTGAGTTATAACGATAACTGAGTTCGGGAAATAAAATTATGATTAGGTTCTAACCGCCTCGTGTGTTCATGTAGCTGCGAGTTTTCCTGGCGGGCCGGGGAGTGGGAGGGGTGTAGCGCGACCTGCGGGGAGAAAGGGGTGCAAGAGAGACAGCTATACTGCGTGCCTACAGGAATCACGTGAGTATTCCAGAAGGTTGTTTAATTAGCTTAGGTCACGTTTACACATGATTTGTACCCTTTTCTAGGAATTTTCGAAGGTTTTCCTACGTATTAACAAATGTTACAGAATCAAGTAATTTACATTTCAATGCAAGGTATGATAATGCAAGCAGGTCTATTACACTTCTTCGCGCGTTCCTGGTTGCGTTTAGAGCTATAGTGCATAGCGTAAAAAATAATAAAGGTTTATTTTTATAGCGTAAAAAATAATAAAGGTTTATTTTTTACGCTATGCACTATAGCTCTAAACGCAACCAGGAACGCGCGAAGAAGTGTAATAGACCTGCTTGCATTATCATACCTTGCATTGAAATGCAATTTCGAAGATTCAGCTGTAATTTTACAACCGGCCGCCTGAGGTCAACCCTTCATGGGAATGCTAATCTTGGATATAAGCTGCCAAAGCTATCTCTTACTCGCATATGCGAATGACATCCATATTGGGTCCGCTCAAAATAGATAATTTAATTTGGTTTCGGGAGTGACAACATCAAGTGATATTGTCAACTAAGATAAATCCACTCCAAAGTCGTAATGCCCCGGAGACAAAAAGGGTAAACAACCCAATGTCTGACCGAAACCGGACAAACAGACCCACATTCAGAGACGGACAAAGGCGTGATTAGCGTTCACACTTGTATTGTTTACATGTTATGTGTGAAAATTGTGTGTTGTAACCGCAGGATTGGTAATAATATGTAAATGAGTATGTAAAGGATAAACAGTTTTATCGATTTAGAGCCATGTCCCATTGATTCATTGCATTCCGTCAGTAATTATATGAAGTTTTGACGTACATCAGCCCAAAGCTTATACAAAACAACGAAGCATAACAGAGCCACAACGCACTACGCGTCGTCGTAATTGTAATAATTCCTATGACTGAGCATTGGGCCATGGTTCCTTAGCAGCCCATTTATACTTATTTGCCTATTTACCTGTTTACTGTAACTAAACTGCCTGTGCTTGGCAAACAAAGCCTTCCTAATAGATAAAAATATTACTCAATTGAGAAACGAAAATATTTAGTCATTACTTTTTGTGTCTGCGACTGTACCTTTTTATTTCCTCAGCACGACATCGCAGTCGGATTTGATAAAGAACTTCGTATCCCCCGCGCTGTGTCCTGATGAGAAGCCGGAGCGGCAGCAGCCGTGCAACCAGATCCCTTGCCCTTCGTATTGGCAGGAATTGCCTTGGACTCCGGTATGATTAGTTATTATTTTTATAGAGATTCAATATCGTGTCCTTTATGATGTAGAATGAGCCAAGATTTGCAGGATTTGTAGGTTTTGAATAGTAGGTTTTTTATTTGTTTGTAATGTTTTTATTGTACAAAGAACACACTTTAAAATTACTTACAAAAAAAGGTAAATATGCAATGGCGGACTTATTACATGAAGAAATATATTTCAGTCAACCAACAGTTTATTATTGGTTAAAGTTTATGAGACTCTTTGAAACACTCAATGCAATTTATAGTAGTGGTGGAAGAATTGGCCAGTCTCTGCGTTCTCCATTGTACAAAACACACATTAAGATACTGGGTTGTTTGCAAACAGAGGCGAATTTCTGCCAGTTTTATTCTGTTACTTCATACATTTCTGTGATTGACGAATGATCTTCCAGTGCTCAACCACCTGCGGGCGCGGCGTCTCCCGCCGTCCCCTCATCTGCCCAGCCTCCAACGAGCTGCTGTGTGGGCCCAAGCCCCGGGAGCGCCGGCGCCGCTGCCGCCAACGCCGCTGCCCCGCCCCCCTCCGTCACTCCCAACACTGCCCCACCCCCGACTCTCAATACTGCTCACACTTCCAACTCCCGCGCAACTGCGTCCTATCCCCATTCCGCAGACATTGTTGTAACGCTTGCAGAAGATACATGTTTAATTTAGGATCTGGATGACACATAATCAGTATTTTACCCCTATTTTTAAGTCTAATATTACGGAACGAAGTGCCATAACGTATTTACACTTCCAATAAATAAGGTAGTATTTTTTAACACCGTGTTGTTATTTTATTCATGAACGTATACATTAATGATGAAGGCAATATGTCGGCTCGGATACAACTAGTTGATCAAACATACCGTAGTGTGTAATTTAACTGTCGATACTATCGAATCGATTATCATTTTAGTGAAGGTAAAGAGAAGTGAACATTCACAAATAATTAAGTATACCTATTTCCTAATCTATCATAATAACTGGAAAACTGTATAGTATCCCTGTTTTCATTAATGTTTGATTCAAAATCAACAAAGAATGAAACTATTTGCAAATTTCCAATTTTTAACAGTCTTAATTCTTGATTAGGAATAATCAAGAATTCAAGAAGCTTTACCTAATGTAGAATGCCCTGAATACTTTTGTTGGGAACATTATTGAGAAGGAACTTACTAAACTATACTAATACTAACTTACTGAACTAACTGTGCATAATTTTCATCATTCATTATATCATTTTGTCGATAGTACTAAACATAGAAATTTAATAGGTATATACATATCTGATATTAACTATCACTTACATAGACTCATGTTGCCTAATAAATGATAATCCTTACTAATGTTTTATACACTGGCTTTGTGATGTCACAGTCTCAAATGAAAACCCGTTTTCTTCTTCTAAACAGACAATCATCTCCTACCTAAGGACTACTATTACTACATTAAAAATTCTAGGCCTGTATCCAAAAATCTCAAATTAATGGGCCTTAATAAAACAGTCATATTTCCTAATACGAAATTCAACTTCGAATTCAGATTTATTTATCATCCATCTAAAAACAGCTCGCATTTAAAACGGCACTTGAATAAATACGGATAAAAGCAGGACGGGCTCGCTCGCAAAAGGATTTCTAAACGGTTCGAATTTGCAGACTTTTTTGACGCTGTTTCGAACTGAAGTGCTAAGAATGTGTGCCTAGATGGAAAAATCAACGTTTACTAATGTAGTGCATCCGACTAACATTCTAAAAAAGTGTTCATGTATGTTTCAGTATACATTTAAAACACGTACTTTTTTATGTACTTACATTGTTATATTAACTGAGTAAAATTGATACAAAATGACACATAAATTCTCTTAAATTCCCTTCTAGTGAATTTAAGGGAATTTATATATAATTTTTACTCGTGAAAATACATCGATCTAAGTAAGTTATGTAGTACTAGCTGCGCCCCCGGGCTTCGTTCTTATGAGAATTTTGGGATAAAAATACCTTATAGGTATCTTATTCCAGGTTATATTTATTAACAAATTTTCACATTTATATTATTAGCAGGATCATAGCAATATAATATCCTTTATTTTACATGAAAATGTTGCCACATAAATATCGATAAGCATTCCTTTGATGTTAGAAATATGAGAGTGGCTATTGGATAGGAATGTTCACCTAAAACAATATTACGGTTATGGCAGACCCTTTCTTTAGGCTACCAGAAAACGATCCCAACTTATAACAATCCTATTTTATGGGTTAGTAATATCGTTAGGTCTTCTTCCACTGGGCAAAAATACTTCTTCATAGACTCTCATGACTGACTGAGGGTCGTGGGCATTACGTGGAATGAAACACACACAAGAACTCTCTTGGCATTATTCATGGAGTGGTTTGCCATTGCCAAGTTAATAATTATCAACCAGTATGCAGGATTCCTCACGATGTTTTTTTTCACCGGAAGCAAGTGGTGGTTGATGAAAACTACTATACATGAGTCAGATTGTTTGGATTGGCATATTTTGTATTTTTGCCCAGCGGTGGTGGTGTAATGGTTAAGATGCCGGTAAGAAGAGGTTAATGGTTCGAATCCTACTCGTGCCACATGAGTATACAAACTCAACAACACAACATTACAAAATATGCCAATTATTTCGGAAAACCCACGTAGATCTTAGAAATAACTAGTTTGGGATTGGGCGAATGTCGCAAAAATAAATTCAATATATTATTAAAAATAAATTAAATATTTTATTATGTTTTCCCTAACTCTTCTGTTTGTGGTTTAAATATTTCTATTGATATGAGTGATTGTATTTTTGTGGCAATAGCAAACCAATCAATTGCTTAAGTCAAAAAGGTCGTTATACATTTTACATTAATGGCCACGAGGAATACGACGAGGAACAAATAAAAAATATATGAATTATGAAGAAAGAATCTTTTGAACGAAAGTTATCGCCGATACAAATGTTCCAGCTCCAGCAAAGTATTAAAAACACGTGTTTAACTTTCACAACTCGTATACCAGTAAGTTGTCTGTAATGAGAATGTCTGTAAGTATTCAAACTTTTTAAATAAAGTGCCGAACGAGCTTCATGTTTTAATGTGCAATGAAAAGGAAAAAATAATAGGATGTAGAATATCAATTTAAATGTATAGGAAAAACGTAATAGCATTAAATTTTTAAATTTTTGCTTCCACTAACGCAGTCGGTCTTCGTGTGTATTTTGCGAAAATTGAAGCCGAAACCGCAAACCAGCGATAGTGAGAAATAGTTTTTACAGAATCCATTTTATTTTATATCATTAATATGTTTATATTATTGTCCTAATATAGATTACTATTTTATATTCTCAAAAATAATTGCTTTTATTAAAATTATAGAATTTAAAAATTTTCTTATAAATAAAATCATAACCTACGTACAAGGCTTATTTAAGATAAGCGGCTTATCCTCAGGCTTATTATAAGCCTGATGATTTTGAATTTTAAATTTTTGAATTCTATAATCTTAATAATAGCAATGTACGTGTCTTTTTGATAACGTAAAATAATAACTACAATCTATATAAAAAACGCTTTCGCATAAAATATATATGCCATTTTGTCATAAACGATGTCCATTGGTAATGTTAGATGGAAAGGGACATAAAATGTCGCCAGTAGCACTAAATTCTTCGACATTGTCATCTGTCCCACAACTAGCGTATTCCTGTTTTCTTGATGGGCTATATAAAGCATCGAAGCCCAGAGTCCGCTTTCGTACGTCCATTCGGAGCACTATTAGTTGTCAGACCTGTTCTTTGTATATTCGATGTTTTATACATAGAGTTACTGGCTTACCACAGTATTGACTGGCGCACAGCCCCATTTTCTTGCTTGTCCATTTTCATTATACATTCTTGGAAACGTAAAATATAGTTGTATTTTAGAATTTTTGTAATAAACGTGTTTTGTTTTTAATATTATTTGGTCCAAACAAAACCAACGTTTGTTCGTATAATGATTCATACATTATCAAGGTTTATCGTTTCGTATCGCTTTGGAATACGCACATTTACGCACGAGGTGGCGAAGAACAAGTATGAAAGTGGACCTTGGGCTCCGACGCGACGCTTAACCCCCGAACATGAACCGGGAAAACGCTCAGACGATAAGGGGGATAATTTGATGACTACAACTAATTCTTACATTAAATAATAAACAAGTATAGTCCAGCACCAAATATATCGGCGCTGTGAAGTGTAGTACCTTCAAGTGTAGTACCTACATTTTAGAGCACTGACATTAATGATCTAACTGAATCATAGCTGACTGAATTGGTTAATTTGTAGTGTAATGCATGCAAATATGTTTAACCGATGAATCTGAATCCTGAATACTGTCTCAACTACGCCAAAATTGTGTAGACAAATACAGCAATGTTGCACTTATACAACCAATTAGATTATATTTAACCTGTCGGCTAATTCGTCGGCGTTTTTTTCGCGTTAAATGTTAGTATGTTTACTTCTGTATGTCAATGTCTGTAACACGTGTATAGTTGAACAATTTCCAGTGGATATACCTAATAATATACTTAAACACTACTAGACCGATTATGATGAAATTTGACACTGACTCGAGACTTTATAGCACGTGCATCTTAGTTATATAATTATCACAGATTACATTCTACCCATGTGGGTGCTTTTTATACCGAAATTACCACAGAAGCGAAGCCCCGAGTCGCAACTGTATATAAACCATAATATATTTCGTTTTGGTTTGTATTTCACAGTATTAATTCGATTAATTATTGTCAAGTGGAGTGTGTGCAGTGATCCTGGGAACTGACCCGTTGTACAAATTCATTTGTTTGAGTGGTTTGGATAATTTTCTGGTTCATCGAGAGCGATCATAGGAGAATAAGAATAAATCGAGCCTACTTAATTTTTTGTTTTTATTTATTTTTTGTGGGATAGCATAGGATAGCATTCGCTCTCCATCTAAATTTGTATACAAAGTGAAACATGTAGCATAACAATTATATACTCATGTTTTTGAAAATAGCTTCGTCTTCCTTTTTAGGGTTTTAATTTATATTGTTTAATTTCATATAGGTGCATACGCCGATCAATTTGTCAACTTTACATATGTTGAAATACATATAACTTCATATGCGGTTGATAAATATATATTATTGTGTGGTATTTACAGCATAAATATTAATTTTAGTTTTAACTTTATTTTATAAGACCTTACACACAATAATATATATTTATCACTGTCGACTATACATAAAAATAAAATTTTAAGTACTTACGTAATTCAATCGTTTGTTAATTACTACATTAATATTAGTTCGTAGGCTTTATAGTACATTATACAAAATTCAACCAGTTTCAATTTCGTAGAAGTGCTACGAAGCTTTCGTGTAGTGTTTCGTAGAGGTCTCCAGTGCTACGAACAATTCAAATTTGATTTTATCAAACGTATCGTATGAGTTAATTGAATATAGCAATATCGGACAGATTTTTCAAATTACTGTATATAAGAGAAGGTAACAAAAATGTCGGTGTTTGATATCGAGAAGGGCGGGAATGGCAAAATTGTATCAAATGTTATTTTATTGAGTATTGGGAGATAAGCCGGGCCCATTAGGGACCCTCGTCATGCTCCCGTGTCCCACCAGTGACGTCACACTACGTAGATCAAACACATGTATTTTAAGCACAATTGTATAGGTATAGTAAATTCAAATGTATTTTGTGTTACTAAGATAGAATATGTCTACTACAACCGAACGCGTTCGGATGTAGTAGACACATTTTATCTTAGTACACAAAATTGTATCCTCGGTTCGGCAATAAATAAAAATCCTCTAAAATGGCTCTAATGTCAGTGTAATTACAGGGTATTGTGCAAAAGATCCTAGGCCACAAAGTAGGCAACGCGCGTGTGACACCCCTGGTGTTGCACAAGATCGGACAGATTTTTTATCAATGGACAGATTTGTATAGTCTATGGTAACCACTTACCATCAGGTGGGCCGCATGACTGGTTGCATGCTTGGTGGTATAAAAAAGGAATAATATCTAAACATATAAAACAAATATTGAAATCGATCAATCCGGTTTCAGCAAGACTTACGAACATCCATACTAATATAAATATGAATGTGTGTTTGTGTGTTCGTTTTTCCGTCTTTCACGCAACGGATTGAGGTTATTTTTGAAGAGTGTCATAGGCCACTTTTGGCCGCGGGCCATTAGACATATTAAACAAATTACATAAGACAAATTACGATATATTAGACAAATTACATAAGTACATGGACCTTCCTTCGTAAATGACAAAATTTATCGCAGTGTTTGCTTTTCGCTCGACTTGGCGGGGGTTTGTGA
The DNA here is from genome assembly GCF_027563975.2 of Plodia interpunctella. Classification (NCBI taxonomy): domain Eukaryota; kingdom Metazoa; phylum Arthropoda; class Insecta; order Lepidoptera; family Pyralidae; genus Plodia; species Plodia interpunctella. The sequence continues at coordinate 7,744,041 of NC_071300.1, forward strand.
CGGATTATCTCAATTAGATGGTAAACGCTAGAAGTCTGAGCAAAGGGGAGAGCCAAGAAAGCTGGTTGTCGACCAATTAAGGCCTGTCAGCCGTCAGTAAGAAAACGCTCAATGGGTACTTATTAAGTATACCTAATTACAAACAACATTTATACGCTTTTTATTATCATCGCCATCATTTTATTCCGTTGTTTATTGTAAATACTCGGAATTTGAGGTTGTGTGTCTTAATACATGCTAGTAGGTAAGTTATATATTAATATATATAAATTTTCTTAAAACTTATACCTAACTTATAATATAACGTGTCTTAGCCCCACTTTACAAAAACCTTTCCATAACTGGCTGATAGAACACATCATTAATAGGTAGTAGGGTATAGAAAATTCAAGACATATAGTTTCCTAGGGAATGTCCCTATACTCTCCCAGAGAGGATTTCCCGAAATTCCCACAGGAACGGGAAAAAGTCACGTACAGTCAATAGCTTAAGCTATTAATATGGTAAAGCCTAAACGAAGGTTATCTTCCAACGATTGCCTATCAAAAGGTGAGTTTGAGGGCAAAAAATCTCTCCTTTTATCTAAAAGGGTCGTCACCTAACGACTTTGTAAATATTTAAGCTCGTTCAGATTTATCGAACTCTTGACGTGGAGTGGCAAAGTTCATCTTGAAATAATGATCTATTTATTACCCACGCCAATTTCGAGTGCTTACTCTCGACAAGATTCCTCATTTAATCTTAAATTATTATATTCATTTAGTATGTAATGAATTTCGTTTCTATGATGTTATAATTGATTCCTATTTTTTGTGTGTATTTTTGACCTGAAAAGAAATGATGATTATTATGTATTTGGTGTGGAAGTGCTATTAACAAATATATATATATATTATATTCCACTCAACTTGCGGCTTTTTTGGATTCAAATCTAACACCAGCTATGTATTTGTAACCAGTATCACATTTCCATTAGTAGACCACTGTACTCTGAAGGGATGGTGGTCCAGTGGTTAAGACCTTCCGCCTGAGATCGAAAGGTCACAGGTTCGAATCCCACTCATGCCATATAAGGTTGTATATAGACCACCACTTTGCTTCCGTTAAGATAAACATCGTGATGCACACTGGATGACAGTTTGATTTCACTGGTGTGTATTTACTACTATTCACTAGGTAGTAGTAAAAGTCAAGTCGCCCGATCAGATTTTTTAAGTCACCTAAAGGCATCTTTACTTGAAAAAATCTGATACTAGTTTAAGCAATAAAATACTCGAAAAGAAGATTACGTACATATAATATGTTTTCTTTCATTAGCCAAATAAATAAATATACTTTATCTACACATCATCCAAATATGTATATAAAACCTCTCAATTTTTCAATTCCATCAATTTCAAAATCTTCCATGCATCGTGAGACGACTAAAAATGGGTGAAGGTTATGATACTTATAACAAAAAAATCGTATAAAATGAATACTTATCTCCTAAATCATTATTTCTTATTGTTTCCACTCGAACGCCTGCGGTCAGGACCACAATGGGGCGTGAGGTGAGGCCAGTATTGTAAAATGTCATGTTTTTTCCTAGAGACTTAACATGGAATTCTTCAGAAAGGGCGTGAAAAGATACATTCAGAGCCGGCAACGCCCGTGTGACACCTCTGGTGTCGCAGGCGTCCATAGGCTGCGGTGACCACTTGCCATCACGTGGACCGCATGCGTGTTTGCTTGCTCAGTAGTATAAAAGGAAGCCATAGACATATTACAGAAAAATACAAGAAAACAAAAATAAAATTACGAGATGGAATGAAATATTAAGAAAAACGGTAAAAGTATTTTGTACAGTAAAGAGTGTCTATTCTGTAATCTCATCACTTTCTTTCCATCAGTAAAAGCCGAGGAAAGGCTGGTCCCGAATTAATCCGGATTAGGCGACCGCCATACTCGCAACCAGACCAAGCACTTCGTGGGCATCCTAAATTATTACTGTCATAGAGATTTTTTTACTATTTTTGTTATTTAGGTATGTAAGTCATTAACAGGTCTGACAACTAAGGATGCTGACAACCAGGAGACAAAGAAGTAACAAAGCGGTCTCTGAGCTCCGACGCTCAATGACCGCAGAAAAACCGGATAAATCACTCAGATTCATGAGAGAGAGAAACAGTAACTATACAACATTCGTGTATATTTCTTATCTGTGTAGATTTTTTATTTCAACTTCGATCGAATCAACGATCAAACGACTCCAAAAGAGATGGCAAGATGGTTTCCTACCTTGTGATTTTGTATCGCATGCATATTTTGATCTCATTAACACACATACTCATATCAACAAACACTTTCAAAATTAAAAATAATTATTAATCCATGAATAAAGGCTGTTATGATAGAGAGTTAACATATAAGTTTTTTTTTACTTTCCAGGTTTATTCTATCAAAAAATAGTAAATAAAACCTGAGTAATCTCTTTTCCATTAGCAGATTGGAGCACTGTTTGCTGAATCAAATGTTTCGAGCGCAGAATGCATCCGATGTACCTATCAGGGTACCGTGCGTTTAAATGCAAACTTGGCAAATTATGTTTATTCCGAGCTCTTAACCGTTTTGGTTTTCCGACCATTATTATCTACACTAAGAACTATTCTGGACAAATTCGCGTATCGCGAGTATGGACACAACACATCCAGAACTGAAGACTTTTTGCTATCACATTTACAAATATTCCCCCGGACTGGGAATCGAACCCAGCGTTAATATATTTTTAGATGTTATTGTTAGATTATATTCATCTAATATATATGCTTCTTTTGTCATCTGTATATAAATTATCTTATTTATTAATTATAATCATTAAAAATAATGTCATGAATAGATATTAGAGAAGCTTTTGATGTTAATTGTTACGCAGGTTAAATTTAATGTCAGTTGACTGTAGCAACCCACCCATATGTATCCTGATTATAGGCATTAAAACGTTTGTAGTTAACTTTGAGCGTAACCCAGGTGATACATATTAATATAATTACATTAGAAACATATTAGGTATATACACTATTTATTCTGTATGCATTATTGTCGTTATTTTGTTACATCGGGTTAAACTTACGAAAATAGCCATTACAAAAAGTAACTAATATTTTTCTATGACCAGCCAAAGCAGACCAATTTCATACTGAAACCGATGCAGTTATGAAATGCTTTAAATATGCTCTGTCCGGACAGAATGTAGTGAACAGGGGTTTATGAGTTCCTTCACAATGAAGGCATCAGTAACCTTTGTGACAGATTTCACTAAAAATAGAATAACGATCTCCGGAGTCTCCTCGCAAATAGCTTAGACCTCGGCTCGGTTTCACTGGCGCGAGCTAATTTTATAGTGAAATTAAATTAATTTATTTTTATTTATTTTTTTATCGATGGAAAATCTTCAAATATAACGAAAATTATAGAATAAGTTGCTTATAGCTTAGAACAAGAAAAATTACATAATGATAAAAAATAACTAAAAAGAACTGGATGCATCACGTGTTTGAATCTATTAAAACAAAAGGCAACTTTTGACCATAATTAAATCTTAAAATAATTTAGTTGAAATAGTTGCAAAAAAAAATATAGACGCTGTTGTGAAAAAAAAAAACAATCTGCTGTAATTATATCTGCTGTAATTATATCTTTGTTATTTTAGCTTCGTAGCTGCCTACGAAGGTTCTACGACGCTACGATCGTAGCACCGTAGCATGTAGTCAGCATTGTAGAGGTATTTTTGTGTACCTTTATTTTGGGGCATAGATTTTTCTCGACCTCGCGTGATTCTGGTTTCATTATTGGATATGGCACTCTGAAGCCCAGGCAAACGTTGGAAATAAACTTTTCAGTTTTGAACCTGTTATCTGGCACCTGGTTTCAACCTTCTTAATCCCTCCAATATGTATTGAATATCTAAGAGATATGAAACTTTGCTTATCAATTGCCTAGGGTTCTTATCCTTTACTCACCCCGTATGACATCTACGGGAAAATATGACAACGTCCTATTCTAATAACTGGAACAACACATTCCAGTGGCGTTGATAATCAGTTTTTTTTTAATATAATATTTCCATATAAAACATTATTTAGTTCGTACTTTATAGAATTAAAATTTAAATTGGTCTCAGAACCGATTTATTTTCAAGAAAATGGGTATACTAACTTGTTACAGATATTCTAGCGTGACCCAATATCCGATGAATGGTGTCATCGTCACGGCATTGTGTCGCAGTAATGGCTTGTATATATTTTGCATCTATTTCTCTCCAACCTTTGTTCGCTACTTTGTTATTTAATTGCTGTTTACTTTACTAGATATTTTGTTCAATGAAAATTATATCCGAACTTCGAATCGAGCGACGTCCTATTAGCGCCTAGAACCGGAAACATGAGCCAACTAATTTCGTATGCCGTATAACGAAGTAATTATTTAGTAATTAAATAATAAGTAAACATTTAGTAATATATAATATATACCCTAACCTATTATCAAGAAAGAAATGATTAGATTTGAACATGTTGTTTTCAATAGTACTTGTTTTTTTTTACGCCGTATTACATTTGAAAGGCACTTCTAAATGACCAACAATCTAGAATTGTAAAACGAGAAAACATTCAAGAAATTAAGAAAACTTTAATGGAATCAACGAATATTTAGAGTGATACAAAGTGATAGATAAAATATAACATACTAGGAAGAATTCCTTCACTTTAAAAAATCCTTTAAAAATGTACAAATGGTTCAGTCACGTCAGTGAAGCCGCGGGCACAAGCCAATATAATGTAACATTCGAAAAGAAAACGTATGGATCATATCTCTCATATTTCGAATCAACAAGTCCAATACGCACAATTCCCTCTTCAATAAAAAGGGTGAATAATATTATCGTCTTCGAAATTCCAACGAGAGAGATAGAGAGAGGTGATAAAATATTCTTCATCGAGAATCTCAAAACCGTCGTTGTTATCGATACGTCAATATCAGCTTAACTACAATATGTTACGGCTTTACACAGAATTCGAAACATCAGGTAAATAGAAAAGTTAGTATACGTGCCAATGATCTGGCAATTAAGGATTCCGAAGACCGTTCAAAGTAAAGAAAATAAATTTAGGAACGAGGTCTAGACGCTTTATGAAACGATAATGACAATTGAGGATTTGTAAGACCGTATGAAGTATAGACCCTGGACTCCGACTTCTTATAGGAAAGCACTCAGATGAGATAGAGTTATTTTCATCCTCCTTTCATCATTCTCATGCAGCTCTGAAGCTCCTTAACATACAGAATTTTTTTTTAAATTTTCGTACGAATTTTTTTTTCTTCATATAATTACTACTACTAGTGGAGGAAGTAACTGATAAGGTTCTCATATAAGGAAAGTCCCGTATAATAAGACAGATACTTTATAAAATACAGCAGGTGACACTTATTTTGGCTTTTTATTCCAAATTCGGGACTCCGTGAGAGGCAATCACTTAGCAACTTTATCGACAGCTGGCAAGTTTCCGACAAGTAATTTTCTTAACAATTACCTTACCTCCGAGCCTCATGTATAAAGAAACCTGAAGCTAGTTTTATACTTGTTCCACTAACTTTTACCTGTCTACCACACGTGAAAACATATTTTAGCATCTCGAAAGTTTAGAATGCTAAATTTTAACTTTAATACATTTTTTTTTTACAATTTTAGGTAATTCCCACAAGAATAAAATTCTTATTCTTATTTTATTATATTTTTAATCTTATTTTATGGATCTGTAATAAATGTATTATATCTATTCATAATTTAAATTATTGTTCCCTTTTTACATTGTTTAATTTTATGCAAACACAAATCGGGAAAACTGAACCTGATTGAACAGAAATTATGGGCCAGTGAATATCCTAGTCTACTGTAAGTACGAGGTCGACTCTTATCTAGGTCAAGGCAAAATAGCGGGAATCGGGAACTCAGCACTAACGCACACGAACCAGATTTATATATTACGGAGCAATTCTTCAATTACCCTTCTTTTTCATGCTAATATTTCTGATAATTATCGAAGGCGACTAGTTTTTGGGACAAAAGAAAATTCATCTTAGCTCTGAAGTGTATATGGACCAGGAGATTAATTATAACATTATTAATAATGCCCGGGCACTTTGAATCCCGATTATTAATCCATATTCAAAGTGCCGGGCATTATTAATAACACCTTGTCCACATAAGCCATTTCGGGCGAAATAAATTGAACTATCTAATTTGTCAAATTGTCTGAACATTATGAATATTGGGAAATCATTTGAGAGAGAAGTTATAATAAGAATTAGCTTTATTTGTTTTCTTGTAGTTTATTATATTTTTTTCCTCGTCTCGCCTACACGGGTGGGAATGACACTCTAGGCGAAGGTGCGACAAGACTACGTGGTGTCGATTTTACGGCAATTACTAAGTTTTGTTGTTTGTTGATAATAGTAATTAAACCGGTAATAAAGTTAATAGTCACTAAGTTTTGTTGTTTGTTGATAATAGTAATTAAACCGGTATTAATTGTTACAATCTATTGTCTGTCAATTTGATTATATTAGCACATTGCCCTCTAATTTTGGGCTTAATTCAATGGATAGTAGTTATATATTGGATTTCCAAACGATTTTGTAACACGATACGAGTATGCTCACTATCTTTCTTTATTTCAGACATAAACGTCCAAATCAAAAACACGGGTCTTAAGTATTTGTAATTTGTCAATATGTAAACAAATTTTATTATTCGTTCACTTGCCAATAAGTTATAATAATGGTGCGTTGCATCAGTTAACTTTGACGTTAACTTTATCCTGTACAGTAAAACGCTAAGTACGCCATTATTATCTAAACGTTAAAGGCAAAGTTCACTGAAGTCCTAAGTCCACATTCAAAAACAAAAAGGTACCGAAAACTAACCAGTCGAGATGACATATTAATATAGTTTATGCAGATAATTTCAGATTTACTACAAAACGAATAAACATATTACAAAAGTACTGAAACAACAATATTAGCTCAACGAACACTATTTACATATAACTTATATTTTTTACGATTTATAAATGACATTAACTGTTATTTATAAATGTACGATTTACAAACATTTTATGTGTTCTAAATATCCCAAAAATCGCGTAGAGGTATGCGAACTTCGTATGAAAATATTTGAGGCTCATACAGTCCAACTCGCCATCCATTGGGATATTAGAAATTGGAATAAATTGGGACGACTCAAGTTTCCAGTCACGTCGGCCCTGAGCCTAACCAATATCATTTTGAGATACGACTTTCGTTCTATACTAAGAATATTATGCTATCATAGTATTTCGGATACGGTAGTATGTCTGACTGCTGTTCGATGTTTAATCGCGCTTGAAAGTTTCCAATGCGATATAATATAATAGATATAATAGATCAAACAGATCACAGATAAAATAAATAATATTTTTATTTTATCTACAATATATAATAGATTTATGTATAAGACAGAATATTTCTACATACAATAATTTGATGCGATTTTGTTTTTTGTGTCTTTGTGTTTTCAGTTTGAATTTTATAAAATTTTATAAAATTAAAATTATATAATAATTTTCAACGAGACCTTCCTGTGAATGAATGTGCATGTGAAAAGTCCAGTTTCTGAATAAATTGTCTACTCAACAGTGGAACTCAACGAGTCTACAGACTTTGTCTAGATACTTTAACTTTAGAAATAGTGAGTTTCATCACAACTCACAACTTAAAACCTGATATATCAATGCCTGCAAAGTCGCGGGTTAGTAATTTATAACATCGTCCCTATAGGCATTTAGGAAACTTACTGAATCTATAACCGAAATAATATTTCTTTTCGAAGAACAATAGCAAAAGTATTAGCTAGAACCAAAGTACCAATTTACAAGGGATCCACCCTTTTTCACGAGATCCGATCGGGCTGATTTTGCATAAATACATACGAGCTACAACATCAATAAAAAGCTTGCTACATTTGATATTATATCATTTTTGTTTCTTTTTTTCGAAAATGTTTGTGACGAGTCACTTCAAATGAACTGATGAAATGTTTCTTTTTTCTAAATGTCAATAAATCTAATACTTAAATTGCAGGTGAAGAAGAAGCGGTGCAATTTAAACTTTGCCGCAGCATTTTCTATATTCAGTCAAATTTACTATATTCTTTTGAGACCCAGATTCCTACTTTAATAATTAAATAAATCAAGCTTATTAGACTTAGAATACAGTGGATATTCTGAGTTTTTAATCAAACTAGAATGTGATAATTTTAAAACTGAAATGTCTATGCTCTCATTTTTTTATTAGTCATGTGTCCTATTTAGAAATGCCTCTCTTGCTTTTCTATGTACCTAAAAAATTCTTGCCCAAAATACCGAAATCATTATCTCGGTCAAAAATAAGTTTTTATTGCGTGAGTTTCGTCATGGCCTAGTGAATTTTGGAACAATGTACGGAATTCGTCAACTAAAATCCAATTATGAAACATAATAAATGATAGCTAAATCTATAGTCAAACCAATTTGTTCCGTCAAAGTAAACTTTCATTATTCGACGATTAGCGGCGGTTTGGTCTACCCGACCCTTATCGATCATTTGTTGGGTCCTCATAAAACTCACCCTTGGCTAAAACCAGATAAGATAACAAGGGACTAAATTGAATTTGAAGAGCTAAGGTATACTGAAATACCGAAATAAAAATATGCTGAAACATGCTATTATTAGTACCTACTTAATAACAATTCACACACGAATATACTGTAATATTCGTGTGTGATTTTTTTTATAGATTTTATTTTACAATAAAAAATTCAAAGATTTTATTCTGTTTACGTAATAAAATATAAATAAAGAAAAATATGTGGGGTGAAGTAATTGTCTTCATACATTTTAATGCCAAAAAATAACAAAGAAATATGGACCAGACGCCAAAGTAGACTGATCGTTTCGGATGGTTTTTTTCATGACAGAATTAATTCTAGACACGTGTAAGTAAGAAAGGAGGAAAGCAAATAATTTTCGCGACATATATGTCTTCCGCTCGAGTTCTGTCCCGCGGTGCGGCCACATGTTGCTTGGTGGCGTGTCGGCAGCCTTGCATCTGAGACTGGGCGGGCGGAGGCTGCGAGCCGCCCGCCCAGTGCCACGTCGACCGCCGAGCCGAGCGCACGCCGCGCCGCGCACCCACACCACGAACCCGTCGGTACGCGATACACACACTTACACACCCCTCCCCGCCACCCGCACACCCTCACCCCACCACCCCCTCCCAGGTGGATACTTATTCAACGGTGCAATGTTACATTATCATCATCTAATTACCTGAATATGTATTCACTTGTTTTTTGTCTGCATGTACGTGTTTTAGTAATTTCTCCTGAACTTTTGACCAAGTTTGAAACGTTGAAAGCTGATGAATGTTTACGTTAGCGCGAGTAGATAATAGAAGTTACGAGCGTCTGTTTATGATCGAATTCTTTGCCACGGCTACTGAGCATTCTCGATACATATTGTTTTGTTCTAATTATAAGTTCTTTAAATTTTATAGTTTAGTATACGTTACGTAAATCGTGATCAAGTGCGCTCAAATTAAGTAGGATTTTTAATCTATAAGACTAAATACATAAGCATGATCGTACTTTTAATTAAATGCTTATTTTTATACAAAATGTGTAAACACACATTTTGTACGACGACCTTGTGTTTTAACAAACGTTAAAACACAAGGTCGTCGTACCAATTTCAAAATAAGTGCGATTCGATTAAGTTTTGTATTATTCCCCAGGGGCCTCTTTGAACTTTTTATGTAAATAGAAACAATCTCTGTTTCAGAGGCGAAGTTAGTTCACAGTTCTTTTCTTTATTCTCAATTTGATGCTCTGCGTTTGTTTTAGGCCTAAGGAAACGCTTGATTAGGTACTTGTCCAATTCAAAATTAATTATATGATGTTTGTTTTTCATTTCTTTTACACAAAATAAATATTTTATATCCTTATACAAATTATAAACTAGCAACCGCGATTGTATTGCTATAAAGATCTAGTCTATCTCCACGCCAAATTTCATTAAAATATGTTCGGTATATATTTACTTTATTTGTTTAAACAAAAATACAAATCCTTTCGATTTATATTTATATTAAAACATAAATTTTGTGAAATTACGCAGTGCGCCAATTTAACAGGTTTACTGATTAATACGTAAATGTTTACTCATATCCCAAACACGGTTCGATTGAATAAAAATATCAACAGAAGTATTAAATCCAATGCTGATAACATCGTCTGGAATTCGGGAATACCATTACAAGCTAAAAGGAGCGTTTCATCGGCGCGACGATTATAATCGATTGAAAAAACTTAATCTGTTCAAAATGTGCGCGCAGTCAAATTACTAGCCAAAACTAAAGAAAATATAGATTATTTATCTGTGATGAACTACGTAAATAAACATTTACTCTATCTTAAAATACGACATTTCATAAATGTACAATGATTTTTGCAAACAATTGGATCTCCATTTGATATTATTTTAATAGATCCCAAGTAGGTGTCAATGTTAATTATTACTATTCCTCTACAACTTCCTCGCCACATTAAACGAATAAATAAGAGCTGGCAAATATCCTGTATGAGCGTAAATATATGTTCATTGTTTTGTCTCATCTGTAGTCTATGGCTTTTATCAAGCGTCCCGAGCCGAGTATTCTCCAATCCTGAATAAGAAAGAATTCGTCAGAAAATCATTAGCTGTTAGAATAAATTTGAATCCCTTTCAGCCCCCGTATTTACCAGCAATTCGAAGGCAGTCGTTTGTGACTCGGAGGGTTATTACTGCGCACTCTTCGTTTAATTTTCTTTATTAAAAATCTTAGCGTGAGACGTAAATTTTCTATGTGTAAAAGCGGTATATTAAAACGATGATGATCAGAGCAAATCGTTCCAGGTTCTTTTCCTACTAACGTAAATTAGTATGTATGTATACTAATCTGACTCTTGTGAAATATTTTTCATAATAGACCACAACTTGATTGCGGCGAACGATAAAATCAATGAAGCCTTCGTACTGTTTTACTGTTTGGTTCACCAGTCTATGTATATGCGACGTGAGAGCTTTAACTATGTTCAATATTAGGTACGTCTGATATTAATCAAATCCAAAGGCGTCAAGTTTCTAAACGAGTCATAAAAAACTTGATCAAAACGTAGTCGTAAATACTTAACACAAACACAAAAGTGAAGAACTTAAACCTCACGCACTTTACACAAAACATACTTAATATTTCATTAGGCGCGACAACGGTAGGATCTTGCGAACAGGTCCTTTGAAACAATTTTCTACTTACTTTAAAAACACGGCATTAATCAATAAAATTATTATCAATAAAATCAACATTAATTAAATATATATTAAAAAATATAGAAGCAGCGTATATATTTAAAAACATATAGACAATTGTCTATGCAGACTTCCATTTCTGCCCAAATTTATTTTTAAATCTTGCAATGTGTTATTCAGTTTAATTTAGTTTGTGAGTTTATTTACCTCAAGATTCACAATTTCACCACATGCTTGTCGAGACGGATTTGAACCAGCAACTATATTTTGATCAATTTTTCGTCACACTTATCCACTACAAGTTGTTGAAAATTGTCTTGATCACGCATTCATTGATCATTTCATAATCGGATTTAGGCCTAGCTTGTGGAGTGTATTGAATGACCATCATCAATTATTTCATCAAAATATAAAATTCCCGTACTCAAAGTGAGAAATACGCTTCAGGCTTCGTTTACATGCACAAAGACTACTTTTGAATGCTCATTAACATAACTAATCAGCGTTACAATGCTAGAATTAAATTCACGCTGAAAAGAACTTAGTATTCTAGATAAGACAATCTGAATTGCTTCGAGAAAAGGATGGTACGACCGTGCCTCTTTTTTTGCTCGACTTGCGGGGGCATTGCCGTGCCCCCGCAGATATATTGTTTATAGACAACGCGCGACTCTATGCAAAGTTTTTTTACATACCGATCACACAGAGTTGTAATAATTAGTTAACTTCGAAAAATCAAGAATTGTGTTCTTGTGGGACATTTTTATTTATTTTATCGTCACTTTCCACGTGTCATTACAAACTTAACCTTAATTATGTACGAGGAATATACAATAATGCCATAATATAACATAATGTAACTATGTAACTTTATAGGTATATGATATAGATAGATATCTATTTGATATAGTTACCTATTCTATAGACATCACAATGGTATATACTAATATTATAAATGGAAATGTCTGTCTGTCACGCTTTCATGGCTAAACCGTTTGGCCAAGTGTGATAAAATTTTGAATAGATAATGATGCGGGGTCAAACATACGTTATAGCTGTCGGAACTGCAAGCAACAGCTAGTAAAGTCCATAAAATCACAAGTAAAATAATAAATTGACTTCATTTACATTACTTGCATACTGTACTTTCTTTTTTAAAGTTCACTAATCATTAAGAGTGAGTTGCACCGTAAAATTTGACGTTGACCATAACCGGCGGCACTCCGCGGTCGTTTAGACAAAATGGCGTATTTTGCGTTTATCTTAGCAAGTAACTAACGTAACTAAAAGTAGCAACATATTTCTCCTAGTTCACAACTATTTCAATCAAAGGATTTTGTATCCCTGACTTAATATTCAACTCTAATTTGCTCCGTGCCCCCCTCGCATCCGTATTTTAATTAAATATTATCAATGAAGTACTTCATTGTGAGAGAGTACTCTCGCTGTGCATTCTGGAGTAACCGCAACACAAACGATGGGTTAAGTTATTGCCAGAATTATTATTGTCTGTCTAATATTGTGGTTTGTAAAGTTAAATATAAGCATGTAGACCTCTATATATAGGTAATTTTACATTCCATTACTATTTACGTTTTTCAATGCGAGAAATGGGTTATTATTTTTTTTAACCTAAATAATTTATATAACAGTACAACGCCAAATCCGTTTTATATAGTGGATTTCCCAACCATAACATTTTAATACCATAATAAATGATTGTATTGATGATACTGCTAAATAAAATCATAGATTTTAAATGGTTAAAGCAAATCGATACCATTCAGTATAAGTAATAAATAGCTACGTTCATTTATAAAAGTTTTAACAACGAATTACTAAAAAATGTAATCCATTTTACTTTGTTTTTATATCCATGCATCCATACTGATATTATAAATACGAAAGTCTGTCTGTCTTTTCGGCTTTCACGGCTAAACTGCTGAACCGCTTTTGATGAACTTTGGTATGCATTTATAGTTAGATATATAGTATTGCTAGTTAAAGACCCCCGTTCAAACACAGGCTACTTATTTTTTCCAAAAGCTGAAAGCGGGCGTAGCCGCGTGGAAAAGTTAGTGCCTCATAAAATCTCGTTCTCATTACATGCATCACATAGTATTTTGCTGTATGTGACTGCGTGCAATATGATATAACAGTTATAACATTCTTTCGCATAAATTTCAGTGAGACTCTGTTTATGAAATATAAACGGGTGGAGTCGTTTTGATCTATAACAATCTACATTAAACTCGCACTGCGACTACAAATTATTTTGTATGTTACATACTATAAAACAAAGTCCTCTGCCGTGTCTGTCTGTCTGTTCACGATAAACTCAAAAACTACTGCACGGATTTTCATACGGTTCACCAATAGATAGTTTGGTTCCTGAGGAAGGTATAATTTATTGTGCGTTTAAATTTCTCATCACAATATGTGGAATCAAAGTTACTCTTCAGATTTGGCTCTGTACTAAATACTCTTTAATAATCCTACATGAGATTGAACCTCAATTGTCTCATTATTTCTATTCCCTCATTAAATCTACAAACTTGTAGATTTATGAAAGAAATATTATATACTCCGTATATACTTGTATTTATGGAGTATATAGTATACGTGTCATAAAACAGTGAAATCTCGGAAGCTAAAGGTGTCGGTTGTAATAAAATTTAGACTGTGTCTAGTCGGCTATAAAGACGACAAGGCGAGGCGAGTCGTGTGCTGGAAGAGGCTATGGCTGTTACGATTAGCCACCTTAACACATTCCAGTCTATTTATAATACGGAACTAATTAAAATTATCACAATTCCCTTTATAGCTCCATAGTAAATTGCTTTCGAATATATATTTACTTATGTTCATACGAAAGCTAAAGAAAGAGGGTTGACTTCATTAAATCTGAGTCAAATCTAAAATATTCTTTAAGCTTACTCCGATCCATACGAATAATACAACACATAATTATGAAAAAGCGATAGAAAAGCTGAAGACTTTGTTGGTAAGCTCACATATGCATGAGTATGCATAAGTATCTATTAAAGATGTGTTTAAGTACTAAAACTTCTTTTACATATACGTGATAAAACGTTTTTAACTAAAAGCTAAGGGAATGTCCTTTGTTATGCCTAATTGCCTATTATATACTAACAATACAAATTAATATTCATTATTGAATTTCAAAAATCAACAAAATAATCCCTTTTCTATTAAACTTACAACTTTAAAATAAAACACGCATCAACTAATACGTAATACGTGTTTCATATAAATGTTTCAGCAAGCTCACAGCTTATAAAAGCTCCAAAGCTTGCACAATCAGCGTCGGAACAGTTTCATAAAGCGATTTCTACTTCCCTCTCACACACAGGGCCGGACGACGCGTCACACCGCCTGTTATAACGTTGTAACTAAGGACACGGCTACTGAGTCCGGCCCCTGTCTAGGGTTGCCACTTCCGATATGCCAATCTCGAAATGTTCGGGAATGCATGGCGAATGTTTACGAAAATTCCCTTAAAATGTATTCTTCTGAGTTCGATCCGTGTCTAGTAGTTAGTTGCTCCTATGGAATTAGTAGGAACTCCGTGTACCTACTAATTCCATGGTTGTTTTGCTACTTCCGATATGACTAAAATTTATGAAAAAGAAGAGGAAACATACTCTGAAAATCTTTTTTTTTCTTTAAAATTTTCAAAAGGATGTTTTTAGAAAAATTTCTAGAGGTTACGATACATGACTATTTGTTGCGGATATTGAACAATATGAGCCAAACAGTGTTTAATATCCTTACATTTTCCAAGGGCCTGTCCCTCCGTCCGCGTTGTGTCATGTAGTCGTTATAACAAAGCAAGGTATGACATAGAATTGGTTTAATGAATTCAAATTCACGGGTTTCTGAGTTCAGCCGGAAAGGGAGCCGGCCTAAGTTAAATTTCCTAATTAATTTTGAATTTAATTTGTGGTTCCAAAGTAGTAAAATAAAGCTGGGTTATGCATAGTCATAAAAGGTGTGTTTACATAATATGAACTGAATATATTATTTAAAAAATAAAAACAATATTGGCAGGTGATCACCTAAACTTTATAATAATATTAGCTGTTGCACATTTATATTGTTAATATGGATTGGTTACGTCGCACTTGGTATAAACTAAGCATACTGATATTTTCCTTCACGTAGAAATACAGTGATTAGAAACTTCTAGTCTAGTACCTTTTACAAAGTCGGCATTGCCATTTTTACCATTGCTAAGAAGCTATTTGGAACGTTTAAGAACGTTTCGAAGAAATATTATGACTACAGGTGGTTACAATATTTAATTTCGCGTACACATGCAAATTAATATGTTCGTAGACTGGGTGAGGTCGATGGCTCGTGTTATCGTAAACGGGTAATCAATCATGTCTTTGTGCCATTCTTAACTAAACAGTAGATCCGTGGAGTTAACATGGCGTCGTAAAAACGAAACTCGAGCGAAGAGAATTTATCGACGTTTTACATCAAAGGGATTTATGGTTAGTATTACATAAATCATTAAGTGGTAGGTAATTTGTTGAAATATTGGTCTAGAACAATAAAATAATACTAAATCCTACAAATTAATTCCCATTTCTTACTAAAGAACATCACATGTTGTATCGAAAATAGGAATTAACAGAAGTTTATTGGAACATTTATTGCACCTCTGTGTCCCATTCCCGTGTGTAGTAAATTATCCTGTACGACATATTTCCTGGTATTTTCTCATTTTCCTGTTTCATTCCATTTCGTTTACGAATTATGGAAATTTCACAATAGCCAATCGCAAGGCGCTTTCCTAAATAATCATTAATATATATTCGACAGTTATAAGCGAGTCTCTAAAAATTGTGCATATGTTTGAATATATGTAATACATTGTCCACAAGCTCTGTCCCTGATATGTCCTTGAAATTACCCTTGAATATTAGATGTATGATACCTTCATCTGTGGATGAAAGATATTACGAACTTAATGTGACTAAAGCATCTACGTGAATAATAAATCTAAATAATTTATTTTAGGTAGATTAGGTGTTATAAGTTGGAGTTATAACTATTTTGTCTAAAAATATCTAATAAAAGTTAGGACAAATTTCAAATCATAAACAATCGTTTTTAAATTGGGTAATCAGTTTAATGTGTAGTTAGTTGTTAATAAATGTTAAAAGTAATAGTGCATTTTTTCTGTCTTTTGTCTTTCGACGGCTAAGAGTTGTCAGTACCCAACTATCAGATTTCGTTGGCAAAAAGTCAACACACTCTTATTTCAGCTTTTCGTGTTGAATATGTAAAATGTCAACTAAAGGGGTAGGCAGACAGTAACGTAGATCATTAATTTAAATTAATACTAAATAGGTAACCTATGTATAATATATATTTTGTAAACATGAACTTATAAATTTAATGTCATCAATAAATGTAGCCTCAAATAATTTTGTCAAACCAATGATATCATAAACTTGTAACTGGTGACTTCTTCATCATCCCCTATCAGCCCTATCGGAGAATAAGATCTGACGTCGAAAATACAAAGGATTTATTATAAATTCAACGCTTTAATAACAATTTATCACCTTTATCAAACATTAACGGGGAAAGTCCCCGGGCGTGGGTCGTTGAGGTTCGGGGCTAATAGGTAGATTTACCCTATTTGTTGAATAACAAACAAAATTAACAACTTACAATTGGAATTCTATTTACATTTGAGGTCTTAGACTTTCTTTAATATTTTATTTTACGGGCTTGGAGATTACTTTATCTTTCTTACAATACATATATTTCTGATGTATTATAACAATTAGTGTATACCCGTGGTTTCACCCGCGTGAATTTCCAACAGGAACATTTTTTTTCTCATGAATCCATCTCTATCAAGATGAAACATATCAAATCTAACGATTGACTAATAATGTAACTTATTTTTAATTTATAATATTAGTTGCGATATTTTCTAACTTATTTGTATCTAACTTATTTTTTGTAGTTCATACCTATTAGAATCATAATATAAAGGCATTGTAAGTTGCTAATTACAAAATAACACGTTTAATTTCGTTTAGCTTTGCACTATGAACTTTAAATATTTCCAGGTTTTGCCCTCATTAAGCTGCCAGGCGTTCCATTTTCTCTGTGGTTAGGCTCCGGTAGAACACCGGAGTTTATCCACAATATGAAACATATAGTTATACAAACAGAGTCTATATGTTCAGATATTAAGTTTTGATTTTTCGTGAGTGCGAGTGATCGAAAGATCCCCAGGTTGGTTGGTCCCAAAATTTAAATCAAGCCGCCTAAAAGGTATCCGATATGACTTTTACGTCTACCTACGTGTTTTAAGTCTACTAAACAACTAAATTCACGAATAAGTTACAGCTATTTACATTAAAACTTCAAGTAATTGTGTTACATTTAATACAATATTTACGATCCATTAAATTTTCTTCTATTTTGACGAGCTCATAAAAAAGTAATAAACCATTCAATGATGCCAACCAACTCCTATTTCTCATTTCAATGCCCATTATTAGCTTGGAAAATATTGATAAGCATGCTGCAAAAGATGTGGTCAATAAAATACAGAAATATTGTATCATTTAAAATTTATTAAGAATGTTTTTAGCAACTTTTGTGAACTTTTGTAAAACACTTATTTCTTATGAAGAACATCGTGCGCTCATTGATTTTAGAATTTACAAATATTTTATCATAATTTTTCGTGAAACCTGAACGAGAGGAGAGTTAAAAGCGAGATGCCTTGCTCTCCTCTCACGTGTCTGCTGCCTTTTTCTTTTGAAATATGGATTACTTTCCTATTTACCATCTGTTTCTCTCTATTTATATACACTGTAAATACATAAATTAAATAGAAAATTGATATAGCTACGCGAGACGCATATAAAATACTCTTTTTGTAATATTACCACATAAGAAAGAGGTCGCAGTGTGAATAATAGGGATTATAGGGTCGCCATCCTCATAACTTGGATATATATTAGAGGGCGGCGTCAAATAATACCCGGCGTCCTAGTTCAACGACAGAACACGGCATAACGCGATGCGACGATGTGGAGTACGGCAAACAAATAGGTCATAAGACACGACGTCTTATTATTATCTTAAATCATCTAAGCAAGACATCGCGCCGTGTTGCTGCTTTTGTCGCTCACTTATGACGCCGCGTCGGGTTAGAATAGGTCCTATTTAGTATGCATACGTCTACGATGCCTCAATGACGAGTGCATAGTCGCACAACTGTAGAAACCTATTCGGGTGAATAATTGAAATTGCAGCGATCACTGTCCTCCCATAACTGCATTGATTTTGATCTAATCGACATATATTATTTAATTAGATTATTTTACATAGACATATATATATATATATATGTCTATGTAAAATAATCTAATTAAATAATAACGCGATGTCTAATAAATTTACTGCAAACTGCATTTACTTTATACCAATATCGACATCTTTCACAAAATATAATAATCCTTTCAATTAATATTACGACCGTTTTTGAAAAGAATTGATGATTTTTCCTAAAGAGAATTTATTATATAATTATAATAATTATAATTACTTTCTTTCGTCGATTCTTTTTAGAACAGATTTAAAAAATAATCTGTAAGCCACTAACTACTAAAGTTGCAAAAAAACATTCATTTTGTAATTACTAAAGTAAATTTGAAAAGGGTAAGGTACTAAAAGTAAATTTGAATTCACTTTTTTCTGTGTAGAAAGAAACGAGTTAGGTAACGTCGCTTTCTATTTTAAATCGTCATTTAAAAATATTTACAACCTCTTGTATAAATTCTTTGAAGCGGCGGTGGTGTAATACTTAAGACTCCCGTCTGTGGACGGAAAGGTCCCTGGTCCGAATCCTACTCGTGAGTTTATATACCAATCTGACTAATATATAGTGGTTTTCATCGACCACCACTAATTTTCGGTGAAGGAAAACACCATGAGAAAAATCTGCACTTTGATTATCAACAACGTGTTAATAGCTAACAGATGGCAATGGAAAACAACTCTATTAATAGTGCAATGGATGACTTTGTGTGTGTTTCATTCCACCCAATGATCACGACCCTCAGTCATGAGAAATACGACTACCTGTAAAGTCTAATTGAATGTCATGTCAACCTCGAAGCATCAAACTTTATAACATTGTTCATATAAGTTTACAAGTAGGGCGGTATAAACACACGCTATCTATGTACGCAAGTAGACAATTTATCGAAGAATTTATTGCCTATAATGTAAACTTAGGCACTTAAACGTAACTATTTGCTTAGGTAGGAGAAACGGGTACCAAAACGTGTAGGAAAAACCATGGAATTAATTAGCAGGTACTCCGTCGTAGCACCTACTAATTCCATAGGAAAAATCTATGGGAAAAACACACTCGTCAGAACCAATAGAGAAAGGTGAACCGCGAGATCAACGATTATCATTATGTTTTCCTACAAAAGAGATTCTAGAGAATCTCTTTTGTAGGCCTATACTTGCAACAGTTTTGATAATTGCTGACAATAATAGAGTTTATAAGTTCACCTAGCCCCGTCCGTAAAATAACTTTATTTGAACTCGGGTAATTAACTATAACCGTAACATATTTCATCAAAATTCGTAAAGCATTTTAGTCCTGAACATATAAGAGACATAGAAAGAAATAAAAACTGCGTCTTTGTTTTTATACTATGTAATGACTATTTTAATTTATCGTTTTTCTAGAAATATATTTAAACATTGCATAAAATAGAAAATTACTTAAAGAAATTTGATACCATGTTAAAATTAGAAGAACATACGAGTACAATAATCAATCAATGAACAACATATTTTGTATAGCAATAACAAAAAATATTAGTAATAATCCTTTTTCTACTTCTTAGAGACCGAATACTTGAAGAAATTTAAAAAATTACTAACGTGGTTTAGCTCGGTTTAATTTGCTCTTGGGGGAAAGTTTCGTAACAAGTTATAGCGGTGAATGCGACCTTATACGTAAACACTTTAAAATCCACTTAAATTCAGTAAAATACGAATCCGCCCAGAGTTAAAATAGGATAACCAAATTGAGGCACGTTGTGTTGAAAGCATATATTCCAATCCACTAATTCGGTTACTGTTCGCGGCTGCCAATACAACAACAATGGACTTCATTTGCGGTGCTCAACCTTTATTTGTTTACGCACCTCGTCCACCATATGGATACAGTCGAATGTACTTCAGCCTACCCAAATTTAAGGTAAACTCATTATCACTAGTTCATAGGTCTGTGTGTAAGGCAACGTGACGTGTAGTTCACTGTACAACAATCATTTCTATTTGAAACCGCGAACACTATAGCCGTTGTAGTCTGTTTATAGAACAGCCGGAAAAACAAATCATGACGTAACATATGGCAAACAGCTAAATTAGTACCACTTCATATTATAGCGTCCCAATTTATCAATGTTAAAAGTTAATTTATTTTTACGCAATTTACCTCAATTAAAAATATTTTCCTCGACAGATTTTCATCACATTTTTGTTTACATGACCCACCCTATACCCATATTTTTCAAATAATTTTTCAACGCTAGACAGGGACAATATAGGTACATGTACATAGTACGTGCCTTTATCCTCCTTCTAAATAAATTCGAAATATTTTCGGCAAACGTCCAGCTTTTAACGCACCTTCATTACGGTAAGGGCCATCATATGCATAAAACAACAGCTTTACGCAGACGTTCCTTTCTATTTTCAGAAACGTGAATGTACATATGTGACACCCTCTTGTAGTGTAGTAGTAATTGGTGTAGGTATGTTAATGTATGTAAGTATGTTTACGTATGACATCGAGTTTAATAAAAAAAACCTACTACACCAACCAACAGAATCTGTTGTCTTTGACATGGCGACCCAGTCAGCGGCGCAACAATGCGCTGGTCGGTGGGTGTCCACATAAATATTTAAAAAAATGAAATTTATCATCCTATTCTTCACTCTCTACCTTATAATATTTAATATACATATAATATATTAACTACAAAAATAATACCAGTGTGGCGTAAAACTATGGATCTTCCAAACTCGTAGCGGTTATAATAAAATAAAGAACAAAATGGTAGGTATATAGAAAACAGGAAAAAGACCAGAAAGTCCCCTAGCACATTAATATTTTTTCATTCATTCATATAATCAAATTGTAGATTCATTTAGTAAAATATGAGAGACCTAGGAAAATTTTAAATTATTTTGTAGTATA
This sequence comes from Plodia interpunctella, assembly GCF_027563975.2. NCBI lineage: Eukaryota > Metazoa > Arthropoda > Insecta > Lepidoptera > Pyralidae > Plodia > Plodia interpunctella. The sequence continues at coordinate 7,765,729 of NC_071300.1, forward strand.
TTACTTTGTTATACTTTTTCTCTACCTATCCTTATCTGTATTATCTTACATTACTGTTAACTAAAGTCTTCTGTCTGCTCATTATTTGTCGTTTTTCTGTCGTCATAAAACCGTCACCCTCCACTCCACTTCAAGCTTTCCTCTCGCCTAAGTATTTCACCTCAGAGTTCGTACTAGACGTCTCGCCCCCTGGTTTCGAGCCTTTTCCATGTTTATTATGTAGCGCTCAAGAAACACCTTTGTATTCAAACAAACAAGTAATTAACTTGTTTCGGAGGTAATTAACTTAGAACTCAGTTTTCTACTTTAGTCTTTACAGAAAATATTAAAATACATTCGAGGTAATTTTCCTTAATTTCCATTCCTCAAAATTAATTTTTGATTGTAACATCAATTATTTATTAAATCATATCTTTTTAATCAAAATGTTTTTTAACTATTTCAAATCAAGAATATACGACATATTTAGATGTAATTTAGAATTGAGTCCCTAAAACCTAGAAAAATCTGAATATGAATAACATCGATTCAGTGTATCTCAAATGTAGCCTAAAATATAATGTAACATTTTATTTATCCGTCTTATTTATGTCAAAATTTTACAATAAAGAGCAATATCTCTCAAACTTACACAATTTTAATACCATTGAAACTAAAACACGCAAGGTTTCTCCTTCACGACCTCATGAAGGATGCGGAATTCAATAAACATTAAACTGGAAATCTCAGCGAAGCTCTTATGCGTGATCCGCGAAGGATCGAACGTGCGAATGGCGGGCAATCTCGCGGACTATAAAACGTAAGAGGATCAGGCACCACAGACTATGTTGACGGTGAAATTAACCACAATTTCTACTTCTCCAATGTATGTTTTTACGTCCTCCATTTTTCAACACGAGCGTAGATCAACACGGCTCCATACGCAGTGTACTTGACTAACATTGTAATTTTTTAGAGATGTTATTACGATAATAATTTACACGTGACTTTAATAACCTTATTCTAACCTAGTTAAACTTTAACAATTACTAAAAGAATGCATTTTGGTACAACAATTTGCTTAAATATTGAGATAAACTACGGAAAGAAAAAAAAGTTTTGTACGCTTATTTTGATCTGAATTTTTCACAGATATGAGATATATGTACTCTAATTCTCTACTTTGCATAAATTATATTCATTTTTATGTTAAATATCGTAATTATAATATTAAATGTCTTCTCCTCTGCATCTCACAATTCTCGGCGTCCTCTGTCATTTTCCACTCATTATTACAAGGCTCTTTCTTTATAACTCCTCAGAATTCCTTTTTTCTTTAGTCACCTAATTTCTGTCGTGCCTCAAATAGATTCTTCTAGAACATTTATTTTTAGTTCAAGAATAATTATGCATTCTTTTTTTATAAATTTTAGGTAGGTACATTATGATAATATTATTATGTAAAGTACCTATTTACTTGAACACCCAGGTAAGTGATTATTATTTTTAATAGACACCTCTATTAAAAAATAATAATCAAATCCAATCACTTTAGATTAAATTCTGTGGTAGTCGCCTGAAGAGACATCTGACTTGTCACGATGTAGGTACATCAGTACTGAAATATTTCTATAGTGCTCCAAGATACCATTTACATTCTAAATAATCTTTTGGAAGTGGTAAATTAAGACTGAGTACATAAAGGATTATAAGATGGATAATTTTGCCTTGAATATATTATGTTTAAAGACTAAAAGGTCCCTTAGTTCTCAAAATATATGATCCGGGTCCGATTTTCCGAAGTAAACTTCTATGTTAAAGTTAATAATCTATTTCCGATGGGTCCACGATCCATAACACCACGCTTCAAGGGACCCAATATTGCCGAGTATTAAATTGTGCTTCTATAAAAATGAACGGGCCTGGATTTTAGTACCTTACTCAGTTCCTGTCTGCAAAAGAGATTTATATTATTAAGGTTTCGCTCCCGATAAAGGAAATTAGACTTTTTCTTTACTATATAAGTATTGTCAAATCATAATTTATTTTTAATAGCTTGTCCCACTGCTGGTTAAATGCCTCCCCACACTCTTTTCATGTATCCCTGTCTCTGTCATCTACCATTCTAGCACATGACCCACTGACGGCCGCAGAAAACGAGGCAGGCCTAGGACGAGATGGTCGAATGAAATTAGAGATTTCGACAAGACGCGGATGGAAAATACCTAAGACATCATCTCATAGCATCATCTATTACTTGCTAATAATCAACAACTATTGATACTTATGACTAAATAACCATTTTAGTTCACAAGTGTGGACAGTAATCGTAAAAATCATGTCAGATGCCTTTAGACGACTTGAATAAAATCGGACTTCGACTTCGTAGTGTGTTAACAACTGTACTTTAATTCTCTACTTTGCATAAATTATATTCATTTTTATGTTAAATATCGTAATTATAATATTAAATGTCTTCTCCTCTGTGATATCTCACAATTCTCGGCGTCCTCTGTCATTTTCCACTCATTATTACAAGGCTCTTTCTTTATAACTCCTCAGAATTCCTTTTTTCTTTAGTCACCTAATTTCTGTCGTGCCTCAAATAGATTCTTCTAGAACATTTATTTTTAGTTCAAGAATAATTATGCATTCTTTTTTATAAATTTTAGGTAGCTACATTATGATGATATTATTATGTAAAGTACCTATTTACTTGAACACCCAGGTAAGTGATTATTATTTTTAATAGACACCTCTATTAAAAAATAATAATCAAATCCAATCACTTTAGATTAAATTCTGTGGTAGTCGCCTGAAGAGACATCTGACTTGTCACGATGTAGGTACATCAGTACTGAAATATTTCTATAGTGCTCCAAGATACCATTTACATTCTAAATAATCTTTTGGAAGTGGTAAATTAAGACTGAGTACATAAAGGATTATAAGATGGATAATTTTGCCTTGAATATATTATGTTTAAAGACTAAAAGGTCCCTTAGTTCTCAAAATATATGATCCGGGTCCGATTTTCCGAAGTAAACTTCTATGTTAAAGTTAATAATCTATTTCCGATGGGTCCACGATCCATAACACCACGCTTCAAGGGACCCAATATTGCCGAGTATTAAATTGTGCTTCTATAAAAATGAACGGGCCTGGATTTTAGTACCTTACTCAGTTCCTGTCTGCAAAAGAGATTTATATTATTAAGGTTTCGCTCCCGATAAAGGAAATTAGACTTTATCTTTACTATATAAGTATTGTCAAATCATAATTTATTTTTAATAGTTTGTCCCACTGCTGGTTAAATGCCTCCCCACACTCTTTTCATGTATCCCTGTCTCTGTCATCTACCATTCTACCACATGACCCACTGACGGCCGCAGAAAACGAGGGAGGCCTGGGACGAGATGGTCGAATGAAATTAGAGATTTCGACAAGACGCGGATGGAAAATACCTAAGACATAGCATCATCTATTACTTGCTAATAATTAATAACTATTGATACTTATGACTAAATAACCATTTCAGTTCACAAGTGTGGACAGTAGTCGTAAAAATCATATCAGATGCCTTTAGGCGACTTGAATAAAATCGGACTTCGACTTCGGAGTGTGTTAACAACAACTCACTCGAAAAAAAAGTTAACTGTTTTATGTATAGTCATTGCTTATTTTTGTCTCATATGCCTGTTATGAGACTAGTTTATAATAATTACATTTATGTATAAAATCATGTAGTTTTAGTACATTTGAAATTAAAATATTTCTAATATTAAAATGTTTTTTTTACAAAAGGTTGTAAATCAGAGCCACTGCCACAACCTATTCAATATTTTTAATTGAACATTTACTAAATCATCCCCAGAATTACGTACATACGTCACACATGCATTTTGAACTAATTGTAATCCGTTTTCCAGAATTGATATTAAATTGTAAACTGTCCGGAACGCTCAGGCTACTCGAACACTATTTACCCCAGCGTGTCCAGTTTATTTTCCTGGAACATAGTTATTTTGCCGACTTTATTGGAAAGCCTCCAGCATTTTGTACACATGGTTTCCATATCCGTCAGGGCCGTGTCGTTTGTGTAAATTTATATTCCGGAAAATACGGAATATAAGTACAACTAGCTTCAGCACGCGGTGTTAATCGCGTCATTATTAAAAAACATTTCAAAATTCTCAGTAGCGCCATCTACTTTATAAAGCGCTATTGATTATCAGACTTTATGATCAAATTTTACGGGAATCGCGTACTTTCGGGATAATCAGTATGTGTTAATCCATGGTATCAGCTGCTTCAATACAAAATTTCATAAAAATTGGCTAGCCATTTGAGCTTGAATAAGTAACAAACCTACAAACTTTCGCCTTTTATAGTATTAGTGGGATGTACCTACATTGAAGTATTTGAGTAGTTCTAACTTTGCTAATTGGTGCCTGGAAATCCATGTTCAGAAGTGGAATAAATTATATTGTTAAATTATCAGACCTAGACTAGAAATATGCTTGAGTAGGAAATTACTTGTTCTTCTTAGTAGAGGGTGCTTTTTACACTACCCTCACAGCATCTAATTGTGGTTTTTACAAAACTTCATAACAGAACATGCCATTCAAGCTTTATAGTATCAATGAGATAGTACTGAATGTAACGTAACGGCAGGTTGATTTTGATGATGGCAAGGATGCCAAAAAATGGTCTGACAACTGTGCGAGTTGGGGAAGAAAAAGTAGAAACGCGTGCGCTGGTCTCCGACGTTTAACAGCTGAAGAAGGAACCGGGAAATATCTCAGATGTAAGAGAGTAATTAGCATATATTTATTATTAACATCAGTTATATTTTACTATGTAAATTTTAATGAATTCCTATTCTCATTAAAATAGGAAGCAAAGCGCCCGCCTAGAGAAAATATATTTTTCCTCCCCCAAGGCGGACAGGAAAATAAAGCTGATTATACTTTTTGCAAAATGTTTCACAAGCAAATTATATTAGTGGCCGGAGTATCTCGGAGAATATACTAGATAGAAAAGAAAGTAGACGTTGAAATATTTAATTACCAATGAAGGGAATAGTATTTACGAGTACTAGACGTGGTTCAACCACTTCTAGTAATTATACTTTTCCCTTCATTGGAAAAATCATTGTTAAATGTTATTTAAGACTTAGTAACACTTAATATTTTTTGTTCTCATTTATGTGTAATTAAAATAGTTTATGACTCCAATATTTGTGGCGTCACTCTGTCATACACGCCCCAATATTTTTTTCTGACACGTGCAAAAAGTATCTGTTTAACGTGATAACAACTATGTCATACTTTTTGAACATGACATAGTTGTCATCAAGTCAAACAGATACTTTTTGCATGTGTACTTTCTATTATAACATACTTAAATAGAGTAGTCCCTATTTAAGTATGTCGATTAGTCGTGTCGGTATTATTATCTCGTGAATGCGTATAATTGAAGTTAGTTTTTTCGTTTAGCCTAAAGGCATTTCTAGACTAGTAACCTAGCTATTATTTATTATTATGTTATTATCTAGTAACCTAGCTTATTATTATTACAAGAACAAGAAAAAAACAGTAAGACAATAGTCTTACTGTTTTATGATTACGAATTACTTTTGTAATTTATTGCATAAACATTTTCCCGTTTCGTGTATTGTTCGTAACTGTAGGTAATGGATTGCTAGATCAATCAAACAAATTTACTTGAACAACAACACTAACTCTTATGCAATATCGTACTTAATTTAAAAAATACATTTTGTTTTTGTCAATTTTATTCTGTGCCAAAATTAATTCCATTAACCATAAGTATGTCTTTTATAATCTTTTATATCTTTATATCTTTTATAATCCATATTTTTTTCCGTGTTGACGCTCTCCAAGGAATCTATTTTATATTTTCCTAGACAGGATTGCGCTCGATGTATCGAAAATTAGTTCCATAGACGAAAGGATAGAAATCAATATACCTATGTAGTAAATAATTGTATTTGCAATTTAAACAAATGCTTCCATTCTCGTATCGTAATATTAAAACCGTATTACCATGTAATATTAAAAAAATAACTGTGAGTATTTATTGAACTGTTATGCAATATACTCGTACCACGCGATCATGTTATTGCTGTTAACTATTGCATGAATGCTTGCTTGTCGCTCTGTTAAACTATTCAATTGGAAGCCACGGTAATGGATTGGTTGGCATCGATTGTTGACTTAGGTTTCAACTCAACTTTATATAGATACGTTAGATAGAAGCGCAATGGTAATTTGATCGTTTTGATAATATTACATTTTATTGTGCCAAACATTCGGTTCTCTCCTCGTTCTCGTTCACATTCGTTCTGGCTTTTCCTATCATGTAAATTTGTACGTTTGGTGAAGGGACAGCAAATTGACTTTCAATGAAATGCAATTTACATTATACGCCGAGTCAATGCAATTTACATATAAACCGAGATCTTTTGAAAGTTTAATGAAACATATTGTTAAAACGAAACCATTTCAGTTGGCTCAAATTCATAGAACAAAATCTGGATCATCCGAACAGTAATATTAATTTCGAAATTCTACGAAATGGAACCAATTTGGTTTTTAATAATTGTTGCAACCCGGAGCTTTGCATGTATTTCAGGATAATAACTATCCTTGTGCCTATATCCAGATTACTTTCTATCCGTGTAACAAATTTCATGTAATTCCGTCGAGCAGATTGGGTTGCGCATCCAAACTTTCATCAGAACTATGTCACATTTATTTAAGTGAAATAGACTTTTATTCAGATCAAGTAATAGTAATAACACTCACTACATAACCATTGCAACTATTCTATCATAATATTCCTTGCTTATCTAGATTTTGCGAATTGTCGATTAGCATATCTATTAGTAGGATTAGGATTTAACACTTATGTGATTAAGTGGGAAGAAATTTCAATAGAATTAAAATAAGTAGTTGTACTTAGATTCCTATTTGTAAGTTTGTATATTTACATTGTTGTGTTGTTGTACAGAAATAAATAAATCATTTTTCTTTTTCTACATTTCATTCGACAAATGGCCACGTGTCCCGTTGGAGCAAATCTAAAAGTAATCATTTTAAAAGGTGAGAATCTTAAATCCATTTCAGTAATTTGGCGTAAAAGATGTTACATCTCGCATTTTTTGTGCGATGTTCAGCATTTTATGGCAAGTTAGGTTCATTGTTCACTAGAGTTCATGTTGTCACTTATTTGCGTATTGTTGAGAAACTCCTATCGTATGTTGTTGTTAATATTAAACAAACACATTACCATATGACATTTTTATTAGATGACATTTAGATTATTTGTCCTTTTTAGAGACCATTCCATTCCTTATGTATCAAACCCTTACATCGAGCTTTTTAATGGAATTTTCGAGTAACTGAATAAGTTAGTGATAGCTAAATTATTAATTCTCCCGTTATTTAGGCGATTGCCAATTGACCCTGAGGCCGTGAGTTCGAATTCTACTTGAAATATAACCTTACTCTAATATTAGTACCTTTTACTCAGACAGTCTACCGAAAAATCCTAAATATGTAGCTTCCCCAATAGTCCAAAGTGCAAGCTTTAGTACCTGCAGCTGCACCAGGCCCTAGGGGCTATTGGAGGTCGCGGAAGCAGGTCAGTGCTAACGCAGCCTTGGCCTATCCCCCCCTCCTACCCGTACACTCCTCCCCTCTTCCGACCTGTTGATATCGGGACCGATCCAAAAGATAAACCCAGCTGAAACTCGTTACTGTCACGATGTTAGCTTTGCGTTCAGCTTCGATGTAAAAGGGTTATGATTTTATTTCATTCTGATTGTTTCGTGATGAAAACAACTTGTTATTTTACTGTTGATATCGAACTGTATTCGCTCTTCAATGATCTGTTATTAACCGTAAGCCAGTGACATAAATAAAGTATATGTATAATTAAAAGAGCTCCAGGTTAATTGAAAACTATTTTCTCTCCACTTTTATGGAATAGTTTCAAATATTTGACAATGGTAAAATTTTGATCAAAATATTATTTATAAGGATATTTCCATTATTGATAGAGCAGATGGATGAAATGTGGTAAATGCAAAAACAATCGCCAAAAATACTTTTAAATTAACAATGGCAACAATTGATTTTCAGAGTGTAAACTGAACTAATTTTCGCAAAGTTTTCGTCAATCTCGACATGCTCCATCGCATTACAAGAATCTTCACTTCGAGATTCATCATCTCAACTTTATTTTATATTCTAACGAAGTTTTTCAACTCGCGGAAGTTTTCTCATTACCCTCCCTTGAGACTTATTAGCCTATCCTTTTTATTATTTTTATTAGATTAATTGTTCAGAAAATGAGAAAGATACTTCCACCAAAAGACGTATCAGTCTAACTTTTAAACCATTGTGACTACAACACAGGACCAGACAAAATTGAAAGACGGCCTTTACATAGCAGTAGGGCACTTGATATGTCTAAATAATAAAAGAAAAAGTATTTCAATATCATAATAAAATAAAGCTTTTACTTATACAGCAATTCCAGTAATTATCGCGATCAATCAAGAACCTTATTCCTTAGGGATTACAGATTTTTAAATTAACAAAAATAATATTAGTGAACTATTAAACTATGAATACTTAATTTGCTAAAACTACTTTTTACTTAATTTTATCTTAGATTAACTAACACTCTCCTTAATTTAAAAGTAATGTCATAATATTCAACTATGCTATTTGTGAGCACCAGTTTATATCCGAGTTAACACAGTAACTTTAACTTTTACATTCGCTTTGCAGTTTGCAGTCGCGTCGCCGCTCAGAAAGTTTTTAGACTGTTGAAGTTAACATTATTGTTAAATGTACATTTATTTATTTAGTATGAAGGATTCATGTACACTCATAAAAATTATACAATAAACATGCCTATATCTCCGTCTCCAACGCAGTCATGTGACGATATTTTAACTCTAACTTAAAATTAATTGAATAATTAATTTTAAGGAATTATATAGTACTTGGGCGTGTGGTTCCGCCCTAGACTTCCATTCCATATCCTCGCGTGGATATCGTACGAGGCGAATAAGGGATACACAGCCTAGGCAGCTGATAGGCAACAATACTTTCAGGAACTTGCTCAGGGAACAAATATACTCAAAATTGATTCTTGATGGACTTTTGGTTTTTCTCTAATAAAATATCATCAATGCGTTGGCACAGACATTATAGCTTTTAATTTAATTATTGCGGCTAATTTTACAAATATTTACAATCACTTTAAAAATATCTATTTGTCTTATGTTAAAAGTACCCTCTACTCGTATTTACAAGCTTCAAGTTAATACAAGCAGTAGGTAAGATATTTTAAGCCATCTTATTCCAAATTTATTCTGTTCAACGTGAATTACATAACAACCAAGATTTTGAGAGGAAACTTAAAAAAATCCGAAGCTTCTAGCAGAATTTATGATATTATCCTTTATAAACTAAGCTTATATTGTCACATATCTATCTACATAATGTAAAATATTATTATGTAGCTGGCTTGCCACCATTTTCAATATCCATCCTATTAGTCCCGGGGGTAATCTAACTACGAGGTACGGTGAGTTGTTGCGAACATGTGGTTAGTGTGGTATTTGCCACTTAATATCAATTTTATCTTCGAGAACTTTATTATTGAAGATCTCAACAATATTATGATGGAAATATCACAGATGAAGCGTGGAAAGAATGTGGAATTTATGCCCAACTGTTGGTCTGGTAGGACAAATGTTCTAGAGAATATCCTGACAAATTGTGAACAGAATTAGATATAAACGATTTTCTAAACTTTGTATCATTATATTATGAATCTCATGAATCTGTTATCCCATTAATTTATTCAAATGTCATCATTATTATTTATATAATAATAATGATGACATTTGAATGAATAACTTTTATATTTCTATACTAAGGTTCATGTCATGTATTCATTTATTTGTTAAGCTTCGTAGGTAACATTTGGACAGTAGTTCTTCCAGAGGCCTGAACAAACATTCTGGTAATCTTCTTCACAATGCGGACTCCAAACATCCGGTGAAAAAGAGCTGATTGACAATGTATTTGTTTAGGCCTTCTGCATGTCCCATGTCTGTATTTTGTACTCTATGGCACTGTGGTATGTGGTAAAGTTCCAAATCGGATGACGTCATTTTTGTAGATTTATGTTTTGTACGTATGTAAAAAATAAGGTAGAGTACTATTTATTATGCCTAATCAAATTAATTTATTGTGAATGAAAATTAATTATCGCAGTTGTGATTGTGACAGCCCTATTTTTAATTTCCCGTCTTCATCATATAGTTGGAAATAAAATGACACAATTTCAGATCTATGAAATGAAAAAAAAAAGAATTAATCTCTTAAGACTTTTGCCAATCTTATTAAAATATGATAAAATGCCTAGTATAAAATATGCAAGCACTTTACTTTGTTAAAATTTTTGTTAAAATACAGTAGATATTTTCTTTAATACTTCTGGTGAAAGCTTTCGTTAAGCAATTAAGTCATTTTGGGAAAATTGTTAAAAATATAAAGCCAAATTAAAACGGTTCCATTTAGTACAATTTGGTCGAGCAATTAGAAATTAATAAATCTCAAAGTTAACGCTCCCCGACATTATTAGACAAACAAAATGGGTAAATTGAATGATAAAATACTTAATCGATTCGTGGCATTATTTTTAGTTATCAGAAAAATTAAATATTATGTTTTTATTTTTGAAACACAAATGTACGTATGCGGCACCATGGAAATATTTTTCTAGTATCTGTGGCTGGCGAATACTAAAAAACTTAAAAAACAAACTTTAAACATTCCTATCCTGCGAAGGTTATATCACGAACCAACTATTTTCATTTGGTAATTGGTCTGAGAACGACCAGAATGCCGGGCAATTAAACGATGATCATAAAAATGCTTTTTGGAAATAATGAATCCCAGGAAATGGGATTGAACTATGTGTTTGCTTTAATTGAAAGTTTATTTCCATTTCATTAGTATTTTATTTACGAGTATATGATAATTTATCTATATTGTATTTGATCATGGATATTATTTCGAATCTGAGGCTGGTATAAAATTATTACGTATCATGTACTTACTTTTGTATTGATTTATCGAACTTTATTTTATACACATATGTGTTTATACGAAACAGTCGTCATTAAAAACGGGACAATAACACTGGCATGCTTTCCAGAAGCAAGAACACACTGTATTATCCTGAGAGTAGTAGTTTTGTAACTCTGAATCTGATTTACCATAATATTTTAACTGAACTCCAAAATGTTATTTATGGATCCAATTTGATTCCTGCCCGCACCCGAGTCAAGCGGGACGACGGAGAGACCTAAAAATTCTAGATTACCTCTCTGTCGTTTACATGCAAATGTACAGCCATATCGTAAATTCAAACAACGATGTATTTTTGTACTACTGACAGAGAGACGCCGATTCGAAAGATTGTAAATTTTTCGAATGACACCGAAAGAAAATGAAGTAATAAGAAGTTGGTATAGACCGAATAGAAAAATCGCCTAAGAATAACAAAATCTTCTGTTTGTCCTCATGCAGCAATGATGCGGCGCGGGTCGATGGCAATGGTCGGCGGGGGCGAGCCGCTGATAGTGGTGGAAGAAAGCGGTTCCGAAGACGCAGAGTCCTCGCCTCGGTCCTCCGGGCCTGCCAGGGGGCTGTCCGTAGACCAGGAGTCACCTCCGGACCCGTACCACTTGTCGCCATGGCGCGATACTCGCAAACACAGCTTGCCGACACCATCGTGTACCACAGGCCCTACTGCTAGCCAGGTATATCTTACTGCTCAAAATTATTAGCCACAAAAGGGCATGTATCGATGCTATGATAAACAAGGATTTCCAATTTTTCCCGACAAGTGTTGTGCAACGGCCACGAGTATTTAATGTTAAAATTGACTGCATCGATTGGTGATACTAGAATAGACTGTGAGCAGACTCTTTCACCTTGACCATGACCGAATGAAAACAATCGGACACCACTTAGCAAATGGGTCGTAATCTATCGGTAACGGTACATTCATTCTACGAATTGTGATATAGTAAAACAATACAATAAAACAAATATACCTTAGGACCTATACAAGCATTGCACATAAGACCTTTGCTCGTAGTAACTCTACTAAACTTATACAATAAAGCCGAAGACTTTTTGACTTCCTTTTTAATAGTGACGCATAGGCGCACCGCATAGCTGGATAGATAAGTAATACATTATTTTTTTCATTTATACGGTGAATAGATTGAGTTTTTGTAGATAAAAATTTCTTTGGTGTGCCATTAGGTTCGGCGGCTGTCAGAAAGAGGGGAGAGTGCCGCTCGGGAGGCTCGTGAGGCTGCCTTCCTGGCTACCCTCAGCCAAGTCCAGCCGCAGCCTGGTGGTCGCAGGTACATTTATATATTGGCAGATTTATTTATGTATCGTATCTGTTTGATTTGGTGTGTAACAAGATTTTCACGATAAAATTGTTGAAATAGATTTTAATTTTGAGTAATTTTGTTGTAATTTAGAACAAAATCAGTATATCTTTTAATTCATTTTAGTAATTACTAAAATGAATTAAAAGCCTGTCCCGACTTCGCTCGGGTAAAAACATAATAAATTATTCACCTAAACCTTCCTCAGGAATTACACTATCTATTGGTGAAAACCGCATGAAAATCTGTGCAGTAGTTTTTGAGTTTATCCCGAACAGACAGAATAACGCAGCAGAGGACCAAAACGAAACGTCAACCAAAAGATGATTCAGAGATTTCTGACCACATTACGACGGAACTAGGATGGAACTAGAATTTTCGATTAGAAGCTTAAGCAAAACTTTATTATAGATTTATTTACCAGCGCGACGATCAGTAATCTTTCTCCTTATTCACAAGTACTATTTGTCGCCAGACATTCGGTGGTGACTATATCCCGCGTGCCCCAGGCTCTGTTCGGCCGCGGACGTCGGGAGTCCATCGCAGCCTTCCCAGCATTGGCTCGCGGACGCAGAGACTCCGGCTCCAAAAAATGTGAGTCAATTGTTGAAATGGTAAGCTCGCAAACAATCGTGATTCGAATTATATTCTACATGATGATTCTCTGAATTTCAAAATGTTAAATCATTTTGAAATTCAGAGAATCATCATGTAGATTCATTCATTATACGGATTACTTTAATGGTGAATGTACGACAATAAATTAATGTAATAAATCCCTGATATTAAAACCAATAAAATAAATATTTTATTGCTCACAATTTAAGATACATTCACTTATTGAAGTACAGTATTCTTAGTAGGACATTAATTCTTCATTTAATACAGGTCCACCAGCTACTGAGACCCTGGGCAGCACTCACAACCTTCAACTAGACATCATGGACGATATCGTCCAGGCACGCAAGGTCCGTATGCGCCTCTGGAACACTTCCAATGAGCGTGTATGTGAAGTGCAGCCATTGGACGAGCGCTCCCCCATGAGTGGCTCTGTCAGGTACACCAACCGTGGCCGCAGACATTCCGATTTCGTGGGCTCACCATTACCGCCCATCCCAGCTCGCCGCAGAGCCTCTGAAATGCCACCGCCCATACCACCGCGCTCCGGCGCCGGTGTGGTCTGCACCGACACTGACCTCCATCACATGCTTAACGCTCTCACTTCCTCCGCTACAGAAATAGACCTTTGTGGCAAACCAGAGCGAACCAGGCGCCTCGCAGACATGCGGTCCAGCAGTTTTGATGCTTCCACACTCCGAGACAAACCCACCGAATCGGGCACCACTTGGTTCACGAGGCGACACCAGACTTTAGCCACCAAGAAAAAGGAAAACGAAGTCAAAAAAGGCAAAGTTACGTTCGCCCCAGATTCAAAGCCAGGTGATGCAGCCGCAGTGGTTTGGGATCGCCCGACCGGATCGGTCGTTGACGCCAGTGCTTTAGGGAGTGCAATAGAAGTATTTCTTAGGAAGAGCGGAGCTGGTGAGGCAGGACCATCAACCTCTGGTTCAACAACCATAAAAGACGTAAAGGAAACTCGAGCGAAACCGAGAGACATTCCAGGTCCGAGCAAACCAGGCGCAGTGGCCGTGCGCGGGGAAGGCGAGCGTTGGGTCTCCAACAGGCCTGAAGAGGAAGAAACAGCAGAAGGCTGCGACGCCACTCTCTGCACGTCTCTTAAAGACCTCTTCGTGTAAGATGACGATACGTTTAAAACTCTTGTAAATTTACCTATAGTTGTCAAGTATCGACTCGTATTCAGTTAGCGAGAGAGCGGTGCGCCAGTGCGTACTTATTGTACTTTATGAATCTTTCAATGTGATAGACGACGCGCCGGCGCCGGTCGTCCTGAGTCGACTCACGACCGACGCCTGCCACGCGTCAAATTATTTTTAGAGTAAATTCTATTTTTCATTGTAAATTTTTTGATATTAGCGATCAAAGTATTGACTTATTGTTAGATAGAGAATTACATTCGTGATTGGTCGCGCGTTTTCCACGCCAAGAGCGGTCCCCCGCGCGGCCACCCCCTCCATCTCTACCCGCAATCTGTGTCAGTGTTACCATTAAACAATTAACTTTATCATATAGCAGACAATTATTGAGGAGACGTCGGGAGAAACGTACGCTTAATAGACGAAGGCGATTTTCGGTCGTCTTTTATCAATAAAAGTTTTTATCGATGTTATTCGGCATTTTAATTGTATCTTATGCATAATTTCTTCCCTTTTGAGGTAGATCAAGACTAGACATAAAGTTACAGGAGTCGTATCCATGTTGATTTCATTTCTAATACTCGTCTTACTTACAGGTGTACCCATAATTGTCGGTGAAAAACACAGATTGATATATTGTGAAAAATATGTTTCTTTTTTCTTGCTATATACTTATAATATGTTTAAAATAATAATAAAATAATCATTATTTTAAGGAAACATAAAACAATTGTGAGTATATTATTTGATATAGACGCAGTAGCAAGACACAAACACTTTTTTATCGTTTCTCTATTTGACACCGGGAATGGTTTCTGTAAAAAGGTCGCTTCGGTATCGGGGTTCGAGATAACAAGAGGGAATAAATCTGACACTTATTCGCCTTCAGGAAAACAAAATATCACTATGAACATTGACTGCCCGGGGACTGAGACTAATATTATCAGTTGGGTTGCTTGAAAAGATGTCGAATTATATGGCATCAATAACTAGGTCAATTTAGATACTGAGATTTATCAGTCTTTTATATATATATATATATATATATATATATATATATATATATATATATATATATATATATATATATAGATATTTGTCAAAGTAAACAGGGTTAATAGTAAAAACAACAGCAACTGGATGAAATAAATTCTATTCTTAGATACGGTAACTCAAATACTAACTATTAAGGCATATTATATATTAATATAGTTAGTATTTGAGTTATACACCAAACGAGCGAATACCAAATCTTCACCTTACAAAATCTTTTAGTAGACAGATCCCAAACAGAGCATTTAAAAAACATTAAAGCATACTTTAAGGTGTATGTTTTGTCACTATCGCACTAATTAATTTAAAGGAGACAAGAGATATTTTAGCTGAAAGTTTGCTTTAAATTATTTATGACTTCGAACAAATGTTCTTACTACCCTCAGAATGCTCGTCTCGTTCGAACGAAATGCGTTCGAACAGTTAGCTGTTGATGGCTCGGTATGCGGACTGTGTGTATTGGAGCTGGCCAAATAACAACCGACGCGTTTATTTACCACCATGACAGAAGCAGACGAGGGAAGCAAAACATCAAATCTGTGTCGCTATGCGCAAATAGAACACACGTAATAAATTAAATCTTATAATTTAAAATGTAATTTTCGGATTTCCAACAATGTTTGGTGTAAACATTACTCAAACGACGTAAGAATCATCTGGGAATGCTCTAACATCCCTCTTGCTTCGTGTTCGT
Organism: Plodia interpunctella; assembly: GCF_027563975.2. NCBI lineage: Eukaryota > Metazoa > Arthropoda > Insecta > Lepidoptera > Pyralidae > Plodia > Plodia interpunctella. Next base: position 7,781,750 of record NC_071300.1, read on the forward strand.
ATTGGTACAAATGCACCTTTAAGCCAATACAAACATAACTCTCTTTGTGTCGCTTCGCTACACAGCTAATGGTAGTATACTATATTTCAAAAGGATATGCGAAAATCTAGGTCAAACCAAAGAGGAAGAGTCGGCATTACATAAATCTTGGAGCATTTCATACGGAACCAATTTGTGGACGTTTTACGAGGAGAAGTTCTGCAATTACCGGCGATACTGCAGGTAAGTGTCGCTGAAACTACCGGGGACGCAATCCGACGATATTCAACTAAGTGCTTGTGGGACTGAGATTTTGAATTCCATCTAAAATTATCTTATATTAATTGAGGAAATTATGTCAGATACGTTTAAATGACTTGAATAATACCTAACAACAGTGTTAACTTCAAAAGAAGTGTATAGGTATATTTAGTACCTACTCTCAATCTAAATTATACAGAATTAATTCGGAAGCGTACAAACGATTTTAGCTGAATCGCAAACATTTCCAATTTAATATTGACATTGCAAATGTTGATTTACCAATAGCAATTTTTTTTTGTCATAAGTAACAAAACAGATGTTCTTTCGGATATATCTACTTTAAAATATGCCTGTGTGTATATCTATCTGATTAGTTATCTCACTAAATTATATGGTAATTAGCATAAACTAAACGTCTTCATGCTGAAAATTACTTATCTACACGCACCACACACGAATAATTCTCAATGGGCTGTTACTGCAAGTATCCCGTAATTCCCGTATATCCCGTAATTTATAGCTGACCACATTTCTCAATTTATGACGATCTATAAAAAAACAATTGTGAAATTCGAACAGTTAAGTGTTAGGTAAAAAGATGCGGTGATGGTACCTATGAGTATGTAAGTATAAAGCCGTGTGAATTCGAGCCGTATCGAAGTAGTTGTGTAGAACTAGCGAAGTGTAGAGGAGATATCCCAAGAAATATTCCTTGACTCGACTCAGGGCTAATAGCAATGGGTGTTTGCAATAAAAGTTTTACGGCCATTTCTGTTTCCAAGTATACCCGTTCCGGAAAACACGTGAAGGGTTTCAGAGAGAAATTACAACGTTTTTGTAAACAGTTTACTTAACCAAAAGTTTGTGGTTTTATACAGCGGGAACTAACTCAAGATTAAAAAACATTAACATTTTAAGAAACTATTTTTAATTCATTATTGAATTGGTCAACTACGTAATCTAAGCTGGTCAAGTGCCTGTCGGGCCTCGCGCAATCTTACGGTTTCGAAAGTGTGTCCTACAAATGTATACACACTGATATAACACACATATAACGGATAAAAATATACAATCTCCGTTAAATTACAGCTTTCTAGTACAAATAATACAAGTACAAATGAGCTAGAAAAATATTTTTTCCATCATCGCCTGACCGCAGAAAGAACTGGGAAACAACGTTTTCTTCTTGGACTAACCTGGTATGCACAACTGGTTTTATCATTTGAAATATGTTTCCCGAATTATTCCCATAATAGTCCGTTATAATAGCAATCCAGCTACAGAAGTCGTCGTATTGAAGGTGGTAAGTGAAGGTCTATAAAAATAAATTAACCAAAATAAAGCTTGTTTAAACAAGTTTAACAAAATATATAGCTCTTCTCCCAGCAGTACCCGTTGTCCTTAATTGTTTTTAAAATTAACTAAAAGAGCTGTATTTTTACATTAGCCATTAAAAATGAGAAAGAAAGAACTTACTAACACTATAGTGGCAAAATAAATAGTATATTTTTATGATTAAAATAGCCGCCCGTCCCGACTTCGCTCGGGCAATACATAATAAATTATACACCTAAACACTATCTATTGGCGAAAACCGCATGAAAAGCCGTGTCCCGAACAGATAAACAGACGCGGTAAAGGACTTTTTTTATAATACGTACGGAAAACGTACGTAGAATTAAAAGAAAGCTCGTTTCTGTGACATAGTCGAAGTCTACACCTCGCGCCTAGATTAGGTGTGTTGATTGGCAACTCAGTCGAGTGTGTTATTGCTAATACTGTTGTCAGATTTTTTATCCAAGTCGCCTTAAGGCACCTGACATGACTTTTAAGTCCTACCCCGCCATCTAGTGGCAAGTATGGTAATGGCAACAGATTATGGAGGAACATGTATAGTATGTTTCTTCTGGAAAACATACTATACCTGTTCCTCCATAATCTCACCTGTTTATAATATTGCCTTGAGCTTTCTTATTCCTTTACTTAAGTTGGTCATATTTAAATTTGCTTCAAGGAATTAAGAAAATCTGTTTACACAACTTCGAAGCTCAATTATCATTTAAACTTAATAGCCAACTTAATTTTGAATAGGTCTTAAGTCTTCAGCTATTGTATACACAATTGTTGCCAGCTAACTAGATTTCCACGGTAATTTGTGAGTAGAAACTTTAGCAGTTAATAATAACGACTTTTACAATCGAATTAATTACATATCTGTCTGTTAGAACAATAATTCCTAGTCGCCTAGGATACCTAGGTGCAAACACATTATCTAGGTAAAACCTTTAGGATGTATTTAACCTTCAGATGTTTGTGGTTTTTATGAAAATCGATATTATATTGTACATTCTTTGTAATATGACTTGTGATCCATTAGAATAGGGCCACGCCATCTCCTCCCGCAGATGTCGTACGTGTAAAGGATAAAAAGCCTTCACAGCTGATTGGCAACAACAGCATTCTCAAAGAAGGTTAACGAATAAAAGGCGGCTGGTCGTAAAACTTTTTTTTAACTTACTGAATTTTGAAGCGTTACGGCTGTGCGTGTGACCGATGGTACTTTTAAATATGACAAAGAGATATTCGATTTTTCATTAATATGGTAATCACTCACAGAAACAAATTTAGCTTCTAGAAGTATCTCTGGAGAAATATCTAGAGATTTGACAGTACTTACTATTTTAGCCATATTAGCATGTCATGCTTATCTACTTTCAACGTATAATGTAAGCTACTGTTAAAAACTGTTTAGCAATGTACCTATTTGTTGTTTTTTCCTTTTTCAAACAAAAAAGAAACATCGAACAGAACGTTATTTTAACTTGTACCTATTTGTTGTTTTTTCCTTTTTCAAACAAAAAAGAAACATCGAACAGAACGTTATTTTTTTCCATGGAAGAAAATCCCACAAAATATGAATGCAAATTGACATAAAAACCAAGAAATCTAACTTCAAACTGTAAAACGTTAGCAGCAAAAAGATATTGTTCTGCACAAAAGCTTCAGCAAGGTCAAGAGCTTTTGCTCACCCGTTCTCTCTAAGCTAGAATAAGCTATTGAAATCTATTAGTCACAAGATTCTCTGTTTTTGGGTAGAGGTGCCACGAGTCAGCTACGTCGTAGCATCTATACAAAATTCTTAATACTTGTAATAAATAAATAAAAAATTATTTTAAAAACGATACATTTAATATAAAATAAATACTAATTAAAATAAATTATATAGAACATTTAATATATGTACGAAAATTGAATTTTGTTAAAGTCAATGTGAAGTGATTTCCTAAAAAAACAAGATCTTTTATAGGCTTATAGATTAATCCGACAAACATACAAAATTGACAGTTATTTACAAACTTAAAATTATTAAAATCATTATGAAAACATTTCAACAACATTTCTCGGTGGAATTATCAACCAAAAATTATTTT